>NW_027490271.1:339473-678946 GCF_050948175.1 Xylocopa sonorina | reverse complement strand
TATGATTTGCGTAGTGTTATGTATTCCTCGTCTACACTTCAAACGAATGTAAATGAGACACTTCCTTGCAAGGAAATAGCGTTTGCAGATGTCTACGTAACGTAGCAATAGAGTTCTTATGATTCTTAAAACGCGATATCGCATCTCATTTCTATGTTTCATGGTAAGGTATAATATGATTTGCGAAGTGTTATGTATTCCTCGTCTACACTTCAAATGAATGTAAATGCGACACTTACTTGCAAGGAAATAGCGTTTGCGAATGTCTATCTATCGTAGCAATAGTGTTCTAATGCTTCTTAAAACGCGATATCGCATCTCATTTCTATGTTTCATGGTAAGATATAATATGATTTGCGAAGTGTTATGCATTCCTCGTCTACGATTCAAATGAATGTAAATGCGACACTTCCTTGCAAGGAAATAGCGTTTGCAGATGTCTACGTATCGTAGCAATAGAGTTCTTATGATTCTTAAAACGCGATATCGCATCTCATTTCTATGTTTCATGGTAAGATATAATATGATTTGCGAAGTGTCATGTATTCCTCGTCTACACTTCAAATGAATGTAAATGCGACACTACCTTGCTAGGAAATAGCGTCTGCAGATGTCTAGGTATCGCAGCAATGGAGTTCCAATGCTTCTTAAAACGCGATATCGCATCTCATTTCTATGTTTCATGGTAAGATATAATATGATTTGCGAAGTGTTATGTATTCCTCGTCTACACTTCAAATGAATGTGAATGCGACACTTCCTCGCTAGGAAATAGCGTTTGCAGATGTCTATGTATCGTAGCTATAGATTTCTAATGCTTCTTAAAACGCGATTTCGCATCTCATTTCTATGTTTCATGGTAAGATATAATATGATTTGCGAAGTGTTATGCATTCCTCGTCTACGATTCAAATGAATGTAAATGCGACACTTCCTTGCAAGGAAATAGCGTTTGCAGATGTCTACGTATCGTAGCAATAGAGTTCTTATGATTCTTAAAACGCGATATCGCATCTCATTTCTATGTTTCATGGTAAGATATAATATGATTTGCGAAGTGTCATGTATTCCTCGTCTACACTTCAAATGAATGTAAATGCGACACTACCTTGCTAGGAAATAGCGTCTGCAGATGTCTAGGTATCGCAGCAATAGAGTTCTAATGCTTCTTAAAACGCGATATCGCATCTCATTTCTATGTTTCAAGGTAAGATATAATATGATTTGCGAAGTGTTATGTATTCCTCGTCTACACTTCAAATGAATGTAAATGCGACACTTCCTTGCAAGGAAATAGCGTTTGCAAACGTCTACCTATCGTAGCAATAGAGTTCTAATTCTTCTTAAAACGCGATATCGCATCTCATTTCTATATTTCATGGTAAGATATAACTTGATTTGCGAAGTGTCATGTATTCCTCGTCTACACTTCAAATGAATGTAAATGCGACACTTCCTTGCAAGGAAATAGCGTTTGCAGATGTCTACGTATCGTAGCAATAGAGTTCTTATGATTCTGAAAACGCGATATCGCATCTCATTTCTATGTTTCATGGTAAGATATAATATGATTTGCGAAGTGTCATGTATTTCTCGTCTACACTTCAAATGAATGTAAATGCGACACTTCCTTGCAAGGAAATAGCGTTTGCAAACGTCTACCTACCGCAGCAATAGAGTTCTAATGCTTCTTAAAACGCGATATCGCATCTCATTTCTATATTTCATGGTAAGATATAATATGATTTGCGAAGTGTTATGTATTCCTCGTCTACACTTCAAACGAATGTAAATGAGACACTTCCTTGCAAGGAAATAGCGTTTGCAGATGTCTACGTACCGTAGCAATAGAGTTCTTATGATTCTTAAAACGCGATATCGCATCTCATTTCTATGTTTCATGGTAAGGTATAATATGATTTGCGAAGTGTTATGTATTCCTCGTCTACACTTCAAATGAATGTAAATGCGACACTTACTTGCAAGGAAATAGCGTTTGCGAATGTCTATCTATCGTAGCAATAGTGTTCTAATGCTTCTTAAAACGCGATATCGCATCTCATTTCTATGTTTCATGGTAAGATATAATATGATTTGCGAAGTGTTATGCATTCCTCGTCTACGATTCAAATGAATGTAAATGCGACACTTCCTTGCAAGGAAATAGCGTTTGCAGATGTCTACGTATCGTAGCAATAGAGTTCTTATGATTCTTAAAACGCGATATCGCATCTCATTTCTATGTTTCATGGTAAGATATAATATGATTTGCGAAGTGTCATGTATTCCTCGTCTACACTTCAAATGAATGTAAATGCGACACTACCTTGCTAGGAAATAGCGTCTGCAGATGTCTAGGTATCGCAGCAATGGAGTTCCAATGCTTCTTAAAACGCGATATCGCATCTCATTTCTATGTTTCATGGTAAGATATAATATGATTTGCGAAGTGTTATGTATTCCTCGTCTACACTTCAAATGAATGTGAATGCGACACTTCCTCGCTAGGAAATAGCGTTTGCAGATGTCTATGTATCGTAGCAATAGATTTCTAATGCTTCTTAAAACGCGATTTCGCATCTCATTTCTATGTTTCATGGTAAGATATAATATGATTTGCGAAGTGTTATGCATTCCTCGTCTACGATTCAAATGAATGTAAATGCGACACTTCCTTGCAAGGAAATAGCGTTTGCAGATGTCTACGTATCGTAGCAATAGAGTTCTTATGATTCTTAAAACGCGATATCGCATCTCATTTCTATGTTTCATGGTAAGATATAATATGATTTGCGAAGTGTCATGTATTCCTCGTCTACACTTCAAATGAATGTAAATGCGACACTACCTTGCTAGGAAATAGCGTCTGCAGATGTCTAGGTATCGCAGCAATAGAGTTCTAATGCTTCTTAAAACGCGATATCGCATCTCATTTCTATACTTCATGGTAAGGTATAATATGATTTGCGAAGTGTTATGTATTCCTCGTCTACACATCAAATGAATGTAAATGCGACACTTCCTTGCAAGGAAATAGCGTTTGCAGATGTCTACGTATCGTAGCAATAGAGTTCTTATGATTCTGAAAACGCGATATCGCATCTCATTTCTATGTTTCATGGTAAGATATAATATGATTTGCGAAGTGTCATGTATTTCTCGTCTACACTTCAAATGAATGTAAATGCCACACTTCCCTGATAGGAAATAGCGTCTGCAGATGTCCAGGTATCGTAGCAATAGAGTTCTTATGATTCTTAAAACGCGATATCGCATCTCACTTCTATGTTTCATGGTAAGATATAATATGATTTGAGAAGTGTTATGTATTCCCCGTCTACACTTCAAATGAATGTAAATGCGACACTTCCTTGCAAGGAAATAGCGTTTGCAGATGTCTACGTATCGAAGCAATAGATTTCAAATGCTCCTTAAAACGAGATATTGCATCTCATATCTATGATTCATGATATGATATAATATTCATTGCGAAGTGTTATGCATTCCTCGTCTACGATTCAAATGAATGTAAATGCGACACTTCCTTGCAAGGAAATAGCGTTTGCAGATGTCTACGTATCGTAGCAATAGAGTTCTTATGATTTTTAAAACGCGATATCGCATCTCATTTCTATGTTTCATGGTACGATATAATATGATTTGCGAAGTGTCATGTATTCCTCGTCTACACTTCAAATGAATGTAAATGCGACACTTCCTTGCAAGGAAATAGCGTTTGCAAACGTCTACCTACCGCAGCAATAGAGTTCTAATGCTTCTTAAAACGCGATATCGCATCTCATTTCTATATTTCATGGTAAGATATAATATGATTTGCGAAGAGTTATGTATTCCTCGTCTACACTTCAAATGAATGTAAATGAGACACTTCCTTGCAAGGCAATAGCGTTTGCAGATGTCTACGTACCGTAGCAATAGAGTTCTTATGATACTTAAAACGCGATATCGCATCTCATTTCTATGTTTCATGGTAAGGTATAATATGATTTGCGAAGTGTTATGTATTCCTCGTCTACACTTCAAATGAATGTGAATGCGACACTTCCTCGCTAGGAAATAGCGTTTGCAGATGTCTATGTATCGTAGCAATAGATTTCTAATGCTTCTTAAAACGCGATTTCGCATCTCATTTCTATGTTTCATGGTAAGATATAATATGATTTGCGAAGTGTTATGCATTCCTCGTCTACGATTCAAATGAATGTAAATGCGACACTTCCTTGCCAAGGAAATAGCGTTTGCAGATGTCTACGTATCGTAGCAATAGAGTTCTTATGATTCTTAAAACGCGATATCGCATCTCATTTCCATGTTTCATGGTAAGATATAATATGATTTGCGAAGTGTTATGTATTCCTCGTCTACACTTCAAATGAATGTGAATGCGACACTTCCTCGCTAGGAAATAGCGTTTGCAGTTGTCTACGTATCGTAGCAATAGATTTCCAATGCTTCTTAAAACGTGATATCGCATCTCATTTCTATGTTTCATGGTAAGATATAATATGATTTGCGAAGTGTCATGTATTTCTCGTCTACACTTCAAATGAATGTAAATGCCACACTTCCCTGATAGGAAATAGCGTCTGCAGATGTCCAGGTATCGTAGCAATAGAGTTCTTATGATTCTTAAAACGCGATATCGCATCTCATTTCTATGTTTCATGGTAAGATATAAAATGAATTCCGAAGTGTTATGTATTCCTCGTCTACACTTCAAATGAATGTAAATGCGACACTTCCTTGCCAAGGAAATAGCGTTTGCAGATGTCTACGTATCGTAGCAATAGAGTTCTTATGATTCTTAAAACGCGATATCGCATCTCATTTCTATGTTTCATGGTAAGATATAATATGATTTGCGAAGTGTCATGTATTCCTCGTCTACACTTCAAATGAATGTAAATGCGACACTTCCTTGCAAGGAATTAGCGTTTGCAGATGTCTACGTATCGTAGCAATAGAGTTCTTATGATTTTTAAAACGCGATATCGCATCTCATTTCTATGTTTCATGGCAAGAAATATTATGATTTGCCAAGTGTCATGTATTCCTCGTCTACACTTCAAATAAATGTAAATGCGACACTTCCTTGCAAGGAACTAGCGTTTGCAGATGTCTACGTATCGTAGCAATAGAGTTCTTATGATTTTTAAAACGCGATATCGCATCTCATTTCTATGTTTCATGGTAAGATATAAAATGAATTCCGAAGTGTTATGTATTCCTCGTCTACACTTCAAATGAATGTAAATGCGACACTTCCTTGCAAGGAAATAGCGTTTGCAAACGACTACCTGTCGTAGCAATAGAGTTCTAATGCTTCTTAAAACGCGATATCGCATCTCATTTCTGTATTTCATGGTAAGATATAATTTGATTTGCGAAGTGTCATGTATTCCTCGTCTATACTTCAAATGAATGTAAATGCGACACTTCCTTGCAAGGAAATAGCGTTTGCAGATGTCTATGTATCGTAGCAATAGATTTCTAATGCTTCTTAAAACGCGATTTCGCATCTCATTTCTATGTTTCATGGTAAGATATAATATGATTTGCGAAGTGTTATGTATTCCTCGTCTACACTTCAAATGAATGTAAATGCGACACTTCCTTGCAAGGAAATAGCGTTTGCGAATGTTTATCTATCGTAGCAATAGTGTTCTAATGCTTCTTAAAACGCGATATCGCATCTCATTTCTATGTTTCATGGTAAGATATAATATGATTTGCGAAGTGTTATGCATTCCTCGTCTACGATTCAAATGAATGTAAATGCGACACTTCCTTGCAAGGAAATAGCGTTTGCAGATGTCTACGTATCGTAGCAATAGAGTTCTTATGATTCTTAAAACGCGATATCGCATCTCATTTCTATGTTTCATGGTAAGATATAATATGATTTGCGAAGTGTCATGTATTCCTCGTCTACACTTCAAATGAATGTAAATGCGACACTACCTTGCTAGGAAATAGCGTCTGCAGATGTCTAGGTATCGCAGCAATAGAGTTCCAATGCTTCTTAAAACGCGATATCGCATCTCATTTCTATGTTTCATGGTAAGATATAATATGATTTGCGAAGTGTTATGTATTCCTCGTCTACACTTCAAATGAATGTGAATGCGACACTTCCTCGCTAGGAAATAGCGTTTGCAGATGTCTATGTATCGTAGCAATAGATTTCTAATGCTTCTTAAAACGCGATTTCGCATCTCATTTCTATGTTTCATGGTAAGATATAATATGATTTGCGAAGTGTTATGCATTCCTCGTCTACGATTCAAATGAATGTAAATGCGACACTTCCTTGCAAGGAAATAGCGTTTGCAGATGTCTACGTATCGTAGCAATAGAGTTCTTATGATTCTTAAAACGCGATATCGCATCTCATTTCTATGTTTCATGGTAAGATATAATATGATTTGCGAAGTGTCATGTATTCCTCGTCTACACTTCAAATGAATGTAAATGCGACACTACCTTGCTAGGAAATAGCGTCTGCAGATGTCTAGGTATCGCAGCAATAGAGTTCTAATGCTTCTTAAAACGCGATATCGCATCTCATTTCTGTATTTCATGGTAAGATATAATTTGATTTGCGAAGTGTCATGTATTCCTCGTCTATACTTCAAATGAATGCAAATGCGACACTTCCTTGCAAGGAAATAGCGTTTGCAGATGTCTATGTATCGTAGCAATAGATTTCTAATGCTTCTTAAAACGCGATTTCGCATCTCATTTCTATGTTTCATGGTAAGATATAATATGATTTGCGAAGTGTCATGTATTCCTCGTCTACACTTCAAATGAATGTAAATGCGACACTTCCTTGCAAGGAATTAGCGTTTGCAGATGTCTACGTATCGTAGCAATAGAGTTCTTATGATTTTTAAAACGCGATATCGCATCTCATTTCTATGTTTCATGGCAAGAAATATTATGATTTGCGAAGTGTCATGTATTCCTCGTCTACACTTGAAATAAATGTAAATGCGACACTTCCTTGCAAGGAAATAGCGTTTGCAGATGTCTACGTATCGAAGCAATAGAGTTCAAATGCTTCTTAAAACGAGATATTGCATCTCATATCTATGTTTCATGATAAGATATAATATTCATTGCTAAGTGTTATGCATTCCTCGTCTACGATTCATATGAATGTAAATGCGACACTTCCTTGCAAGGAAATAGCGTTTGCAGATGTCTACGTATCGTAGCAATAGAGTTCTTATGATTCTTAAACCGCGATATCGCATCTCATTTCTATGTTTCGTGGTAAGATATAATATGATTTGCGAAGTGTTATGTATTCCTCGTCTACACTTCAAATCAATGTAAATGCGACACTTCCTTGCAAGGAAATAGCGTTTGCAGATGTCTACGTATCGTAGCAATAGTGTTCTTATGATTCTTAAAACGCGATATCGCATCTCATTTCTATGTTTCATGGTAAGGTATAATATGATTTGCGAAGTGTTATGTATTCCTCGTCTACACTTCAAATGAATGTAAATGCGACACTTCCTTGCAAGGAAATAGCGTTTGCAGATGTCTATGTATCGTAGCAATAGATTTCTAATGCTTCTTAAAACGTGATATCGCATCTCATTTCTATGTTTCATGGTAAGATATAATATGATTTGCGAAGTGTTATGTATTCCTCGTCTACACTTCAAATGAATGTAAATGCGACACTTCCTTTGCAAGGAAATAGCGTTTGCAGATGTCTATGTATCGTAGCAATAGATTTCTTATGATTCTTAAAACGCGATATCGCATCTCATTTCTATGTTTCATGGTAAGATATAATATTCATTGCGAAGTGTTATGCATACCTCGTCTACGATTGAAATGAATGTAAATGCGACACTTCCTTGCAAGGAAATAGCGTTTGCAGATGTCTACGTATCGTAGCAATAGAGTTCTTATGATTCTTAAAACGCGATATCGCATCTCATTTCTATGTTTCATGGTAAGATATAATATGATTTGCGAAGTGTTATGTATTCCTCGTCTACACTTCAAATGAATGTAAATGCGACACTTCCTTGCAAGGAAATAGCGTTTGCAGATGTCTACGTATCGTAGCAATAGATTTCTTATGATTCTTAAAACGCGATATCGCATCTCATTTCTATGTTTCATGGTAAGATATAATATTCATTGCGAAGTGTTATGCATACCTCGTCTACGATTGAAATGAATGTAAATGCGACACTTCCTTGCAAGGAAATAGCGTTTGCAGATGTCTACGTATCGTAGCAATAGAGTTCAAATGCTTCTTAACACGCGATATCGCATCTCATTTCTATGTTTGATGGTAAGATATAATATGATTTGCGAAGTGTTATGTATTCCTCGTCTACACTTCAAATGAATGTAAATGCGACACTTCCTTGCAAGGAAATAGCGTTTGCGAATGTCTAGCTATCATAGCAATAGTGTTCTAATGCTTCTTAAAACGCGATATCGCATCTCATCTCTATGTTTCATGGTAAGATATAATATGATTTGCGAAGTGTTATGTATTCCTCGTCTACACTTCAAATGAATGTAAATGCGACACTTCCTTGCAAGGAAATAGCGTTTGCAGATGTCTACGTATCGTAGCAATAGAGTTCTTATGATTCTTAAAACGCGATATCGCATCTCATTTCTATGTTTCATGGTAAGATATAATATGATTTGCGAAGTGTTACGTATTCCTCGTCTACACTTCAAATGAATGTAAATGCGACACTTCCTTGCAAGGAAATAGCGTTTGCAGATGTCTACGTATCGTAGCAATAGAGTTCAAATGCTTCTTAAAACGCGGTATCGCATCTCATTTCTATGTTTCATGGTAAGATATAATATGATTTGCGAAGTGTTATGTATTCCTCGTCTACACTTCAAATGAATGTAAATGCGACACTTCCTTGCAAGGAAATAGCATTTGCGAATGTCTACCTATCATAGCAATAGTGTTCTAATGCTTCTTAAAACGCGATATCGCATCTCATCTCTATGTTTCATGGTAAGATATAATATGATTTGCGAAGTGTTATGTATTCCTCGTCTACACTTCAAATGAATGTAAATGCGACACTTCCTTGCAAGGAAATAGCGATTGCAGATGTCTACGAATCGAAGCAATAGAGTTCAAATGCTTCTTAAAACGCGATATCGCATCTCATTTCTATGTTTCATGGTAAGATATATTATGATTTGCGAAGTGTTATGTATTCCTCGTCTACACTTCAAATGAATGTAAATGCGACACTTACTTGCAAGGAAATAGCGTTTGCAGATGTCAACGTATCGTAGCAATAGAGTTCTTATGATTCTTAAAACGCGATATCGCACCTCATTTCTATGTTTCATGGTAAGATATAATATGATTTGCGAAGTGTTATGTATTCCTCGTCTACACTTCAAATGAATGTGAATGCGAAACTTCCTCGCTAGGAAATAGCGTTTGCAGATGTCTACGTATCGAAGCTATAGATTTCTAATGCTTCTTAAAACGCGATATCGCATCTCATTTCTATGTTTCATGGTAAGATATAATATGAATTGCGAAGTGTCATGTATACCTCGTCTACACTTCAAATGAATGTAAATGCGACACTTCCTTGGAAGGAAATAGCGTTTGCAGATGTCTAGCTATCGTAGCAATAGAGTTCTAATGCTTCTTAAAACGCGATATCGCAACTCATTTCTATGTTTCATGGTAAGATATAATATGATTTGCGAAGTGTTATGTATTCCTCGTCTACACTTCAAATGAATGTAACTGCGACACTTCCTTGCAAGGCAATAGCGTTTGCAGATGTCTACGTATCGTAGCAATAGAGTTCTAATGCTTCTTAAAACGCGATATCGCATCTCGTTTCTATGTTTCATGGTAAGATATAATATGATTTGCGAAGTGTCATGTATTCCTCGTCTACACTTCATATGAATGTAATTGCGACACTTCCTTGCAGGAAATAGCGTTTGCAGATGTCTACGTATCGTAGCAATAGAGTTCTTATGATTCTTAAAACGCGATATCCCATCTCATTTCTATGTTTCATGGTAAGATATAATATGAATTGCGAAGTGTCATGTATACCTCGTCTACACTTCAAATGAATGTAAATGCGACACTTCCTTGCAAGGAAATAGCGTTTGTAGATGTCTACGTATCGTAGCAATAGAGTTCTTATGAATATTAAAACTCGATATCGCATCACATTTCTATGTTTCATGGTAAGATATAATATGATTTGCGAAGTGTTATGTATTCCTCGTCTACACTTCAAATGAATGTAAATGAGACACTTCCTTGCAAGGAAATAGCGTTTGCAAACGTCTACCTACCGCAGCAATAGTGTTCTAATGCTTCTTAAAACGCGATATCGCATCTCATTTCTATATTTCATGGTAAGGTATAATATGATTTGCGAAGTGTTATGTATTCCTCGTCTACACTTCAAATGAATGTAAATGCGACACTTCCTTGCAAGGAAATAGCGTTTGCAGATGTCTACGTATCGTAGCAATAGAGTTCTTATGATTTTTAAAACGCGATTTCGCATCTCATTCCTATGTTTCATGGTACGATATAATATGATTTGCGAAGTGTCATGTATTCCTCGTCTACACTTCAAATGAATGTAAATGCGACACTTCCTTGCAAGGAAATAGCGTTTGCAAACGTCTACCTACCGCAGCAATAGAGTTCTAATGCTTCTTAAAACGCGATATCGCATCTCATTTCTATATTTCATGGTAAGATATAATATGATTTGCGAAGTGTAATGTATTCCTCGTCTACACTTCAAATGAATGTAAATGAGACACTTCCTTGCAAGGAAATAGCGTTTGCAGATGTCTACGTACCGTAGCAATAGAGTTCTTATGATTCTTAAAACGCGATATCGCATCTCATTTCTATGTTTCATGGTAAGGTATAATATGATTTGCGAAGTGTTATGTATTCCTCGTCTACACTTCAAATGAATGTAAATGCGACACTTCCTTGCAAGGAAATAGCGTTTGCGAATGTCTATCTATCGTAGCAATAGTGTTCTAATGCTTCTTAAAACGCGATATCGCATCTCATTTCTATGTTTCATGGTAAGATATAATATGATTTGCGAAGTGTTATGCATTCCTCGTCTACGATTCAAATGAATGTAAATGCGACACTTCCTTGGAAGGAAATAGCGTTTGCAGATGTCTACGTATCGTAGCAATAGAGTTCTTATGATTCTTAAAACGCGATATCGCATCTCATTTCTATGTTTCATGGTAAGATATAATATGATTTGCGAAGTGTCATGTTTTCCTCGTCTACACATCAAATGAATGTAAATGCGACACTACCTTGCTAGGAAATAGCGTCTGCAGATGTCTAGGTATCGCAGCAATAGAGTTCCAATGCTTCTTAAAACGCGTTATCGCATCTCATTTCTATGTTTCATGGTAAGGTATAATATGATTTGCGAAGTGTTATGTATTACTCGTCTACACTTCAAATGAATGTGAATGCGACACTACCTTGCTAGGAAATAGCGTTTGCAGATGTCTACGTATCGTAGCAATAGAGTTCTTATGATTTTTAAAACGCGATATCGCATCTCATTTCTATGTTTCATGGTACGATATAATATGATTTGCGAAGTGTCATGTATTCCACGTCTACACTTCAAATGAATGTAAATGCGACACTTCCTTGCAAGGAAATAGCGTTTGCAAACGTCTACCTACCGCAGCAATAGAGTTCTAATGCTTCTTAAAACGCGATATCGCATCTCATTTCTATATTTCATGGTAAGATATAATATGATTTGCGAAGTGTTATGTATTCCTCGTCTACACTTCAAACGAATGTAAATGAGACACTTCCTTGCAAGGAAATAGCGTTTGCAGATGTCTACGTACCGTAGCAATAGAGTTCTTATGATTCTTAAAACGCGATATCGCATCTCATTTCTATGTTTCATGGTAAGGTATAATATGATTTGCGAAGTGTTATGTATTCCTCGTCTACACTTCAAATGAATGTAAATGCGACACTTACTTGCAAGGAAATAGCGTTTGCGAATGTCTATCTATCGTAGCAATAGTGTTCTAATGCTTCTTAAAACGCGATATCGCATCTCATTTCTATGTTTCATGGTGAGATATAATATGATTTGCGAAGTGTTATGCATTCCTCGTCTACGATTCAAATGAATGTAAATGCGACACTTCCTTGCAAGGAAATAGCGTTTGCAGATGTCTACGTATCGTAGCAATAGAGTTCTTATGATTCTTAAAACGCGATATCGCATCTCATTTCTATGTTTCATGGTAAGATATAATATGATTTGCGAAGTGTCATGTATTCCTCGTCTACACTTCAAATGAATGTAAATGCGACACTACCTTGCTAGGAAATAGCGTCTGCAGATGTCTAGGTATCGCAGCAATGGAGTTCCAATGCTTCTTAAAACGCGATCTCGCATCTCATTTCTATGTTTCATGGTAAGATATAATATGATTTGCGAAGTGTTATGTATTCCTCGTCTACACTTCAAATGAATGTGAATGCGACACTTCCTCGCTAGGAAATAGCGTTTGCAGATGTCTATGTATCGTAGCAATAGATTTCTAATGCTTCTTAAAACGCGATTTCGCATCTCATTTCTATGTTTCATGGTAAGATATAATATGATTTGCGAAGTGTTATGCATTCCTCGTCTACGATTCAAATGAATGTAAATGCGACACTTCCTTGCAAGGAAATAGCGTTTGCAGATGTCTACGTATCGTAGCAATAGAGTTCTTATGATTCTTAAAACGCGATATCGCATCTCATTTCTATGTTTCATGGTAAGATATAATATGATTTGCGAAGTGTCATGTATTCCTCGTCTACACTTCAAATGAATGTAAATGCGACACTACCTTGCTAGGAAATAGCGTCTGCAGATGTCTAGGTATCGCAGCAATAGAGTTCTAATGCTTCTTAAAACGCGATATCGCATCTCATTTCTATACTTCATGGTAAGGTATAATATGATTTGCGAAGTGTTATGTATTCCTCGTCTACACATCAAATGAATGTAAATGCGACACTTCCTTGCAAGGAAATAGCGTTTGCAGATGTCTACGTATCGTAGCAATAGAGTTCTTATGATTCTGAAAACGCGATATCGCATCTCATTTCTATGTTTCATGGTAAGATATAATATGATTTGCGAAGTGTCATGTATTTCTCGTCTACACTTCAAATGAATGTAAATGCCACACTTCCCTGATAGGAAATAGCGTCTGCAGATGTCCAGGTATCGTAGCAATAGAGTTCTTATGATTCTTAAAACGCGATATCGCATCTCACTTCTATGTTTCATGGTAAGATATAATATGATTTGAGAAGTGTTATGTATTCCCCGTCTACACTTCAAATGAATGTAAATGCGACACTTCCTTGCAAGGAAATAGCGTTTGCAGATGTCTACGTATCGAAGCAATAGATTTCAAATGCTCCTTAAAACGAGATATTGCATCTCATATCTATGATTCATGATATGATATAATATTCATTGCGAAGTGTTATGCATTCCTCGTCTACGATTCAAATGAATGTAAATGCGACACTTCCTTGCAAGGAAATAGCGTTTGCAGATGTCTACGTATCGTAGCAATAGAGTTCTTATGATTCTTAAAACGCGATATCGCATCTCATTTCTATGTTTCATGGTAAGATATAATATGATTTGCGAAGTGTCATGTATTCCTCGTCTACACTTCAAATGAATGTAAATGCGACACTTCCTTGCAAGGAAATAGCATTTGCGAATGTCTACCTATCATAGCAATAGTGTTCTAATGCTTCTTAAAACGCGATATCGCATCTCATCTCTATGTTTCATGGTAAGATATAATATGATTTGCGAAGTGTTATGTATTCCTCGTCTACACTTCAAATGAATGTAAATGCGACACTTCCTTGCAAGGAAATAGCGATTGCAGATGTCTACGAATCGAAGCAATAGAGTTCAAATGCTTCTTAAAACGCGATATCGCATCTCATTTCTATGTTTCATGGTAAGATATATTATGATTTGCGAAGTGTTATGTATTCCTCGTCTACACTTCAAATGAATGTAAATGCGACACTTACTTGCAAGGAAATAGCGTTTGCAGATGTCAACGTATCGTAGCAATAGAGTTCTTATGATTCTTAAAACGCGATATCGCACCTCATTTCTATGTTTCATGGTAAGATATAATATGATTTGCGAAGTGTTATGTATTCCTCGTCTACACTTCAAATGAATGTGAATGCGAAACTTCCTCGCTAGGAAATAGCGTTTGCAGATGTCTACGTATCGAAGCTATAGATTTCTAATGCTTCTTAAAACGCGATATCGCATCTCATTTCTATGTTTCATGGTAAGATATAATATGAATTGCGAAGTGTCATGTATACCTCGTCTACACTTCAAATGAATGTAAATGCGACACTTCCTTGGAAGGAAATAGCGTTTGCAGATGTCTAGCTATCGTAGCAATAGAGTTCTAATGCTTCTTAAAACGCGATATCGCAACTCATTTCTATGTTTCATGGTAAGATATAATATGATTTGCGAAGTGTTATGTATTCCTCGTCTACACTTCAAATGAATGTAACTGCGACACTTCCTTGCAAGGCAATAGCGTTTGCAGATGTCTACGTATCGTAGCAATAGAGTTCTAATGCTTCTTAAAACGCGATATCGCATCTCGTTTCTATGTTTCATGGTAAGATATAATATGATTTGCGAAGTGTCATGTATTCCTCGTCTACACTTCATATGAATGTAATTGCGACACTTCCTTGCAGGAAATAGCGTTTGCAGATGTCTACGTATCGTAGCAATAGAGTTCTTATGATTCTTAAAACGCGATATCCCATCTCATTTCTATGTTTCATGGTAAGATATAATATGAATTGCGAAGTGTCATGTATACCTCGTCTACACTTCAAATGAATGTAAATGCGACACTTCCTTGCAAGGAAATAGCGTTTGTAGATGTCTACGTATCGTAGCAATAGAGTTCTTATGAATATTAAAACTCGATATCGCATCACATTTCTATGTTTCATGGTAAGATATAATATGATTTGCGAAGTGTTATGTATTCCTCGTCTACACTTCAAATGAATGTAAATGAGACACTTCCTTGCAAGGAAATAGCGTTTGCAAACGTCTACCTACCGCAGCAATAGTGTTCTAATGCTTCTTAAAACGCGATATCGCATCTCATTTCTATATTTCATGGTAAGGTATAATATGATTTGCGAAGTGTTATGTATTCCTCGTCTACACTTCAAATGAATGTAAATGCGACACTTCCTTGCAAGGAAATAGCGTTTGCAGATGTCTACGTATCGTAGCAATAGAGTTCTTATGATTTTTAAAACGCGATTTCGCATCTCATTCCTATGTTTCATGGTACGATATAATATGATTTGCGAAGTGTCATGTATTCCTCGTCTACACTTCAAATGAATGTAAATGCGACACTTCCTTGCAAGGAAATAGCGTTTGCAAACGTCTACCTACCGCAGCAATAGAGTTCTAATGCTTCTTAAAACGCGATATCGCATCTCATTTCTATATTTCATGGTAAGATATAATATGATTTGCGAAGTGTAATGTATTCCTCGTCTACACTTCAAATGAATGTAAATGAGACACTTCCTTGCAAGGAAATAGCGTTTGCAGATGTCTACGTACCGTAGCAATAGAGTTCTTATGATTCTTAAAACGCGATATCGCATCTCATTTCTATGTTTCATGGTAAGGTATAATATGATTTGCGAAGTGTTATGTATTCCTCGTCTACACTTCAAATGAATGTAAATGCGACACTTCCTTGCAAGGAAATAGCGTTTGCGAATGTCTATCTATCGTAGCAATAGTGTTCTAATGCTTCTTAAAACGCGATATCGCATCTCATTTCTATGTTTCATGGTAAGATATAATATGATTTGCGAAGTGTTATGCATTCCTCGTCTACGATTCAAATGAATGTAAATGCGACACTTCCTTGGAAGGAAATAGCGTTTGCAGATGTCTACGTATCGTAGCAATAGAGTTCTTATGATTCTTAAAACGCGATATCGCATCTCATTTCTATGTTTCATGGTAAGATATAATATGATTTGCGAAGTGTCATGTTTTCCTCGTCTACACATCAAATGAATGTAAATGCGACACTACCTTGCTAGGAAATAGCGTCTGCAGATGTCTAGGTATCGCAGCAATAGAGTTCCAATGCTTCTTAAAACGCGTTATCGCATCTCATTTCTATGTTTCATGGTAAGGTATAATATGATTTGCGAAGTGTTATGTATTACTCGTCTACACTTCAAATGAATGTGAATGCGACACTACCTTGCTAGGAAATAGCGTTTGCAGATGTCTACGTATCGTAGCAATAGAGTTCTTATGATTTTTAAAACGCGATATCGCATCTCATTTCTATGTTTCATGGTACGATATAATATGATTTGCGAAGTGTCATGTATTCCACGTCTACACTTCAAATGAATGTAAATGCGACACTTCCTTGCAAGGAAATAGCGTTTGCAAACGTCTACCTACCGCAGCAATAGAGTTCTAATGCTTCTTAAAACGCGATATCGCATCTCATTTCTATATTTCATGGTAAGATATAATATGATTTGCGAAGTGTTATGTATTCCTCGTCTACACTTCAAACGAATGTAAATGAGACACTTCCTTGCAAGGAAATAGCGTTTGCAGATGTCTACGTACCGTAGCAATAGAGTTCTTATGATTCTTAAAACGCGATATCGCATCTCATTTCTATGTTTCATGGTAAGGTATAATATGATTTGCGAAGTGTTATGTATTCCTCGTCTACACTTCAAATGAATGTAAATGCGACACTTACTTGCAAGGAAATAGCGTTTGCGAATGTCTATCTATCGTAGCAATAGTGTTCTAATGCTTCTTAAAACGCGATATCGCATCTCATTTCTATGTTTCATGGTGAGATATAATATGATTTGCGAAGTGTTATGCATTCCTCGTCTACGATTCAAATGAATGTAAATGCGACACTTCCTTGCAAGGAAATAGCGTTTGCAGATGTCTACGTATCGTAGCAATAGAGTTCTTATGATTCTTAAAACGCGATATCGCATCTCATTTCTATGTTTCATGGTAAGATATAATATGATTTGCGAAGTGTCATGTATTCCTCGTCTACACTTCAAATGAATGTAAATGCGACACTACCTTGCTAGGAAATAGCGTCTGCAGATGTCTAGGTATCGCAGCAATGGAGTTCCAATGCTTCTTAAAACGCGATCTCGCATCTCATTTCTATGTTTCATGGTAAGATATAATATGATTTGCGAAGTGTTATGTATTCCTCGTCTACACTTCAAATGAATGTGAATGCGACACTTCCTCGCTAGGAAATAGCGTTTGCAGATGTCTATGTATCGTAGCAATAGATTTCTAATGCTTCTTAAAACGCGATTTCGCATCTCATTTCTATGTTTCATGGTAAGATATAATATGATTTGCGAAGTGTTATGCATTCCTCGTCTACGATTCAAATGAATGTAAATGCGACACTTCCTTGCAAGGAAATAGCGTTTGCAGATGTCTACGTATCGTAGCAATAGAGTTCTTATGATTCTTAAAACGCGATATCGCATCTCATTTCTATGTTTCATGGTAAGATATAATATGATTTGCGAAGTGTCATGTATTCCTCGTCTACACTTCAAATGAATGTAAATGCGACACTACCTTGCTAGGAAATAGCGTCTGCAGATGTCTAGGTATCGCAGCAATAGAGTTCTAATGCTTCTTAAAACGCGATATCGCATCTCATTTCTATACTTCATGGTAAGGTATAATATGATTTGCGAAGTGTTATGTATTCCTCGTCTACACATCAAATGAATGTAAATGCGACACTTCCTTGCAAGGAAATAGCGTTTGCAGATGTCTACGTATCGTAGCAATAGAGTTCTTATGATTCTGAAAACGCGATATCGCATCTCATTTCTATGTTTCATGGTAAGATATAATATGATTTGCGAAGTGTCATGTATTTCTCGTCTACACTTCAAATGAATGTAAATGCCACACTTCCCTGATAGGAAATAGCGTCTGCAGATGTCCAGGTATCGTAGCAATAGAGTTCTTATGATTCTTAAAACGCGATATCGCATCTCACTTCTATGTTTCATGGTAAGATATAATATGATTTGAGAAGTGTTATGTATTCCCCGTCTACACTTCAAATGAATGTAAATGCGACACTTCCTTGCAAGGAAATAGCGTTTGCAGATGTCTACGTATCGAAGCAATAGATTTCAAATGCTCCTTAAAACGAGATATTGCATCTCATATCTATGATTCATGATATGATATAATATTCATTGCGAAGTGTTATGCATTCCTCGTCTACGATTCAAATGAATGTAAATGCGACACTTCCTTGCAAGGAAATAGCGTTTGCAGATGTCTACGTATCGTAGCAATAGAGTTCTTATGATTTTTAAAACGCGATATCGCATCTCATTTCTATGTTTCATGGTACGATATAATATGATTTGCGAAGTGTCATGTATTCCTCGTCTACACTTCAAATGAATGTAAATGCGACACTTCCTTGCAAGGAAATAGCGTTTGCAAACGTCTACCTACCGCAGCAATAGAGTTCTAATGCTTCTTAAAACGCGATATCGCATCTCATTTCTATATTTCATGGTAAGATATAATATGATTTGCGAAGAGTTATGTATTCCTCGTCTACACTTCAAATGAATGTAAATGAGACACTTCCTTGCAAGGCAATAGCGTTTGCAGATGTCTACGTACCGTAGCAATAGAGTTCTTATGATACTTAAAACGCGATATCGCATCTCATTTCTATGTTTCATGGTAAGGTATAATATGATTTGCGAAGTGTTATGTATTCCTCGTCTACACTTCAAATGAATGTGAATGCGACACTTCCTCGCTAGGAAATAGCGTTTGCAGATGTCTATGTATCGTAGCAATAGATTTCTAATGCTTCTTAAAACGCGATTTCGCATCTCATTTCTATGTTTCATGGTAAGATATAATATGATTTGCGAAGTGTTATGCATTCCTCGTCTACGATTCAAATGAATGTAAATGCGACACTTCCTTGCCAAGGAAATAGCGTTTGCAGATGTCTACGTATCGTAGCAATAGAGTTCTTATGATTCTTAAAACGCGATATCGCATCTCATTTCTATGTTTCATGGTAAGATATAATATGATTTGCGAAGTGTTATGTATTCCTCGTCTACACTTCAAATGAATGTGAATGCGACACTTCCTCGCTAGGAAATAGCGTTTGCAGTTGTCTACGTATCGTAGCAATAGATTTCCAATGCTTCTTAAAACGTGATATCGCATCTCATTTCTATGTTTCATGGTAAGATATAATATGATTTGCGAAGTGTCATGTATTTCTCGTCTATACTTCAAATGAATGTAAATGCCACACTTCCCTGATAGGAAATAGCGTCTGCAGGTGTCCAGGTATCGTAGCAATAGAGTTCTTATGATTCTTAAAACGCGATATCGCATCTCATTTCTATGTTTCATGGTAAGATATAAAATGAATTCCGAAGTGTTATGTATTCCTCGTCTACACTTCAAATGAATGTAAATGCGACACTTCCTTGCAAGGAAATAGCGTTTGCAAACGACTACCTGTCGTAGCAATAGAGTTCTAATGCTTCTTAAAACGCGATGTCGCATCTCATTTCTGTATTTCATGGTAAGATATAATTTGATTTGCGAAGTGTCATGTATTCCTCGTCTATACTTCAAATGAATGTAAATGCGACACTTCCTTGCAAGGAAATAGCGTTTGCAGATGTCTATGTATCGTAGCAATAGATTTCTAATGCTTCTTAAAACGCGATTTCGCATCTCATTTCTATGTTTCATGGTAAGATATAATATGATTTGCGAAGTGTCATGTATTCCTCGTCTACACTTCAAATGAATGTAAATGCGACACTTCCTTGCAAGGAATTAGCGTTTGCAGATGTCTACGTATCGTAGCAATAGAGTTCTTATGATTTTTAAAACGCGATATCGCATCTCATTTCTATGTTTCATGGCAAGAAATATTATGATTTGCCAAGTGTCATGTATTCCTCGTCTACACTTCAAATAAATGTAAATGCGACACTTCCTTGCAAGGAACTAGCGTTTGCAGATGTCTACGTATCGTAGCAATAGAGTTCTTATGATTTTTAAAACGCGATATCGCATCTCATTTCTATGTTTCATGGTAAGATATAAAATGAATTCCGAAGTGTTATGTATTCCTCGTCTACACTTCAAATGAATGTAAATGCGACACTTCCTTGCAAGGAAATAGCGTTTGCAAACGACTACCTGTCGTAGCAATAGAGTTCTAATGCTTCTTAAAACGCGATATCGCATCTCATTTCTGTATTTCATGGTAAGATATAATTTGATTTGCGAAGTGTCATGTATTCCTCGTCTATACTTCAAATGAATGTAAATGCGACACTTCCTTGCAAGGAAATAGCGTTTGCAGATGTCTATGTATCGTAGCAATAGATTTCTAATGCTTCTTAAAACGCGATTTCGCATCTCATTTCTATGTTTCATGGTAAGATATAATATGATTTGCGAAGTGTCATGTATTCCTCGTCTACACTTCAAATGAATGTAAATGCGACACTTCCTTGCAAGGAATTAGCGTTTGCAGATGTCTACGTATCGTAGCAATAGAGTTCTTATGATTTTTAAAACGCGATATCGCATCTCATTTCTATGTTTCATGGCAAGAAATATTATGATTTGCCAAGTGTCATGTATTCCTCGTCTACACTTCAAATAAATGTAAATGCGACACTTCCTTGCAAGGAACTAGCGTTTGCAGATGTCTACGTATCGTAGCAATAGAGTTCTTATGATTTTTAAAACGCGA
Source organism: Xylocopa sonorina (assembly GCF_050948175.1). NCBI lineage: Eukaryota > Metazoa > Arthropoda > Insecta > Hymenoptera > Apidae > Xylocopa > Xylocopa sonorina. Next base: position 657,928 of record NW_027490271.1, on the reverse strand, counting down.
TATCGCATCTCATTTCTATGTTTCATGGTAAGATATAATATGGTTTGCGAAGTGTTATGTATTCCTCGTCTACACTTCAAATGAATGTAAATGCGACACTTCCTTTGCAAGGAAATAGCGTTTGCAGATGTCTACGTATCGTAGCAATAGATTTCATATGATTCTTAAAACGCGATATCGCATCTCATTTCTATGTTTCATGGTAAGATATAATATTCATTGCGAAGTGTTATGCATACCTCGTCTACGATTGAAATGAATGTAAATGCGACACTTCCTTGCAAGGAAATAGCGTTTGCAGATGTCTACGTATCGTAGCAATAGAGTTCAAATGCTTCTTAACACGCGATATCGCATCTCATTTCTATGTTTGATGCTAAGATATAATATGATTTGCGAAGTGTTATGTATTCCTCGTCTACACTTCAAATGAATGTAAATGAGACACTTCCTTGCAAGGCAATAGCGTTTGCAGATGTCTACGTACCGTAGCAATAGAGTTCTTATGATTCTTAAAACGCGATATCGCATCTCATTTCTATGTTTCATGGTAAGGTATAATATGATTTGCGAAGTGTTATGTATTCCTCGTCTACACTTCAAATGAATGTAAATGCGACACTTCCTTGCAAGGAAATAGCGTTTGCGAATGTCTATCTATCGTAGCAATAGTGTTCTAATGCTTCTTAAAACGCGATATCGCATCTCATTTCTATGTTTCATGGTAAGATATAATATGATTTGCGAAGTGTTATGCATTCCTCGTCTACGATTCAAATGAATGTAAATGCGACACTTCCTTGCAAGGAAATAGCGTTTGCAGATGTCTACGTATCGTAGCAATAGAGTTCTTATGATTCTTAAAACGCGATATCGCATCTCATTTCTATGTTTGATGGTAAGATATAATATGATTTGCGAAGTGTTATGTATTCCTCGTCTACACTTCAAATGAATGTAAATGCGACACTTCCTTGCAAGGAAATAGCGTTTGCGAATGTCTAGCTATCATAGCAATAGTGTTCTAATGCTTCTTAAAACGCGATATCGCATCTCATCTCTATGTTTCATGGTAAGATATAATATGATTTGCGAAGTGTTATGTATTCCTCGTCTACACTTCAAATGAATGTAAATGCGACACTTCCTTGCAAGGAAATAGCGTTTGCAGATGTCTACGTATCGAAGCAATAGATTTCAAATGCTCCTTAAAACGAGATATTGCATCTCATATCTATGTTTCATGATAAGATATAATATTCATTGCGAAGTGTTATGCATTCCTCTTCCACGATTCAAATGAATGTAAATGCGACACTTCCTTGCAAGGAAATAGCGTTTGCAGATGTCTACGTATCGTAGCAATAGAGTTCTTATGATTTTTAAAACGCGATATCGCATCTCATTTCTATGTTTCATGGTACGATATAATATGATTTGCGAAGTGTCATGTATTCCTCGTCTACACTTCAAATGAATGTAAATGCGACACTTCCTTGCAAGGAAATAGCGTTTGCAAACGTCTACCTACCGCAGCAATAGAGTTCTAATGCTTCTTAAAACGCGATATCGCATCTCATTTCTATATTTCATGGTAAGATATAATATGATTTGCGAAGTGTTATGTATTCCTCGTCTACACTTCAAATGAATGTAAATGAGACACTTCCTTGCAAGGCAATAGCGTTTGCAGATGTCTACGTACCGTAGCAATAGAGTTCTTATGATTCTTAAAACGCGATATCGCATCTCATTTCTATGTTTCATGGTAAGGTATAATATGATTTGCGAAGTGTTATGTATTCCTCGTCTACACTTCAAATGAATGTAAATGCGACACTTCCTTGCAAGGAAATAGCGTTTGCGAATGTTTATCTATCGTAGCAATAGTGTTCTAATGCTTCTTAAAACGCGATATCGCATCTCATTTCTATGTTTCATGGTAAGATATAATATGATTTGCGAAGTGTCATGCATTCCTCGTCTACGATTCAAATGAATGTAAATGCGACACTTCCTTGCAAGGAAATAGCGTTTGCAGATGTCTACGTATCGTAGCAATAGAGTTCTTATGATTCTTAAAACGCGATATCGCATCTCATTTCTATGTTTCATGGTAAGATATAATATGATTTGCGAAGTGTCATGTATTCCTCGTCTACACTTCAAATGAATGTAAATGCGACACTACCTTGCTAGGAAATAGCGTCTGCAGATGTCTAGGTATCGCAGCAATAGAGTTCCAATGCTTCTTAAAACGCGATATCGCATCTCATTTCTATGTTTCATGGTAAGATATAATATGATTTGCGAAGTGTTATGTATTCCTCGTCTACACTTCAAATGAATGTGAATGCGACACTTCCTCGCTAGGAAATAGCGTTTGCAGATGTCTATGTATCGTAGCAATAGATTTCTAATGCTTCTTAAAACGCGATTTCGCATCTCATTTCTATGTTTCATGGTAAGATATAATATGATTTGCGAAGTGTTATGCATTCCTCGTCTACGATTCAAATGAATGTAAATGCGACACTTCCTTGCAAGGAAATAGCGTTTGCAGATGTCTACGTATCGTAGCAATAGAGTTCTTATGATTCTTAAAACGCGATATCGCATCTCATTTCTATGTTTCATGGTAAGATATAATATGATTTGCGAAGTGTCATGTATTCCTCGTCTACACTTCAAATGAATGTAAATGCGACACTACCTTGCTAGGAAATAGCGTCTGCAGATGTCTAGGTATCGCAGCAATAGAGTTCTAATGCTTCTTAAAACGCGATATCGCATCTCATTTCTGTATTTCATGGTAAGATATAATTTGATTTGCGAAGTGTCATGTATTCCTCGTCTATACTTCAAATGAATGCAAATGCGACACTTCCTTGCAAGGAAATAGCGTTTGCAGATGTCTATGTATCGTAGCAATAGATTTCTAATGCTTCTTAAAACGCGATTTCGCATCTCATTTCTATGTTTCATGGTAAGATATAATATGATTTGCGAAGTGTCATGTATTCCTCGTCTACACTTCAAATGAATGTAAATGCGACACTTCCTTGCAAGGAATTAGCGTTTGCAGATGTCTACGTATCGTAGCAATAGAGTTCTTATGATTTTTAAAACGCGATATCGCATCTCATTTCTATGTTTCATGGCAAGAAATATTATGATTTGCGAAGTGTCATGTATTCCTCGTCTACACTTGAAATAAATGTAAATGCGACACTTCCTTGCAAGGAAATAGCGTTTGCAGATGTCTACGTATCGAAGCAATAGAGTTCAAATGCTTCTTAAAACGAGATATTGCATCTCATATCTATGTTTCATGATAAGATATAATATTCATTGCTAAGTGTTATGCATTCCTCGTCTACGATTCATATGAATGTAAATGCGACACTTCCTTGCAAGGAAATAGCGTTTGCAGATGTCTACGTATCGTAGCAATAGAGTTCTTATGATTCTTAAACCGCGATATCGCATCTCATTTCTATGTTTCGTGGTAAGATATAATATGATTTGCGAAGTGTTATGTATTCCTCGTCTACACTTCAAATCAATGTAAATGCGACACTTCCTTGCAAGGAAATAGCGTTTGCAGATGTCTACGTATCGTAGCAATAGTGTTCTTATGATTCTTAAAACGCGATATCGCATCTCATTTCTATGTTTCATGGTAAGGTATAATATGATTTGCGAAGTGTTATGTATTCCTCGTCTACACTTCAAATGAATGTAAATGCGACACTTCCTTGCAAGGAAATAGCGTTTGCAGATGTCTATGTATCGTAGCAATAGATTTCTAATGCTTCTTAAAACGTGATATCGCATCTCATTTCTATGTTTCATGGTAAGATATAATATGATTTGCGAAGTGTTATGTATTCCTCGTCTACACTTCAAATGAATGTAAATGCGACACTTCCTTTGCAAGGAAATAGCGTTTGCAGATGTCTATGTATCGTAGCAATAGATTTCTTATGATTCTTAAAACGCGATATCGCATCTCATTTCTATGTTTCATGGTAAGATATAATATTCATTGCGAAGTGTTATGCATACCTCGTCTACGATTGAAATGAATGTAAATGCGACACTTCCTTGCAAGGAAATAGCGTTTGCAGATGTCTACGTATCGTAGCAATAGAGTTCTTATGATTCTTAAAACGCGATATCGCATCTCATTTCTATGTTTCATGGTAAGATATAATATGATTTGCGAAGTGTTATGTATTCCTCGTCTACACTTCAAATGAATGTAAATGCGACACTTCCTTGCAAGGAAATAGCGTTTGCAGATGTCTACGTATCGTAGCAATAGATTTCTTATGATTCTTAAAACGCGATATCGCATCTCATTTCTATGTTTCATGGTAAGATATAATATTCATTGCGAAGTGTTATGCATACCTCGTCTACGATTGAAATGAATGTAAATGCGACACTTCCTTGCAAGGAAATAGCGTTTGCAGATGTCTACGTATCGTAGCAATAGAGTTCAAATGCTTCTTAACACGCGATATCGCATCTCATTTCTATGTTTGATGGTAAGATATAATATGATTTGCGAAGTGTTATGTATTCCTCGTCTACACTTCAAATGAATGTAAATGCGACACTTCCTTGCAAGGAAATAGCGTTTGCGAATGTCTAGCTATCATAGCAATAGTGTTCTAATGCTTCTTAAAACGCGATATCGCATCTCATCTCTATGTTTCATGGTAAGATATAATATGATTTGCGAAGTGTTATGTATTCCTCGTCTACACTTCAAATGAATGTAAATGCGACACTTCCTTGCAAGGAAATAGCGTTTGCAGATGTCTACGTATCGTAGCAATAGAGTTCTTATGATTCTTAAAACGCGATATCGCATCTCATTTCTATGTTTCATGGTAAGATATAATATGATTTGCGAAGTGTTACGTATTCCTCGTCTACACTTCAAATGAATGTAAATGCGACACTTCCTTGCAAGGAAATAGCGTTTGCAGATGTCTACGTATCGTAGCAATAGAGTTCAAATGCTTCTTAAAACGCGGTATCGCATCTCATTTCTATGTTTCATGGTAAGATATAATATGATTTGCGAAGTGTTATGTATTCCTCGTCTACACTTCAAATGAATGTAAATGCGACACTTCCTTGCAAGGAAATAGCGTTTGCGAATGTCTACCTATCATAGCAATAGTGTTCTAATGCTTCTTAAAACGCGATATCGCATCTCATCTCTATGTTTCATGGTAAGATATAATATGATTTGCGAAGTGTTATGTATTCCTCGTCTACACTTCAAATGAATGTAAATGCGACACTTCCTTGCAAGGAAATAGCGATTGCAGATGTCTACGAATCGAAGCAATAGAGTTCAAATGCTTCTTAAAACGCGATATCGCATCTCATTTCTATGTTTCATGGTAAGATATATTATGATTTGCGAAGTGTTATGTATTCCTCGTCTACACTTCAAATGAATGTAAATGCGACACTTACTTGCAAGGAAATAGCGTTTGCAGATGTCAACGTATCGTAGCAATAGAGTTCTTATGATTCTTAAAACGCGATATCGCACCTCATTTCTATGTTTCATGGTAAGATATAATATGATTTGCGAAGTGTTATGTATTCCTCGTCTACACTTCAAATGAATGTGAATGCGAAACTTCCTCGCTAGGAAATAGCGTTTGCAGATGTCTACGTATCGAAGCTATAGATTTCTAATGCTTCTTAAAACGCGATATCGCATCTCATTTCTATGTTTCATGGTAAGATATAATATGAATTGCGAAGTGTCATGTATACCTCGTCTACACTTCAAATGAATGTAAATGCGACACTTCCTTGGAAGGAAATAGCGTTTGCAGATGTCTAGCTATCGTAGCAATAGAGTTCTAATGCTTCTTAAAACGCGATATCGCAACTCATTTCTATGTTTCATGGTAAGATATAATATGATTTGCGAAGTGTTATGTATTCCTCGTCTACACTTCAAATGAATGTAACTGCGACACTTCCTTGCAAGGAAATAGCGTTTGTAGATGTCTACGTATCGTAGCAATAGAGTTCTTATGAATATTAAAACTCGATATCGCATCACATTTCTATGTTTCATGGTAAGATATAATATGATTTGCGAAGTGTTATGTATTCCTCGTCTACACTTCAAATGAATGTAAATGAGACACTTCCTTGCAAGGAAATAGCGTTTGCAAACGTCTACCTACCGCAGCAATAGTGTTCTAATGCTTCTTAAAACGCGATATCGCATCTCATTTCTATATTTCATGGTAAGGTATAATATGATTTGCGAAGTGTTATGTATTCCTCGTCTACACTTCAAATGAATGTAAATGCGACACTTCCTTGCAAGGAAATAGCGTTTGCAGATGTCTACGTATCGTAGCAATAGAGTTCTTATGATTTTTAAAACGCGATATCGCATCTCATTTCTATGTTTCATGGTACGATATAATATGATTTGCGAAGTGTCATGTATTCCTCGTCTACACTTCAAATGAATGTAAATGCGACACTTCCTTGCAAGGAAATAGCGTTTGCAAACGTCTACCTACCGCAGCAATAGAGTTCTAATGCTTCTTAAAACGCGATATCGCATCTCATTTCTATATTTCATGGTAAGATATAATATGATTTGCGAAGTGTAATGTATTCCTCGTCTACACTTCAAATGAATGTAAATGAGACACTTCCTTGCAAGGAAATAGCGTTTGCAGATGTCTACGTACCGTAGCAATAGAGTTCTTATGATTCTTAAAACGCGATATCGCATCTCATTTCTATGTTTCATGGTAAGGTATAATATGATTTGCGAAGTGTTATGTATTCCTCGTCTACACTTCAAATGAATGTAAATGCGACACTTCCTTGCAAGGAAATAGCGTTTGCGAATGTCTATCTATCGTAGCAATAGTGTTCTAATGCTTCTTAAAACGCGATATCGCATCTCATTTCTATGTTTCATGGTAAGATATAATATGATTTGCGAAGTGTTATGCATTCCTCGTCTACGATTCAAATGAATGTAAATGCGACACTTCCTTGGAAGGAAATAGCGTTTGCAGATGTCTACGTATCGTAGCAATAGAGTTCTTATGATTCTTAAAACGCGATATCGCATCTCATTTCTATGTTTCATGGTAAGATATAATATGATTTGCGAAGTGTCATGTTTTCCTCGTCTACACATCAAATGAATGTAAATGCGACACTACCTTGCTAGGAAATAGCGTCTGCAGATGTCTAGGTATCGCAGCAATAGAGTTCCAATGCTTCTTAAAACGCGTTATCGCATCTCATTTCTATGTTTCATGGTAAGGTATAATATGATTTGCGAAGTGTTATGTATTACTCGTCTACACTTCAAATGAATGTGAATGCGACACTTCCTCTCTAGGAAATAGCGTTTGCAGTTGTCTACGTATCGTAGCAATAGATTTACAATGCTTCTTAAAACGCGATATCGCATCTCACTTCTATGTTTCATGGTAAGATATAATATGATTTGCGAAGTGTCATGTATTTCTCGTCTAGACATCAAATGAATGTAAATGCCACACTTCCCTGATAGGAAATAGCGTCTGCAGATGTCCAGGTATCGTAGCAATAGAGTTCTTATGATTCTTAAAACGCGATATCGCATCTCACTTCTATGTTTCATGGTAAGGTATAAAATGATTTCCGAAGTGTTATGTATTCCTCGTCTACACTTCAAATGAATGTAAATGCGACACTACCTTGCTAGGAAATAGCGTTTGCAGATGTCTACGTATCGTAGCAATAGAGTTCTTATGATTTTTAAAACGCGATATCGCATCTCATTTCTATGTTTCATGGTACGATATAATATGATTTGCGAAGTGTCATGTATTCCACGTCTACACTTCAAATGAATGTAAATGCGACACTTCCTTGCAAGGAAATAGCGTTTGCAAACGTCTACCTACCGCAGCAATAGAGTTCTAATGCTTCTTAAAACGCGATATCGCATCTCATTTCTATATTTCATGGTAAGATATAATATGATTTGCGCAGTGTTATGTATTCCTCGTCTACACTTCAAATGAATGTAAATGCGACACTACCTTGCTAGGAAATAGCGTCTGCAGATGTCTAGGTATCGCAGCAATAGAGTTCTAATGCTTCTTAAAACGCGATATCGCATCTCATTTCTATGTTTCATGGTAAGATATAATATGATTTGCGAAGTGTTATGTATTCCTCGTCTACACTTCAAATGAATGTGAATGCGACACTTCCTCGCTAGGAAATAGCGTTTGCAGTTGTCTACGTATCGTAGCAATAGATTTCCAATGCTTCGTAAAACGTGATATCGCATCTCATTTCTATGTTTCATGGTAAGATATAATATGATTTGCGAAGTGTCATGTATTTCTCGTCTACACTTCAAATGAATGTAAATGCCACACTTCCCTGATAGGAAATTGCGTCTGCAGATGTCCAGGTATCGTAGCAATAGAGTTCTTATGATTCTTAAAACGCGATATCGCATCTCATTTCTATGTTTCATGGTAAGATATAAAATGAATTCCGAAGTGTTATGTATTCCTCGTCTACACTTCAAATGAATGTAAATGCGACACTTCCTTGCAAGGAAATAGCGTTTGCAAACGTCTACCTATCGTAGCAATAGAGTTCTAATGCTTCTTAAAACGCGATATCGCATCCCATTTCTATGTTTCATGGTAAGAAATATTATGATTTGCGAAGTGTCATGTATTCCTCGTCTACACTTCAAATAAATGTAAATGCCACACTTCCCTGATAGGAAATAGCGTCTGCAGATGTCCAGGTATCGTAGCAATAGAGTTCTTATGATTCTTAAAACGCGATATCGCATCTCACTTCTATGTTTCATGGTCAGATATAAAATGATTTCCGAAGTGTTATGTATTCCTCGTCTACACTTCAAATGAATGTAAATGCGACACTTCCTTGCAAGGAAATAGCGTTTGCAAACGTCTACCTATCGTAGCAATAGAGTTCTAATGCTTCTTAAAACGCGATATCGCATCTTATTTCTATATTTCATGGTAAGATATAACTTGATTTGCGAAGTGTCATGTATTCCTCGTCTACACTTCAAATGAATGTAAATGCGACACTTCCTTGCAAGGAAATAGCGTTTGCAGATGTCTACGTATCGTAGCAATAGAGTTCTTATGATTCTGAAAACGCGATATCGCATCTCATTTCTATGTTTCATGGTAAGATATAATATGATTTGCGAAGTGTCATGTATTTCTCGTCTACACTTCAAATGAATGTAAATGCCACACTTCCCTGATAGGAAATAGCGTCTGCAGATGTCCAGGTATCGTAGCAATAGAGTTCTTATGATTCTTAAAACGCGATATCGCATCTCACTTCTATGTTTCATGGTAAGATATAAAATGATTTCCGAAGTGTTATGTATTCCTCGTCTACACTTCAAATGAATGTAAATGCGACACTTCCTTGCAAGGAAATAGCGTTTGCAAACGTCTACCTATCGTAGCAATAGAGTTCTAATGCTTCTTAAAACGCGATATCGCATCTCATTTCTATATTTCATGGTAAGATATAACTTGATTTGCGAAGTGTCACGTATTCCTCGTCTACACTTCAAATGAATGTAAATGCGACACTTCCTTGCAAGGAAATAGCGTTTGCAGATGTCTACGTATCGTAGCAATAGAGTTCCAATGCTTCTTAAAACGCGATATCGCATCTCATTTCTATGTTTCATGGTAAGTTATAATATGATTTGCGAAGTGTCATGTATTTCTCGTCTACACTTCAAATGAATGTAAATGCCACACTTCCCTGATAGGAAATAGCGTCTGCAGATGTCCAGGTATCGTAGCAATAGAGATCTTATGATTCTTAAAACGCGATATCGCATCTCATTTCTATGTTTCATGGTAAGATATAAAATGAATTCCGATGTGTTATGTATTCCTCGTCTACACTTCAAATGAATGTAAATGCGACACTTCCTTGCAAGGATATAGCGTTTGCAAACGTCTACCTATCGTAGCAATAGAGTTCTAATGCTTCTTAAAACGCGATATCGCATCTCATTTCTATATTTCATGGTAAGATATAATTTGATTTGCGAAGTGTCATGTATTCCTCGCCTACACTTCAAATGAATGTAACTGCGACACTACCTTGCTAGGAAATAGCGTCTGCAGATGTCTAGGTATCGTAGCAATAGAGTTCTAATGCTTCTTAAAACGCGATATCGCATCTCATTTCTATACTTCATGGTAAGGTATAATATGATTTGCGAAGTGTTATGTATTCCTGGTCTACACATCAAATGAATGTAAATGCGACACTTCCTTGCAAGGAAATAGCGTTTGCAGATGTCTACGTATCGTAGCAATAGAGTTCTTATGATTTTTAAAACGCGATATCGCATCTCATTTCTATGTTTCATGGTACGATATAATATGATTTGCGAAGTGTCATGTATTCCTCGTCTACACTTCAAATGAATGTAAATGCGACACTTCCTTGCAAGGAAATAGCGTTTGCAAACTTCTACCTACCGCAGCAATAGAGTTCTAATGCTTCTTAAAACGCGATATCGCATCTCATTTCTATATTTCATGGTAAGATATAATATGATTTGCGAAGTGTTATGTATTCCTCGTCTACACTTCAAATGAATGTAAATGAGACACTTCCTTGCAAGGCAATAGTGTTTGCAGATGTCTACGTACCGTAGCAATAGAGTTCTCATGATTCTTAAAACGCGATATCGCATCTCATTTCTATGTTTCATGGTAAGGTATAATATGATTTGCGAAGTGTTATGTATTCCTCGTCTACACTTCAAATGAATGTGAATGCGACACTTCCTCGCTAGGAAATAGCGTTTGCAGATGTCTATGTATCGTAGCAATAGATTTCTAATGCATCTTAAAACGCGATTTCGCATCTCATTTCTATGTTTCATGGTAAGATATAATATGATTTGCGAAGTGTTATGCATTCCTCGTCTACGATTCAAATGAATGTAAATGCGACACTTCCTTGCAAGGAAATAGCGTTTGCAGATGTCTACGTATCGTAGCAATAGAGTTCTTATGATTCTTAAAACGCGATATCGCATCTCATTTCTATGTTTCATGGTAAGATATAATATGATTTGCGAAGTGTTATGTATTCCTCGTCTACACATCAAATGAATGTAAATGCGACACTTCCTTGCAAGGAAATAGCGTTTGCAGATGTCTACGTATCGTAGCAATAGATTTCTTATGATTCTTAAAACGCGATATCGCATCTCATTTCTATGTTTCATGGTAAGATATAATATTCATTGCGAAGTGTTATGCATACCTCGTCTACGATTGAAATGAATGTAAATGCGACACTTCCTTGCAAGGAAATAGCGTTTGCAGATGTCTACGTATCGTAGCAATAGAGTTCAAATGCTTCTTAACACGCGATATCGCATCTCATTTCTATGTTTGATGGTAAGATATAATATGATTTGCGAAGTGTTATGTATTCCTCGTCTACACTTCAAATGAATGTAAATGCGACACTTCCTTGCAAGGAAATAGCGTTTGCGAATGTCTAGCTATCATAGCAATAGTGTTCTAATGCTTCTTAAAACGCGATATCGCATCTCATCTCTATGTTTCATGGTAAGATATAATATGATTTGCGAAGTGTTATGTATTCCTCGTCTACACTTCAAATGAATGTAAATGCGACACTTCCTTGCAAGGAAATAGCGTTTGCAGATGTCTACGTATCGAAGCAATAGATTTCAAATGCTCCTTAAAACGAGATATTGCATCTCATATCTATGTTTCATGATAAGATATAATATTCATTGCGAAGTGTTATGCATTCCTCGTCTACGATTCAAATGAATGTAAATGCGACACTTCCTTGCAAGGAAATAGCGTTTGCAGATGTCTACGTATCGTAGCAATAGAGTTCTTATGATTTTTAAAACGCGATATCGCATCTCATTTCTATGTTTCATGGTACGATATAATATGATTTGCGAAGTGTCATGTATTCCTCGTCTACACTTTAAATGAATGTAAATGCGACACTTCCTTGCAAGGAAATAGCGTTTGCAAACGTCTACCTACCGCAGCAATAGAGTTCTTATGCTTCTTAAAACGCGATATCGCATCTCATTTCTATATTTCATGGTAAGATATAATATGATTTGCGAAGTGTTATGTATTCCTCGTCTACACTTCAAATGAATGTAAATGAGACACTTCCTTGCAAGGCAATAGCGTTTGCAGATGTCTACGTACCGTAGCAATAGAGTTCTTATGATTCTTAAAACGCGATATCGCATCTCATTTCTATGTTTCATGGTAAGGTATAATATGATTTGCGAAGTGTTATGTATTCCTCGTCTACACTTCAAATGAATGTAAATGCGACACTTCCTTGCAAGGAAATAGCGTTTGCGAGTTTCTATCTATCGTAGCAATAGTGTTCTAATGCTTCTTAAAACGCGATATCGCATCTCATTTCTATGTTTCATGGTAAGATATAATATGATTTGCGAAGTTTTATGCATTCCTCGTCTACGATTCAAATGAATGTAAATGCGACACTTCCTTGCAAGGAAATAGCGTTTGCAGATGTCTACGTATCGTAGCAATAGAGTTCTTATGATTCTTAAAACGCGATATCGCATCTCATTTCTATGTTTCATGGTAAGATATAATATGATTTGCGAAGTGTCATGTATTCCTCGTCTACACTTCAAATGAATGTAAATGCGACACTACCTTGCTAGGAAATAGCGTCTGCAGATGTCTAGGTATCGCAGCAATAGAGTTCCAATGCTTCTTAAAACGCGATATCGCATCTCATTTCTATGTTTCATGGTAAGATATAATATGATTTGCGAAGTGTTATGTATTCCTCGTCTACACTTCAAATGAATGTGAATGCGACACTTCCTCGCTAGGAAATAACGTTTGCAGATGTCTATGTATCGTAGCAATAGATTTCTAATGCTTCTTAAAACGCGATTTCGCATCTCATTTCTATGTTTCATGGTAAGATATAATATGGTTTGCGAAGTGTTGTGTATTCCTCGTCTACACTTCAAATGAATGTAAATGCGACACTTCCTTGCAAGGAAATAGCGTTTGCAGATGTCTACGTATCGAAGCAATAGAGTTCAAATGCTTCTTAAAACGAGATATTGCATCTCATATCTATGTCTCATGATAAGATATAATATTCATTGCTAAGTGTTATGCATTCCTCGTCTACGATTCATATGAATGTAAATGCGACACTTCCTTGCAAGGAAATAGCGTTTGCAGATGTCTACGTATCGTAGCAATAGAGTTCTTATGATTCTTAAAACGCGATATCGCATCTCATTTCTATGTTTCATGGTAAGGTATAATATGATTTGCGAAGTGTTATGTATTCCTCGTCTACACTTCAAATGAATGTAAATGCGACACTTCCTTGCAAGGAAATAGCGTTTGCGAATTTCTATCTATCGTAGCAATAGTGTTCTAATGCTTCTTAAAACGCGATATCGCATCTCATTTCTATGTTTCATGGTAAGATATAATATGATTTGCCAAGTGTTATGCATTCCTCGTCTACGATTCAAATGAATGTAAATGCGACACTCCCTTGCAAGGAAATAGCGTTTGCAGATGTCTACGTATCGTAGCAATAGAGTTCTTATGATTCTTAAAACGCGATATCGCATCTCATTTCTATGTTTCATGGTAAGATATAATATGATTTGCGAAGTGTCATGTATTCCTCGTCTACACTTCAAATGAATGTAAATGCGACACTACCTTGCTAGGAAATAGCGTCTGCAGATGTCTAGGTATCGCAGCAATAGAGTTCCAATGCTTCTTAAAACGCGATATCGCATCTCATTTCTATGTTTCATGGTAAGATATAATATGATTTGCGAAGTGTTATGTATTCCTCGTCTACACTTCAAATGAATGTGAATGCGACACTTCCTCGCTAGGAAATAGCGTTTGCAGATGTCTATGTATCGTAGCAATAGATTTCTAATGCTTCTTAAAACGCGATTTCGCATCTCATTTCTATGTTTCATGGTAAGATATAATATGGTTTGCGAAGTGTTGTGTATTCCTCGTCTACACTTCAAATGAATGTAAATGCGACACTTCCTTGCAAGGAAATAGCGTTTGCAGATGTCTACGTATCGGAGCAATAGAGTTCAAATGCTTCTTAAAACGAGATATTGCATCTCATATCTATGTTTCATGATAAGATATAATATTCATTGCTAAGTGTTATGCATTCCTCGTCTACGATTCATATGAATGTAAATGCGACACTTCCTTGCAAGGAAATAGCGTTTGCAGATGTCTACGTATCGTAGCAATAGAGTTCTTATGATTCTTAAAACGCGATATCGCATCTCATTTCTATGTTTCGTGGTAAGATATAATATGATTTGCGAAGTGTTATGTATTCCTCGTCTACACTTCAAATCAATGTAAATGCGACACTTCCTTGCAAGGAAATAGCGTTTGCAGATGTCTACGTATCGTAGCAATAGTGTTCTTATGATTCTTAAAACGCGATATCGCATCTCATTTCTATGTTTCATGGTAAGGTATAATATGATTTGCGAAGTGTTATGTATTCCTCGTCTACACTTCAAATGAATGTAAATGCGACACTTCCTTGCAAGGAAATAGCGTTTGCAGATGTCTATGTATCGTAGCAATAGATTTCTAATGCTTCTTAAAACGTGATATCGCATCTCATTTCTATGTTTCATGGTAAGATATAATATGATTTGCGAAGTGTTATGTATTCCTCGTCTACACTTCAAATGAATGTAAATGCGACACTTCCTTTGCAAGGAAATAGCGTTTGCAGATGTCTACGTATCGTAGCAATAGATTTCTTATGATTCTTAAAACGCGATATCGCATCTCATTTCTATGTTTCATGGTAAGATATAATATTCATTGCGAAGTGTTATGCATACCTCGTCTACGATTGAAATGAATGTAAATGCGACACTTCCTTGCAAGGAAATAGCGTTTGCAGATGTCTACGTATCGTAGCAATAGAGTTCTTATGATTCTTAAAACGCGATATCGCATCTCATTTCTATGTTTCATGGTAAGATATAATATGATTTGCGAAGTGTTATGTATTCCTCGTCTACTCTTCAAATGAATGTAAATGCGACACTTCCTTGCAAGGAAATAGCGTTTGCAGATGTCTACGTATCGTAGCAATAGATTTCTTATGATTCTTAAAACGCGATATCGCATCTCATTCCTATGTTTCATGGTAAGATATAATCTTCATTGCGAAGTGTTGTGCATACCTCGTCTACGATTGAAATGAATGTAAATGCGACACTTCCTTGCAAGGAAATAGCGTTTGCAGATGTCTACGTATCGTAGCAATAGAGTTCAAATGCTTCTTAACACGCGATATCGCATCTCATTTCTATGTTTGATGGTAAGATACAATATGATTTGCGAAGTGTTATGTATTCCTCGTCTACACTTCAAATGAATGTAAATGCGACACTTCCTTGCAAGGAAATAGCGTTTGCGAATGTCTAGCTATCATAGCAATAGTGTTCTAATGCTTCTTAAAACGCGATATCGCATCTCATCTCTATGTTTCATGGTAAGATATAATATGATTTGCGAAGTGTTATGTATTCCTCGTCTACACTTCAAATGAATGTAAATGCGACACTTCCTTGCAAGGAAATAGCGTTTGCAGATGTCTACGTATCGTAGCAATAGAGTTCTTATGATTCTTAAAACGCGATATCGCATCTCATTTCCATGTTTCATGGTAAGATATAATATGATTTGCGAAGTGTTATGTATTCCTCGTCTACACTTCAAATGAATGTAATTGCGACACTTCCTTGCAAGGAAATAGCGTTTGCGAATGTCTACGAATCGAAGCAATAGAGTTCAAATGCTTCTTAAAACGCGATATCGCATCTCATTTCTATGTTTCATGGTAAGATATATTATGATTTG
Organism: Xylocopa sonorina; assembly: GCF_050948175.1. Taxonomy (NCBI): domain Eukaryota; kingdom Metazoa; phylum Arthropoda; class Insecta; order Hymenoptera; family Apidae; genus Xylocopa; species Xylocopa sonorina. The sequence continues at coordinate 641,870 of NW_027490271.1, read as the reverse complement.
CGAAGTGTTATGTATTCCTCGTCTACACTTCAAATGAATGTGAATGCGACACTTCCTTGCAAGGAAATAGCGTTTGCGAATGTCTACCTATCGTAGCAATAGTGTTCTAATGCTTCTTAAAACGCGATATCGCATCTCATCTATATGTTTCATGGTAAGATATAATACGATTTGCGAAGTGTTATGTATTCCTCGTCTACACTTCAAATGAATGTAAATGCGACACTTCCTTGCAAGGAAATAGCGTTTGCAGATGTCTACGTATCGAAGCAATAGGGTTCAAATGCTTCTTAAAACGCGATATCGCATCTCATTACTATGTTTCATGGTAAGATATATTATGATTTGCGAAGTGTTATGTATTCCTCGTCTACACTTCAAATGAATGTAAATGCGACACTTACTTGCAAGGAAATAGCGTTTGCGAATGTCTACCTATCGTAGCAATAGTGTTCTAATGCTGCTTAAAACGCGATATCGCATCTCATTTCTATGTTTCATGGTAAGATATAATATGATTTGCGAAGTGTCATGTATTCCTCGTCTACACTTCAAGTGAATGTAAATGCGACACTTACTTGCAAGGAATTAGCGATGCAGATGTCTAGCTATCGTAGCAATAGAGTTCTAATGCTTCTTAAAACGCGATATCGCATCTCATTTCTATGTTTCATGGTAAGATATAATATGATTTGCGAAGTGTTATGTATTCCTCGTCTGCACTTCAAATGAATGTAAATGCGACACTTCCTTGTAAGTAAATAGCGTTTGCAGATGTCAACCTATCGTAGCAATAGAGTTCTAATGCTTCTTAAAACGCGATATCTCATCTCATTTCTATGTTTCATGGTAAGATATAATATGATTTGCGAAGTGTCATGTATTCCTCGTCTACACTTCAAATGAATGTGAATGCGACACTTCCTTGCAAGGAAATAGCGTTTGCGAATGTCTACCTATCGTAGCAATAGTGTTCTAATGCTTCTTAAAACGCGGTATCGCATCTCATTTCTATGTTTCATGGTAAGATATATTATGATTTGCGAAGTGTTATGTATTCCTCGTCTACACTTCAAATGAATGTAAATGCGACACTTCCTTGCAAGGAAATAGCGTTTGCAGATGTCTACGTATCGTAGCAATAGAGTTCAAATGCTTCTTAAAACGCGATATCGCATCTCATTTCTATGTTTCATGGTAAGATATATTATGATTTGCGAAGTGTTATGTATTCCTCGTCTACACTTCAAATGAATGAAAATGCGACACTTCCCTGCAGGGAAATAGCGTTTGCAGATGTCTACGTATCGTAGCAATAGAGTTCTTATGATTCTTAAAACGCGATATCACATCTCATTTCTATGTTTCATGGTAAGATATAATGTGATTTGCGAAGTGTTATGTATTCCTCGTCTACACTTCAAATGAATGTAAATGCGACACTTACTTGCAAGGAAATAGCGTTTGCAGATGTCTACGTATCGTAGCAATAGAGTTCTTATGATTCTTAAAACGCGATATCGCATCTCATTTCTATGTTTCATGGTAAGATATAATATGATTTGCGAATTGTTATGTATTCCTCGTCTACACTTCAAATGAATGTGAATGCGAAACTTCCTCGATAGGAAATAGCGTTTGCAGATGTCTACGTATCGTAGCAATAGATTTCTAATGCTTCTTAAAACGCGATATCGCATCTCATTTCTATGTTTCATGGTAAGATATAATATGAATTGCGAAGTGTCATGTATACCTCGTCTACACTTCAAATGAATGTAAATGCGACACTTCCTTGCAAGGAAATAGCGTTTGCGAATGTCTATCTATCGTAGCAATATTGTTCTAATGCTGCTTAAAACGCGATATCGCATCTCATTTCTATGTTTCATGGTAAGATATAATATGATTTACGAAGTGTTATGCATTCCTCGTCTACGAATCAAATGAATGTAAATGCGACACTTCCTTGCAAGGAAATAGCGTTTGCAGATATCTACGTATCGTAGCAATAGAGATCAAATGCTTCTTAAAACGCGATATCGCATCCCATTTCTATGTTTCATGGTAAGATATAATATGATTTGCGAAGTGTTATGTATTCCTCGTCTACACTTCAAATGAATGTAAATGCGACACTTCCTTGCAAGGAGATAGCGTTTGCAGATGTCTACGTATCGAAGCAATAGAGTTCAAACGCTTCTTAAAACGCGATATCGCATCTCATTTCTATGTTTCATGGTAAGATATAATATGATTTGCGAAGTGTCATTTATTCCTCGTCTACACTTCAAATGAATGTAAATGCGACACTACCTTGCTAGGAAATAGCGTCTGCAGATGTCTAGGTATCGCAGCAATAGAGTTCCAATGCTTCTTAAAACGCGATATCGCATCTCATTTCTATGTTTCATGGTAAGATATAATATGATTAGCGAAGTGTTATGTATTCCTTGCCTACACTTCAAATGAATGTAAATGCGACAGTTCCTTGGTAGGAAATAGCGTTTGCAGATGTCTAGCTATCGTAGCAATAGAGTTCTTATGATTCTTAAAACGCGATATCGCATCTCATTTCTATGTTTCATGGTAAGATATAATATGATTTGCGAAGTGTTATGTATTCCTCGTCTACACTTCAAATGAATGTTAATGCGACACTTCCTTGTAAGTAAATAGCGTTTGCAGATGTCAACCTATCGTAGCAATAGAGTTCTAATGCTTCTTAAAACGCGATATCTCATCTCATTTCTATGTTTCATGGTAAGATATAATATGATTTGCGAAGTGTCATGTATTCCTCGTCTACACTTCAAATGAATGTGAATGCGACACTTCCTTGCAAGGAAATAGCGTTTGCGAATGTCTACCTATCGTAGCAATAGTGTTCTAATGCTTCTTAAAACGCGGTATCGCATCTCATTTCTATGTTTCATGGTAAGATATATTATGATTTGCGAAGTGTTATGTACTCCTCGTCTACACTTCAAATGAATGTAAATGCGACACTTCCTTGCAAGGAAATAGCGTTTGCAGATGTCTACGTATCGTAGCAATAGAGTTCAAATGCTTCTTAAAACGCGATATCGCATCTCATTTCTATGTTTCATGGTAAGATATAATATGATTTGCGAAGTGTTATGTATTCCTAGTCTACACTTCAAATGAATGTAAATGCGACACTTCCTTGCAAGGAAATAGCGTTTGCGAATGTCTGCCTATCATAGCAATAGTGTTCTAATGCTTCTTAAAACGCGATATCGCATCTCATCTCTATGTTTCATGGTAAGATATAATATGATTTGCGAAGTGTTATGTATTCCTCGTCTACACTTCAAATGAATGTAAATGCGACACTTCCTTGCAAGGAAATTGCGTTTGCAGATGTCTACGAATCGAAGCAATAGAGTTCAAATGCTTCTTAAAACGCGATATCGCATCTCATTTCTATGTTTCATGGTAAGATATATTATGATTTGCGAAGTGTTATGTATTCCTCGTCTACACTTCAAATGAATGTAAATGCGACACTTCCCTGCAGGGAAATAGCGTTTGCAGATGTCTACGTATCGTAGCAATAGAGTTCTTATGATTCTTAAAACGCGATATCACATCTCATTTCTATGTTTCATGGTAAGATATAATGTGATTTGCGAAGTGTTATGTATTCCTCGTCTACACTTCAAATGAATGTGAATGCGACACTTCCTTGCAAGGAAATAGCGTTTGCGAATGTCTACCTATCGTAGCAATAGTGTTCTAATGCTTCTTAAAACGCGATATCGCATCTCATCTCTATGTTTCATGGTAAGATATAATACGATTTGCGAAGTGTTATGTATTCCTCGTCTACACTTCAAATGAATGTAAATGCGACACTTCCTTGCAAGGAAATAGCGTTTGCAGATATCTACGTATCGAAGCAATAGGGTTCAAATGCTTCTTAAAACGCGATATCGCATCTCATTTCTATGTTTCATGGTAAGATATATTATGATTTGCGAAGTGTTATGTATTCCTCGTCTACACTTCAAATGAATGTAAATGCGACACTTGCTTACAAGGAAATAGCGTTTGCAGATGTCTACGTATCGTAGCAATAGAATTCTTATGATTCTTAAAACGCGATATCGCATCTCATTTCTATGTTTCATGGTAAGATATAATATGATTTGCGAAGTGTTATGTATTCCTCGTCTACACTTCAAATGAATGTGAATGCGAAACTTCCTCGCTAGGAAATAGCGTTTGCAGATGTCTACGTATCGTAGCAATAGATTTCTAATGCTTCTTAAAACGCGATATCGCATCTCATTTCTATGTTTCATGGTAAGATATAATATGAATTGCGAAGTGTCATGTATACCTCGTCTACACTTCAAATGAATGTAAATGCGACACTTCCTTGCAAGGAAATAGCGTTTGCGAATGTCTATCTATCGTAGCAATAGTGTTCTAATGCTGCTTAAAACGCGATATCGCATCTCATTTCTATGTTTCATGGTAAGATATAATATGATTTGCGAAGTGTTATGCATTCCTCGTCTACGATTCAAATGAATGTAAATGCGACACTTCCTTGCAAGGAAATAGCGTTTGCAGATGTCTACGTATCGTAGCAATAGATTTCTTATGATTCTTAAAACGCGATATCACATCTCATTTCTATGTTTCATGGTAAGATATAATATGATTAGCGAAGTGTTATGTATTCCTCGTCTACACTTCAAATGAATGTGAATGCGACACTTCCTTGCAAGGAAATAGCGTTTGCGAATGTCTACCTATCGTAGCAATAGTGTTCTAATGCTTCTTAAAACGCGATATCGCATCTCATTTCTATGTTTCATGGTAAGATATAATATGATTTGCGAAGTGTCATGTATTCCTTGCCTACACTTCAAATGAATGTAAATGCGACAGTTCCTTGGTAGGAAATAGCGTTTGCAGATGTCTAGGTATCGTAGCAATAGAGTACTTATGATTCTTAAAACGCGATATCGCATCTCATTTCTATGTTTCATGGTAAGGTATAATATGATTTGCGAAGTGTTATGTATTCCTCGTCTACACTTCAAATGAATGTTAATGCGACACTTCCTTGCAAGGAAATAGCGTTTGCAGATGTCTACGTATCGTAGCAATAGAGTTCTTATGATTCTTAAAACGCGATATCGCATCTCATTTCTATGTTTCATGGTAAGATATAATATGATTTGCGAATTGTTATGTATTCCTCGTCTACACTTCAAATGAATGTGAATGCGAAACTTCCTCGATAGGAAATAGCGTTTGCAGATGTCTACGTATCGTAGCAATAGATTTCTAATGCTTCTTAAAACGCGATATCGCATCTCATTTCTATGTTTCATGGTAAGATATAATATGAATTGCGAAGTGTCATGTATACCTCGTCTACACTTCAAATGAATGTAAATGCGACACTTCCTTGCAAGGAAATAGCGTTTGCGAATGTCTATCTATCGTAGCAATATTGTTCTAATGCTGCTTAAAACGCGATATCGCATCTCATTTCTATGTTTCATGGTAAGATATAATATGATTTGCGAAGTGTTATGCATTCCTCGTCTACGATTCAAATGAATGTAAATGCGACACTTCCTTGCAAGGAAATAGCGTTTGCAGATATCTACGTATCGTAGCAATAGAGATCAAATGCTTCTTAAAACGCGATATCGCATCCCATTTCTATGTTTCATGGTAAGATATAATATGATTTGCGAAGTGTTATGTATTCCTCGTCTACACTTCAAATGAATGTAAATGCGACACTTCCTTGCAAGGAGATAGCGTTTGCAGATGTCTACGTATCGAAGCAATAGAGTTCAAACGCTTCTTAAAACGCGATATCGCATCTCATTTCTATGTTTCATGGTAAGATATAATATGATTTGCGAAGTGTCATTTATTCCTCGTCTACACTTCAAATGAATGTAAATGCGACACTACCTTGCTAGGAAATAGCGTCTGCAGATGTCTAGGTATCGCAGCAATAGAGTTCCAATGCTTCTTAAAACGCGATATCGCATCTCACTTCTATGTTTCATGGTAAGATATAATGTGATTAGCGAAGTGTTATGTATTCCTCGTCTACACTCCAAATGAATGTAAATGCGACACTTCCTTGCAAGGAAATAGCGTTTGCAGATGTCTACGTATCGTAGCAATAGATTTCTTATGATTCTTAAAACGCGATATCACATCTCATTTCTATGTTTCATGGTAAGATATAATATGATTAGCGAAGTGTTATGTATTCCTCGTCTACACTTCAAATGAATGTAAATGCGACACTTCCTTGTAAGGAAATAGCGTTTGCATATGTCTACCTATCGTAGCAATATCAGTAGTTCATGGTAAGATATAATATGATTTGCGAAGTGTCATGTATTCCTTGCCTACACTTCAAATGAATGTAAATGCGACAGTTCCTTGGTAGGAAATAGCGTTTGCAGAAGTCTAGCTATCGTAGCAATAGGGTTCTTAGGATTCTTAAAACGCGATATCGCATCTCATTTCTATGTTTCATGGTAAGGTATAATATGATTTGCGAAGTGTTATGTATTCCTCGTCTACACTTCAAATGAATGTTAATGCGACACTTACTTGCAAGGAAATAGCGTTTGCAGATGTCTACGTATCGTAGCAATAGAATTCTTATGATTCTTAAAACGCGATATCGCATCTCATTTCTATGTTTCATGGTAAGATATAATATGATTTGCGAAGTGTTATGTATTCCTCGTCTACACTTCAAATGAATGTGAATGCGAAACTTCCTCGCTAGGAAATAGCGTTTGCGAATGTCTACCTATCGTAGCAATAGTGTTCTAATGCTTCTTAAAACGCGATATCGCATCTCATTTCTATGTTTCATGGTAAGATATAATATGATTTGCGAAGTGTCATGTATTCCTTGCCTACACTTCAAATGAATGTAAATGCGACAGTTCCTTGGTAGGAAATAGCGTTTGCAGATGTCTAGCTATCGTAGCAATAGAGTTCTTATGATTCTTAAAACGCGATATCGCATCTCATTTCTATGTTTCATGGTAAGATATAATATGATTTGCGAAGTGTTATGTATTCCTCGTCTACACTTCAAATGAATGTTAATGCGACACTTCCTTGTAAGTAAATAGCGTTTGCAGATGTCAACCTATCGTAGCAATAGAGTTCTAATGCTTCTTAAAACGCGATATCTCATCTCATTTCTATGTTTCATGGTAAGATATAATATGATTTGCGAAGTGTCATGTATTCCTCGTCTACACTTCAAATGAATGTGAATGCGACACTTCCTTGCAAGGAAATAGCGTTTGCGAATGTCTACCTATCGTAGCAATAGTGTTCTAATGCTTCTTAAAACGCGGTATCGCATCTCATTTCTATGTTTCATGGTAAGATATATTATGATTTGCGAAGTGTTATGTATTCCTCGTCTACACTTCAAATGAATGTAAATGCGACACTTCCTTGCAAGGAAATAGCGTTTGCAGATGTCTACGTATCGTAGCAATAGAGTTCAAATGCTTCTTAAAACGCGATATCGCATCTCATTTCTATGTTTCATGGTAAGATATAATATGATTTGCGAAGTGTTATGTATTCCTAGTCTACACTTCAAATGAATGTAAATGCGACACTTCCTTGCAAGGAAATAGCGTTTGCGAATGTCTGCCTATCATAGCAATAGTGTTCTAATGCTTCTTAAAACGCGATATCGCATCTCATCTCTATGTTTCATGGTAAGATATAATATGATTTGCGAAGTGTTATGTATTCCTCGTCTACACTTCAAATGAATGTAAATGCGACACTTCCTTGCAAGGAAATTGCGTTTGCAGATGTCTACGAATCGAAGCAATAGAGTTCAAATGCTTCTTAAAACGCGATATCGCATCTCATTTCTATGTTTCATGGTAAGATATATTATGATTTGCGAAGTGTTATGTAATCCTCGTCTACACTTCAAGTGAATGTAAATGCGACACTTCCCTGCAGGGAAATAGCGTTTGCAGATGTCTACGTATCGTAGCAATAGAGTTCTTATGATTCTTAAAACGCGATATCACATCTCATTTCTATGTTTCATGGTAAGATATAATGTGATTTGCGAAGTGTTATGTATTCCTCGTCTACACTTCAAATGAATGTGAATGCGACACTTCCTTGCAAGGAAATAGCGTTTGCGAATGTCTACGTATCGTAGCAATAGTGTTCTAATGCTTCTTAAAACGCGATATCGCATCTCATCTCTATGTTTCATGGTAAGATATAATACGATTTGCGAAGTGTTATGTATTCCTCGTCTACACTTCAAATGAATGTAAATGCGACACTTCCTTGCAAGGAAATAGCGTTTGCAGATGTCTACGTATCGAAGCAATAGGGTTCAAATGCTTCTTAAAACGCGATATCGCATCTCATTTCTATGTTTCATGGTAAGATATAATATGATTTGCGAAGTGTTATGTATTCCTCGTCTACACTTCAAATGAATGTGAATGCGAAACTTCCTCGCTAGGAAATAGCGTTTGCAGATGTCTACGTATCGTAGCAATAGATTTCTAATGCTTCTTAAAACGCGATATCGCATCTCATTTCTATGTTTCATGGTAAGATATAATATGAATTGCGAAGTGTCATGTATACCTCGTCTACACTTCAAATGAATGTAAATGCGACACTTCCTTGCAAGGAAATAGCGTTTGCGAATGTCTATCTATCGTAGCAATAGTGTTCTAATGCTGCTTAAAACGCGATATCGCATCTCATTTCTATGTTTCATGGTAAGATATAATATGATTTGCGAAGTGTTATGCATTCCTCGTCTACGATTCAAATGAATGTAAATGCGACACTTCCTTGCAAGGAAATAGCGTTTGCAGATATCTACGTATCGTAGCAATAGAGATCAAATGCTTCTTAAAACGCGATATCGCATCCCATTTCTATGTTTCATGGTAAGATATAATATGATTTGCGAAGTGTTATGTATTCCTCGTCTACACTTCAAATGAATGTAAATGCGACACTTCCTTGCAAGGAAATAGCGTTTGCAGATGTCTACGTATCGAAGCAATAGAGTTCAAACGCTTCTTAAAACGCGATATCGCATCTCATTTCTATGTTTCATGGTAAGATATAATATGATTTGCGAAGTGTCACTTATTCCTCGTCTACACTTCAAATGAATGTAAATGCGACACTACCTTGCTAGGAAATAGCGTCTGCAGATGTCTAGGTATCGCAGCAATAGAGTTCCAATGCTTCTTAAAACGCGATATCGCATCTCACTTCTATGTTTCATGGTAAGATATAATGTGATTAGCGAAGTGTTATGTATTCCTCGTCTACACTCCAAATGAATGTAAATGCGACACTTCCTTGCAAGGAAATAGCGTTTGCAGATGTCTACGTATCGTAGCAATAGATTTCTTATGATTCTTAAAACGCGATATCACATCTCATTTCTATGTTTCATGGTAAGATATAATATGATTAGCGAAGTGTTATGTATTCCTCGTCTACACTTCAAATGAATGTAAATGCGACACTTCCTTGTAAGGAAATAGCGTTTGCATATGTCTACCTATCGTAGCAATAGAGTTCTAATGCTTCTTAAAACGCGATATCGCATCTCATTTCTATGTTTCATGGTAAGATATAATATGATTTGCGAAGTGTCATGTATTCCTTGCCTACACTTCAAATGAATGTAAATGCGACAGTTCCTTGGTAGGAAATAGCGTTTGCAGATGTCTAGCTATCGTAGCAATAGAGTTCTTATGATTCTTAAAACGCGATATCGCATCTCATTTCTATGTTTCATGGTAAGGTATGATATGATTTGCGAAGTGTTATGTATTCCTCGTCTACACTTCAAATGAATGTTAATGCGACACTTACTTGCAAGGAAATAGCGTTTGCAGATGTCTACGTATCGTAGCAATAGAATTCTTATGATTCTTAAAACGCGATATCGCATCTCATTTCTATGTTTCATGGTAAGATATAATATGATTTGCGAAGTGTTATGTATTCCTCGTCTACACTTCAAATGAATGTAAATGCGACACTTCCTTGCAAGGAAATAGCGTTTGCAGATGTCTACGTATCGTAGCAATAGAGTTCTTATGATTCTTAAAACGCGATATCGCATCTCACTTCTATGTTTCATGGTAAGATATAATGTGATTTGCGAAGTGTTATGTATTCCTCGTCTACACTTCAAATGAACGTAAATGCGACACTTCCTTGCAAGGAAATAGCGTTTGCAGATGTCTACGTATCGAAGGAATAGGGTTCAAATGCTTCTTAAAACGCGTTATCGCATCTCATTTCTATGTTTCATGGTAAGATATATTATGATTTGCGAAGTATTATGTATTCCTCGTCTACACTTCAAATGAATGTAAATGCGACACTTACTTGCAAGGAAATAGCGTTTGCAGATGTCTACGTATCGTAGCAATAGAGTTCTTATGATTCTTAAAACGCGATATCGCATCTCATTTCTATGTTTCATGGTAAGATATAATATGATTTGCGAATTGTTATGTATTCCTCGTCTACACTTCAAATGACTGTGAATGCGAAACTTCCTCGATAGGAAATAGCGTTTGCAGATGTCTACGTATCGTAGCAATAGATTCCTAATGATTCTTAAAACGCGATATCGCATCTCATTTCTATGTTTCATGGTAAGGTATGATATGATTTGCGAAGTGTTATGTATTCCTCGTCTACACTTCAAATGAATGTTAATGCGACACTTACTTGCAAGGAAATAGCGTTTGCAGATGTCTACGTATCGTAGCAATAGAATTCTTATGATTCTTAAAACGCGATATCGCATCTCATTTCTATGTTTCATGGTAAGATATAATATGATTTGCGAAGTGTTATGTATTCCTCGTCTACACTTCAAATGAATGTGATTGCGAAACTTCCTCGCTAGGGAATAGCGTTTGCGAATGTCTACCTATCGTAGCAATAGTGTTCTAATGCTTCTTAAAACGCGATATCGCATCTCATTTCTATGTTTCATGGTAAGATATAATATGATTTGCGAAGTGTCATGTATTCCTTGCCTACACTTCAAATGAATGTAAATGCGACAGTTCCTTGGTAGGAAATAGCGTTTGCAGATGTCTAGCTATCGTAGCAATAGAGTTCTTATGATTCTTAAAACGCGATATCGCATCTCATTTCTATGTTTCATGGTAAGGTATAATATGATTTGCGAAGTGTTATGTATTCCTTGTCTACACTTCAAATGAATGTTAATGCGACACTTCCTTGTAAGGGAATAGCGTTTGCAGATGTCTGCCTATCGCAGCAATAGATTTGTAATGCTTCTTAAAACGCGATATCGCATCTCATTTCTATGTTTCATGGTAAGATATAATATGATTTGCGAAGTGTCATGTATTCCTCGTCTACACTTCAAGTGAATGTAAATGCGACACTTACTTGCAAGGAATTAGCGATGCAGATGTCTAGGTATCGTAGCAATAGAGTTCTAATGCTTCTTAAAACGCGATATCGCATCTAATTTCTATGTTTCTTGGTAAGATATAATATGATTTGCGAAGTGTTATGTATTCCTCGTCTACACTTCAAATGAATGTGAATGCGAAACTTCCTCGCTAGGAAATAGCGTTTGCGAATGTCTACCTATCGTAGCAATAGTGTTCTAATGCTTCTTAAAACGCGTTATCGCATCTCATTTCTATGTTTCATGGTAAGATATATTATGATTTGCGAAGTATTATGTATTCCTCGTCTACACTTCAAATGAATGTAAATGCGACACTTACTTGCAAGGAAATAGCGTTTGCGAATGTCTACCTATCGTAGCAATAGTGTTCTAATGCTTCTTAAAACGCGATATCGCATCTCATTTCTATGTTTCATGGTAGGATATAATATGATTTGCGAAGTGTTATGCATTCCTCGTCAACGATTCAAATGAATGTAAATGCGACACTTCCTTGCAAGGAAATAGCGTTTGCAGATGTCTACGTATCGTAGCAATAGAGATCAAATGCTTCTTAAAACGCGATATCGCATCCCATTTCTATGTTTCATGGTAAGATATAATATGATTTGCGAAGTGTTATGTATTCCTCGTCTACACTTCAAATGAATGTAAATGCGACACTTCCTTGCAAGGAAATAGCGTTTGCAGATGTCAACGTATCGTAGCAATAGTGTTCTAATGCTTCTTAAAACGCGATATCGCATCTCATCTCTATGTTTCATGGTAAGATATAATACGATTTGCGAAGTGTTATGTATTCCTCGTCTACACTTCAAATGAATGTAAATGCGACACTTCCTTGCAAGGAAATAGCGTTTGCAGATGTCTACGTATCGAAGCAATAGGGTTCAAATGCTTCTTAAAACGCGATATCGCATCTCATTTCTATGTTTCATGGTAAGATATATTATGATTTGCGAAGTGTTATGTATTCCTCGTCTACACTTCAAATGAATGTAAATGCGACACTTACTTGCAAGGATATAGCGTTTGCAGATGTCTACGTATCGTAGCAATAGAGTTCTTATGATTCTTAAAACGCGATATCGCATCTCATTTCTATGTTTCATGGTAAGATATAATATGATTTGCGAAGTGTTATGTATTCCTCGTCTACACTTCAAATGAATGTGAATGCGAAACTTCCTCGCTAGGAAATAGCGTTTGCAGATGTCTACGTATCGTAGCAATAGATTTCTAATGCTTCTTAAAACGCGATATCGCATCTCATTTCTATGTTTCATGGTAAGATATAATATGAATTGCGAAGTGTCATGTATACCTCGTCTACACTTCAAATGAATGTAAATGCGACACTTCCTTGCAAGGAAATAGCGTTTGCGAATGTCTATCTATCGTAGCAATAGTGTTCTAATGCTGCTTAAAACGCGATATCGCATCTCATTTCTATGTTTCATGGTAAGATATAATATGATTTGCGAAGTGTTATGCATTCCTCGTCTACGATTCAAATGAATGTAAATGCGACACTTCCTTGCAAGGAAATAGCGTTTGCAGATGTCTACGTATCGTAGCAATAGATTTCTTATGATTCTTAAAACGCGATATCACATCTCATTTCTATGTTTCATGGTAAGATATAATATGATTAGCGAAGTGTTATGTATTCCTCGTCTACACTCCAAATGAATGTAAATGCGACACTTCCTTGCAAGGAAATAGCGTTTGCAGATGTCTACGTATCGTAGCAATAGATTTCTTATGATTCTTAAAACGCGATATCACATCTCATTTCTATGTTTCATGGTAAGATATAATATGATTAGCGAAGTGTTATGTATTCCTCGTCTACACTTCAAATGAATGTAAATGCGACACTTCCTTGTAAGGAAATAGCGTTTGCATATGTCTACCTATCGTAGCAATAGAGTTCTAATGCTTCTTAAAACGCGATATCGCATCTCATTTCTATGTTTCATGGTAAGATATAATATGATTTGCGAAGTGTCATGTATTCCTTGCCTACACTTCAAATGAATGTAAATGCGACAGTTCCTTGGTAGGAAATAGCGTTTGCAGATGTCTAGCTATCGTAGCAATAGAGTTCTTATGATTCTTAAAACGCGATATCGCATCTCATTTCTATGTTTCATGGTAAGGTATAATATGATTTGCGAAGTGTTATGTATTCCTCGTCTACACTTCAAATGAATGTTAATGCGACACTTCCTTGTAAGGGAATAGCGTTTGCAGATGTCTACCTATCGCAGCAATAGATTTGTAATGCTTCTTAAAACGCGATATCGCATCTCATTTCTATGTTTCATGGTAAGATATAATATGATTTGCGAAGTGTCATGTATTCCTCGTCTACACTTCAAGTGAATGTAAATGCGACACTTACTTGCAAGGAATTAGCGATGCAGATGTCTAGGTATCGTAGCAATAGAGTTCTAATGCTTCTTAAAACGCGATATCGCATCTAATTTCTATGTTTCATGGTAAGATATAATATGATTTGCGAAGTGTTATGTATTCCTCGTCTACACTTCAAATGAATGTAAATGCGACACTTCCTTGCAAGGAAATAGCGTTTGCAGATGTCTACGTATCGTAGCAATAGAGTTCTTATGATTCTTAAAACGCGATATCGCATCTCATTTCTATGTTTCATGGTAAGATATAATATTCATTGCGAAGTGTTACGCATTCCTCGTCTACGATTGAGATGAATGTAAATGCGACACTTCCTTGCAAGGAAATAGCGTTTGCAGATGTCTACGTATCGTAGTAATAGAGTTCAAATGCTTCTTCAAACGCGATATCGCATCTCATTTCTATGTTTCATGGTAAGATATAATATGATTTGCGAAGTGTTATGTATTCCTCGTCTACACTTCAAATGAATGTAAATGCGACACTTCCTTGCAAGGAAATAGCGTTTGCGAATGTCTACCTATCATAGCAATAGTGTTCTAATGCTTCTTAATACGCGATATCGCATCTCATCTCTATGTTTCATGGTAAGATATAATATGATTTGCGAAGTGTTATGTATTCCTCGTCTACACTTCAAATGAATGTAAATGCGACACTTCCTTGCAAGGAAATAGCGTTTGCAGATGTCTACGTATCGAAGCAATAGGGTTCAAATGCTTCTTAAAACGCGATATCGCATCTCATTTCTATGTTTCATGGTAAGATATATTATGATTTGCGAAGTGTTATGTATTCCTCGTCTACACTTCAAATGAATGTGAATGCGAAACTTCCTCGCTAGGAAATAGCGTTTGCAGATGTCTACGTATCGTAGCAATAGATTTCTAATGCTTCTTAAAACGCGATATCGCATCTCATTTCTATGTTTCATGGTAAGATATAATATGATTTGCGAAGTGTTATGCATTCCTCGTCTACGATTCAAATGAATGTAAATGCGACACTTCCTTGCAAGGAAATAGCGTTTGCAGATGTCTACCTATCGTAGCAATAGAGTTCTAATGCTTCTTAAAACGCGATATCGCATCACATTTCTATGTTTCATGGTAAGATATAATATTCATTGCGAAGTGTTATGCATTCCTCGTATACGATTGAAATGAATGTAAATGCGACACTTCCTTGCAAGGAAATAGCGTCTGCAGATGTCTAGGTATCGCAGCAATAGAGTTCTAATGCTTCTTAAAACGCGATATCGCATCTCACTTCTATGTTTCATGGTAAGATATAATGTGATTTGCGAAGTGTTATGTATTCCTCGTCTACACTTCAAATGAATGTGAATGCGACACTTCCTCGCAAGGAAATAGCGTTTGCGAATGTCTACCTATCGTAGCAATAGTGTTCTAATGCTTCTTAAAACGCGATATCGCATCTCATCTCTATGTTTCATGGTAAGATATAATACGATTTGCGAAGTGTTATGTATTCCTCGTCTACACTTCAAATGAATGTAAATGCGAAACTTCCTCGCTAGGAAATAGCGTTTGCAGATGTTTACGTATCGTAGCAATAGATTTCTAATGCTTCTTAAAACGCGATATCGCATCTCATTTCTATGTTTCATGGTAAGATATAATATGAATTGCGAAGTGTCATGCATACCTCGTCTACACTTCAAATGAATGTAAATGCGACACTTCCTTGCAAGGAAATAGCGTTTGCGAATGTCTATCTATCGTAGCAATAGTGTTCTAATGCTGCTTAAAACGCGATATCGCATCTCATTTCTATGTTTCATGGTAAGATATAATATGACTTGCGAAGTGTTATGCATTCCTCGTCTACGATTCAAATGAATGTAAATGCGACACTTCCTTGCAAGGAAATAGCGTTTGCAGATGTCTACGTATCGTAGCAATAGAGTTCTAATGCTTCATAAAACGCGATATCGCATCACATTTCTATGTTTCATGGTAAGATATAATATTCATTGCGAAGTGTAATGCATTCCTCGTATACGACTGAAATGAATGTAAATGCGACACTTCCTTGCAAGGAAATAGCGTTTGCAGATGTCTACGTATCGTAGCAATAGAGTTCAAATGCTTCTTAAAACGCGATATCGCACCTCATTTCTATGTTTCATGGTAAGATATAATATGATTTGCGAAGTGTTATGTATTCCTCGTCTACACTTCAAGTGAATGTAAATGCGACACTTCCTTGCAAGGAAATAGCGCTTGCAAACGTCTACCTACCGTAGCAATAGCGTTATAATGCTTCTTAAAACGCGATATCGCATCTCATTTCTATATTTCATGGTAAGATATAATATGATTTGCGAAGTGTTATGTATTCCTCGTCTACACTTCAAATGAATGTAAATGAGACACTTCCTTGCAAGGAAATATCGTTTGCAGATGTCTACGTATCGTAGCAATAGAGTTCTAATGCTTCATAAAACGCGATATCGCATCACATTTCTATGTTTCATGGTAAGATATAATATGATTTGCGAAGTGTTATGCATTCCTCGTATACGATTGAAATGAATGTAAATGCGACACTTCCTTGCAAGGAAATAGCGTTTGCAGATGTCTACGTATCGTAGCAATAGAGATCAAATGCTTCTTAAAACGCGATATCGCATCTCATTTCTATGTTTCATGGTAAGATATAATATGATTTGCGAAGTGTTATGTATTCCTCGTCTACACTTCAAATGAATGTAAATGCGACACCACCTTGCTAGGAAATAGCGTCTGCAGATGTCCAGGTATCGCAGCAATAGAGTTCTGATGCTTCTTAAAACGCGATATCGTATCTCATTTCTATGTTTCATGTAAGATATAATATGATTTGCGAAGTGTCATGTATTCCTCGTCCACACTTCAAATGAATGTAAATGCGACATTTCGTTGCAAGGAAATAGCGTTTGCGAATATCCATCTATCGTAGCAATAGTGTTCCAATGCTTCTTAAAACGCGATATCGCATCTCATTTCTATGTTTCATGGTAAGATATAATATGATTTGCGAAGTGTTATGTATTCCTCGTCTACACTTCAAATGAATGTAAATGCGACACTACCTTGCTAGGAAATAGCGTCTGTAGATGTCTAGGTATCGCAGCAATAGAGTTCTAATGCTCCTTAAAACGCGATATCGCATCTCATTTCTATGTTTCATGGTAAGATATAATATAATTTGCGAAGTGTCATGTATTCCTCGTCCACACTTCAAATGAATGTAAATGCGACAATTCGTTGCAAGGAAATAGCGTTTGCGAATATCCATCTATCGTAGCAATAGTGTTCTAATGCTTCTTATAACGTTATATCGCATCTCATTTCTATGTTTCATGGTAAGATATAATATGATTTGCGAAGTGTTATGCATTCCTCGTCTACGATTCAAATGAATGTAAATGCGACACTTCCTTGCAAGGAAATAGCGTTTGCAGATGTCTACGTATCGTAGCAATAGAGTTCTTATGATTCTTAAAGCGCGATATCACATCTCATTTCTATGTTTCATGGTAAGATATAATATGATTAGCGAAGTGTTATGTATTCCTCGTCTACACTTCAAATGAATGTAAATGAGACACTTCCTTGCAAGGAAATATCGTTTGCAGATGTCTACGTATCGTAGCAATAGAGTTCTAATGCTTCATAAAACGCGATATCGCATCACATTTCTATGTTTCATGGTAAGATATAATATTCATTGCGAAGTGTAATGCATTCCTCGTATACGACTGAAATGAATGTAAATGCGACACTTCCTTGCAAGGAAATAGCGTTTGCAGATGTCTACGTATCGTAGCAATAGAGTTCAAATGCTTCTTAAAACGCGATATCGCATCTCATTTCTATGCTTCATGGTAAGATATAATATGATTTGCGAAGTGTTATGTATTCCTCGTCTACACTTCAAGTGAATGTAAATGCGACACTTCCTTGCAAGGAAATAGCGCTTGCAAACGTCTACCTACCGTAGCAATAGCGTTATAATGCTTCTTAAAACGCGATATCGCATCTCATTTCTATATTTCATGGTAAGATATAATATGATTTGCGAAGTGTTATGTATTCCTCGTCTACACTTCAAATGAATGTAAATGAGACACTTCCTTGCAAGGAAATATCGTTTGCAGATGTCTACGTATCGTAGCAATAGAGTTCTAATGCTTCATAAAACGCGATATCGCATCACATTTCTATGTTTCATGGTAAGATATAATATTCATTGCGAAGTGTTATGCATTCCTCGTATACGATTGAAATGAATGAAAATGCGACACTTCCTTGCAAGGAAATAGCGTTTGCAGATGTCTACGTATCGTAGCAATAGAGATCAAATGCTTCTTAAAACGCGATATCGCATCTCATTTCTATGTTTGATGGTAAGATATAATATGATTTGCGAAGTGTTATGTATTCCTCGTCTACACTTCAAATGAATGTAAATGCGACACTACCTTGCTAGGAAATAGCGTCTGCAGATGTCCAGGTATCGCAGCAATAGAGTTCTGATGCTTCTTAAAACGCGATATCGTATCTCATTTCTATGTTTCATGTAAGATATAATATGATTTGCGAAGTGTCATGTATTCCTCGTCCACACTTCAAATGAATGTAAATGCGACATTTCGTTGCAAGGAAATAGCGTTTGCGAATATCCATCTATCGTAGCAATAGTGTTCCAATGCTTCTTAAAACGCGATATCGCATCTCATTTCTATGTTTCATGGTAAGATATAATATGATTTGCGAAGTGTTATGTATTCCTCGTCTACACTTCAAGTGAATATAAATGCGACACTTCCTTGCAAGGAAATAGCGCTTGCAAACGTCTACCTACCGTAGCAGTAGAGTTTTAATGCTTCTTAAAACGCGATATCGCATCTCATTTCTATGTTTCATGGTAAGATATAATATGATTTGCGAAGAGTCATGTATTCCTCGTCTACACTTCAAATGAATGTAAATGCGACTACCTTGCTAGGAAATAGCGTCTGTAGATGTCTAGGTATCGCAGCAATAGAGTTCTAATGCTCCTTAAAACGCGATATCGCATCTCATTTCTATGTTTCATGGTAAGATATAATATAATTTGCGAAGTGTCATGTATTCCTCGTCCACACTTCAAATGAATGTAAATGCGACAATTCGTTGCAAGGAAATAGCGTTTGCGAATATCCATCTATCGTAGCAATAGTGTTCTAATGCTTCTTAAAACGTTATATCGCATCTCATTTCTATGTTTCATGGTAAGATATAATATGATTTGCGAAGTGTTATGCATTCCTCGTCTACGATTCAAATGAATGTAAATGCGACACTTCCTTGCAAGGAAATAGCGTTTGCAGATGTCTACGTATCGTAGCAATAGAGTTCTTATGATTCTTAAAGCGCGATATCACATCTCATTTCTATGTTTCATGGTAAGATATAATATGATTAGCGAAGTGTTATGTATTCCTCGTCTACACTTCAAATGAATGTGAATGCGACACTTCCTTGCAAGGAAATAGAGTTTGCGAATGTCTACCTATCGTAGCAATAGTGTTCTAATGCTTCTTAAAACGCGATATCGCATCTCATTTCCATGTTTCATGGTAAGATATATTATGATTTGCGAAGTGTTATGTATTCCTCGTCTACACTTCAAATGAATGTAAATGCGACACTTACTTGCAAGGCAATAGCGTTTGCAGATGTCTACGTATCGTAGCAATAGAGTTCTTATGATCCTTAAAACGCGATATCGCTTCTCATTTCTATGTTTCATGGTACGATATAATATGATTAGCGATGTGTTATGTATTCCTCGTCTACACTTCAAATGAATGTGAATGCGACACTTCCTTGCAAGGAAATAGCGTTTGCGAATGTCTACCTATCATAGCAATAGTGTTCTAATGCTTCTTAAAACGCGATATCGCATCTCATCTCTATGTTTCATGGTAAGATATAATATGATTTGCGAAGTGTTATGCATTCCTCGTCTACGATTCAAATGAATGTAAATGCGGCACTTCCTTGCAAGGAAATAGCGTTTGCAGATGTCTACGTATCGTAGCAATAGAGTTCTTATGATTCTTAAAGCGCGATATCACATCTCATTTCTATGTTTCATGGTAAGATATAATATGATTAGCGAAGTGTTATGTATTCCTCGTCTACACTTCAAATGAATGTGAATGCGACACTTCCTTGCAAGGAAATAGAGTTTGCGAATGTCTACCTATCGTAGCAATAGTGTTCTAATGCTTCTTAAAACGCGATATCGCATCTCATCTCTATGTTTCATGGTAAGATATAATATGATTTGCGAAGTGTTATGTATTCCTCATCTACACATCAAATGAACGTAAATGCGACACTTCCTTGTAAGGAAATAGCTTTTGCAGATGTCTACCTATCGTAGCAATAGAGTTTTAATGCTTCTTAAAACGCGATATCGCATCTCATTTCTATGTTTCATGGTAAGATATAATATGATTTGCGAAGTGTCATGTATTCCTCGTCTACACTTCAAATGAAAGTAAATGCGACACTTCCTTGCAAGGAAATAGCGTTTGCAGATGTCTACGTATCGAAGCAATAGAGTTCAAATGCTTCTTAAAACGCGATATCGCATCTCATTTCTATGTTTCATGGTAAGATATAATATGATTTGCGAAGTGTCATGTATTCCTCGTCTACACTTCAAATGAATGTAAATGCGACACTACCTTGCTAGGAAATAGCGTCTGTAGATGTCTAGGTATCGCAGCAATAGAGTTCTAATGCTCCTTAAAACGCGATATCGCATCTCATTTCTATGTTTCATGGTAAGATATAATATAATTTGCGAAGTGTCATGTATTCCTCGTCTACACTTGAAATGAATGTAAATGCGACACTTCGTTGCAAGGAAATAGCGTTTGCGAATATCCATCTATCGTAGCAATAGTGTTCTAATGCTTCTTAAAACGCGATATCGCATCTCATTTCTATGTTTCATGGTAAGATATAATATGATTTGCGAAGTGTCATGTATTCCTCGTCTACACTTCAAATGAATGTAAATGCGACACTTCCTTGTAAGGAAATAGCGTTTGCAGATGTCTACCTATCGTAGCAATAGAGTTCTAATGCTTCTTAAAACGCGATATCGCATCTCACTTCTATGTTTCATGGAAAGATATAATATGATTTGCGAAGTGTTATGTATTCCTCGTCTACACTTCAAATGAATGTAAATGCGACACTTCTTTGCAAGGAAATAGCGTTTGCAAATGTCTACCTATCGTAGCAATAGTGTTCTAATGCTTCTTAAAACGCGATATCGCATCTCGTTTCTATGTTTCATGGTAAGTTATAATATGATTTGCGAAGTGTCATGTATTCCTCGTCTACACTTCAAATGAATGTAAATGCGACACTTCCTTGCAAGGAAATAGCGTTTGCAGATGTCTACGTATCGTAGCAATAGAGTTCTTATGATTCTTAAAACGCGATATCGCATCTCATTTCTATGTTTCATGTTAAGATATAATATGATTTGCGAACTGACATGTATTCCTCGTCTACACTTCAAATGAATGTAAATGCGACACTTCCTTGCAAGGAAATAGCGTTTGCAAACGTCTACCTACCGTAGCAATAGAGTTCTAATGCTTCTTAAAACGCGATATCGCATCTCATTTCTATGTTTCATGGTAAGATATAATATGATTTGCGAAGTGTTATGTATTCGTCGTCTACACTACAAATGAATGTGAATGCGACACTTCCTCGCTAGGAAATAGCGTTTGCAGATGTCTACCTATCGTAGCAATAGAGTTCTTATGATTCTTAAAACGCGATATCGCATCTCATTTCTATGTTTCATGGTAAGATATAATATGATTTGCGAAGTGTTATGTATTCCTCGTCTACACTTCAAATGAATGTAAATGCGACACTTCTTTGCAAGGAAATAGCGTTTGCAAATGTCTACCTATCGTAGCAATAGTGTTCTAATGCTTCTTAAAACGCGATATCGCATCTCGTTTCTATGTTTCATGGTAAGTTATAATATGATTTGCGAAGTGTCATGTATTCCTCGTCTACACTTCAAATGAATGTAAATGCGACACTTCCTTGCAAGGAAATAGCGTTTGCAGATGTCTACGTATCGTAGCAATAGAGTTCTTATGATTCTTAAAACGCGATATCGCATCTCATTTCTATGTTTCATGTTAAGATATAATATGATTTGCGAACTGTCATGTATTCCTCGTCTACACTTCAAATGAATGTAAATGCGACACTTCCTTGCAAGGAAATAGCGTTTGCAAACGTCTACCTACCGTAGCAATAGAGTTCTAATGCTTCTTAAAACGCGATATCGCATCTCATTTCTATGTTTCATGGTAAGATATAATATGATTTGCGAAGTGTTATGTATTCGTCGTCTACACTACAAATGAATGTGAATGCGACACTTCCTCGCTAGGAAATAGCGTTTGCAGATGTCTACCTATCGTAGCAATAGAGTTCTTATGATTCTTAAAACGCGATATCGCATCTCATTTCTATGTTTCATGGTAAGATATAATATGATTTGCGAAGTGTCATGTATTCCTCGTCTACACTTCAAATGAATGTAAATGCGACACTACCTTGCTAGGAAATAGCGTCTGCAGATGTCTAGGTATCGCAGCAATAGAGTTCTAATGCTTCTTAAAACGCGATATCGCATCTCATTTCTATGTTTCATGGTAAGATATAATATGATTTGCGAAGTGTTATGTATTCCTCGTCTACACTTTACATTAATGTGAATGCGACACTTCCTCGCTAGGAAATAGCGTTTGCAGTTGTCTACGTATCGTAGCAATAGATTTCCAATGCTTCTTAAAACGCGATACCGCATCTCACTTCTATGTTTCATGGTAAGATATAATATGATTTGCGAAGTGTCATGTATTTCTCGTCTACACTTCAAATGAATGTAAATGCCACACTTCCCTGATAGGAAATAGCGTCTGCAGATGTCCAGGTATCGTAGCAATAGAGTTCTTATGATTCTTAAAACGTGATATCGCATCTCATTTCTATGTTTCATGGTATGATATAAAATGATTTCCGAAGTGTTATGTATTCCTCGTCTACACTTCAAATGAATGTAAATGCGACACTTCCTTGCAAGGAAATAGCGTTTGCAAACGTTTACCTATCGTAGCAATAGAGTTCTTATGCTTCTTAAAACGCGATATCGCATCTCATTTCTATATTTCATGGTAAGATATAATTTGATTTGCGAAGTGTCATGTATTCCTCGTCTACACTTCAAATGAATGTAAATGCGACACTTCCTTGCAAGGAAATAGCGTTTGCAGATGTCTATGTATCGTAGCAATAGATTTCTAATGCTTCTTAAAAAGCG
This sequence comes from Xylocopa sonorina, assembly GCF_050948175.1. Classification (NCBI taxonomy): domain Eukaryota; kingdom Metazoa; phylum Arthropoda; class Insecta; order Hymenoptera; family Apidae; genus Xylocopa; species Xylocopa sonorina. Next base: position 618,475 of record NW_027490271.1, on the reverse strand, counting down.
ATTTCGCATCTCATTTCTATGTTTCATGGTAAGATATAATATGATTTGCGAAGTGTTATGTATTCCTCGTCTACACTTCAAATGAATGTGAATGCGACACTTCCTCGCTAGGAAATAGCGTTTGTAGATGTCTACGTATCGTAGCAATAGGGTTCTTATGATTCTTAAAACGCGATATCGCATCTCATTTCTATGTTTCATGGTAAGATATAATATGATTTGCGAAGTGTTATGTATTCCTCGTCTACACTTCAAATCAATGAAAATGCGACACTTCCTTGCAAGGAAATAGCGTTTGCAGATGTCTACGTATCGTAGCAATAGAGTTCTAATGCTTCTTAAAACGCGATATCGCATCTCAGTTCTATGTTTCATGGTAAGATATAATATTCATTGCGAAGTGTTATGCATTCCTCGTCTACGATTGAAATGAATGTAAATGCGACACTTCCTTGCAAGGAAATAGCGTTTGCAGATGTCTACGTATCGAAGCAATAGAGTTCAAATGCTTCTTAAAACGCGATATCGCATCTCATTTCTATGTTTCATGGTAAGATATAATATGATTTGCGAAGTGTTATGTATTCCTCGTCTACACTTCAAATGAATGTAAATGCGACACTTCCTTGCAAGGAAATAGCGTTTGCAAACGTCTACCTACCGTAGCAATAGAGATCTAATGCTTCGTAAAACGCGATATCGCATCTCATTTCTATATTTCATGGTAAGATATAATATGATTTGCGAAGTGTTATGTATTCCTCGTCTACACTTCAAATGAATGTAAATGAGACACTTCCTTGCAAGGAAATATCGTTTGCGAATATCCATCTATCGTAGCAATAGTGTTCTAATGCTTCTTAAAACGCGATATCGCATCTCATCTCTATGTTTCATGGTAAGATATAATATGATTTGCGAAGTGTTATGTATTCCTCGTCTACACTTCAAATGAATGTAAATGCGACACTTCCTTGCAAGGAAATAGCGTTTGCAGATGTCTACGTATCGAAGCAATAGAGTTCAAATGCTTCTTAAAGCGCGATATCGCATCTCATTTCTATGTTTCATGGTAAGATATAATATGATTTGCGAAGTGTCATGTATTCCTCGTCTACACTTCAAATGAATGTAAATGCGACACTACCTTGCTAGGAAATAGCGTCTGCAGATGTCTAGGTATCGCAGCAATAGAGTTCTAATGCTTCTTAAAACGCGATATCGCATCTCATTTCTATGTTTCATGGTAAGATATAATATGATTTGCGAAGTGTTATGTATTCCTCGTCTACACTTCACATGAATGTGAATGCGACACTTCCTCGCTAGGAAATAGCGTTTGCAGTTGTCTGCGTATCGTAGCAATAGATTTCCAATGCTTCTTAAAACGCGATACCGCATCTCACTTCTATGTTTCATGGTAAGATATAATATGATTTGCGAAGTGTCATGTATTTCGCGTCTACACTTCAAATGAATGTAAATGCCACACTTCCCTGATAGGAAATAGCGTCTGCAGATGTCCAGGTATCGTAGCAATAGAGTTCTTATGATTCTTAAAACGCGATATCGCATCTCATTTCTATGTTTCATGGTAAGATATAAAATGATTTCCGAAGTGTTATGTGTTCCTCGTCTACACTTCAAATGAATGTAAATGCGACACTTCCTTGCAAGGAAATAGCGTTTGCAAACGTTTACCTATCGTAGCAATAGAGTCCTTATGCTTCTTAAAACGCGATATCGCATCCCATTTCTATATTTCATGGTAAGATATAATTTGATTTGCGAAGTGTCATGTATTCCTCGTCTACACTTCAAATGAATGTAAATGCGACACTTCCTTGCTAGGAAATAGCGTTTGCAGATGTCTACGTATCGAAGCAATAGAGTTCAAATGCTTCTTAAAACGCGATATCGCATCTCATTTCTATGTTTCATGGTAAGATATAATATGATTTGCGAAGTGTTATGTATTCCTCGTCTACACTTCAAATGAATGTAAATGCGACACTTCTTTGCAAGGAAATAGCGTTTGCAAACGTCTACCTACCGTAGCAATAGAGATCTAATGCTTCGTAAAACGCGATATCGCATCTCATTTCTATATTTCATGGTAAGATATAATATGATTTGCGAAGTGTTATGTATTCCTCGTCTACACTTCAAATGAATGTAAATGAGACACTTCCTTGCAAGGAAATATCGTTTGCGAATATCCATCTATCGTAGCTATAGTGTTCTAATGCTTCTTAAAACGCGATATCGCATCTCATCTCTATGTATCATGGTAAGATATAATATGATTTGCGAAGTGTTATGTATTCCTCGTCTACACTTCAAATGAATGTAAATGCGACACTTCCTTGCAAGGAAATAGCGTTTGCAGATGTCTACGTATCGAAGCAATAGAGTTCAAATGCTTCTTAAAACGCGATATCGCATCTCATTTCTATGTTTCATGGTAAGATATAATATGATTTGCGATGTGTTATGTATTCCTCGTCTACACTTCAAATGAATGTAAATGCGACACTTCCTTGCAAGGAAATAGCGGTTGCGAATGTCTACCTATCATAGCAATAGTGTTCTAATGCTTCTTAAAACACGATATCGCATCTCATCTCTATGTTTCATGGTAAGATATAATATGATTTGCGAAGTGTTATGTATTCCTCGTCTACACTTCAAATGAATGTAAATGCGACACTTCCTTGCAAGGAAATAGCGGTTGCGAATGTCTACCTATCATAGCAATAGTGTTCTAATGCTTCTTAAAACACGATATCGCATCTCATCTCTATGTTTCATGGTAAGATATAATATGATTTGCGAAGTGTTATGTATTCCTCGTCTACACTTCAAATGAATGTAAATGCGACACTTCCTTGCAAGGAAATAGCGTTTGCAGATGTCTTCGTATCGAAGCAATAGGGTTCAAATGCTTCTTAAAACGCGATATCGCATCTCATTTCTATGTTTCATGGTAAGATATATTATGATTTGCGAAGTGTTATGTATTCCTCGTCTACACTTCAAATGAATGTAAATGCGACACTTACTTGCAAGGAAATAGCGTTTGCAGATGTCTACGTATCGTAGCAATAGAGTTCTTATGATTCTTAAAACGCGATATCGCATCTCATTTCTATGTTTCATGGTAAGATATAAAATGATTTCCGAAGTGTTATGTATTCCTCGTCGACACTTCAAATGAATGTAAATGCGACACTTCCTTGCAAGGAAATAGCGTTTGCAAACGTTTACCTATCGTAGCAATAGAGTTCTTATGCTTCTTAAAACGCGATATCGCATCCCATTTTTATATTTCATGGTAAGATATAATTTGATTTGCGAAGTGTCATGTATTCCTCGTCTACACTTCAAATGAATGTAAATGCGACACTTCCTTGCTAGGAAATAGCGTTTGCAGATGTCTACGTATCGAAGCAATAGAGTTCAAATGCTTCTTAAAACGCGATATCGCATCTCATTTCTATGTTTCATGGTAAGATATAATATGATTTGCGAAGTGTTATGTATTCCTCGTCTACACTTCAAATGAATGTAAATGCGACACTTCTTTGCAAGGAAATAGCGTTTGCAAACGTCTACCTACCGTAGCAATAGAGATCTAATGCTTCGTAAAACGCGATATCGCATCTCATTTCTATATTTCATGGTAAGATATAATATGATTTGCGAAGTGTTATGTATTCCTCGTCTACACTTCAAATGAATGTAAATGAGACACTTCCTTGCAAGGAAATATCGTTTGCGAATATCCATCTATCGTAGCAATAGTGTTCTAATGCTTCTTAAAACGCGATATCGCATCTCATCTCTATGTATCATGGTAAGATATAATATGATTTGCGAAGTGTTATGTATTCCTCGTCGACACTTCAAATGAATGTAAATGCGACACTTCCTTGCAAGGAAATAGCGTTTGCAGATGTCTACGTATCGAAGCAATAGAGTTCAAATGCTTCTTAAAACGCGATATCGCATCTCATTTCTATGTTTCATGGTAAGATATAATATGATTTGCGATGTGTTATGTATTCCTCGTCTACACTTCAAATGAATGTAAATGCGACACTTCCTTGCAAGGAAATAGCGGTTGCGAATGTCTACCTATCATAGCAATAGTGTTCTAATGCTTCTTAAAACACGATATCGCATCTCATCTCTATGTTTCATGGTAAGATATAATATGATTTGCGAAGTGTTATGTACTCCTCGTCTACACTTCAAATGAATGTAAATGCGACACTTCCTTGCAAGGAAATAGCGGTTGCGAATGTCTACCTATCATAGCAATAGTGTTCTAATACTTCTTAAAACACGATATCGCATCTCATCTCTATGTTTCATGGTAAGATATAATATGATTTGCGAAGTGTTATGTATTCCTCGTCTACACTTCAAATGAATGTAAATGCGACACTTCCTTGCAAGGAAATAGCGTTTGCAGATGTCTTCGTATCGAAGCAATAGGGTTCAAATGCTTCTTAAAACGCGATATCGCATCTCATTTCTATGTTTCATGGTAAGATATATTATGATTTGCGAAGTGTTATGTATTCCTCGTCTACACTTCAAATGAATGTAAATGCGACACTTACTTGCAAGGAAATAGCGTTTGCAGATGTCTACGTATCGTAGCAATAGAGTTCTTATGATTCTTAAAACGCGATATCGCATCTCATTTCTATGTTTCATGGTAAGATATAAAATGATTTCCGAAGTGTTATGTATTCCTCGTCGACACTTCAAATGAATGTAAATGCGACACTTCCTTGCAAGGAAATAGCGTTTGCAAACGTTTACCTATCGTAGCAATAGAGTTCTTATGCTTCTTAAAACGCGATATCGCATCCCATTTCTATATTTCATGGTAAGATATAATTTGATTTGCGAAGTGTCATGTATTCCTCGTCTACACTTCAAATGAATGTAAATGCGACACTTCCTTGCTAGGAAATAGCGTTTGCAGATGTCTACGTATCGAAGCAATAGAGTTCAAATGCTTCTTAAAACGCGATATCGCATCTCATTTCTATGTTTCATGGTAAGATATAATATGATTTGCGAAGTGTTAAGTATTCCTCGTCTACACTTCAAATGAATGTAAATGCGACACTTCTTTGCAAGGAAATAGCGTTTGCAAACGTCTACCTACCGTAGCAATAGAGATCTAATGCTTCGTAAAACGCGATATCGCATCTCATTTCTATATTTCATGGTAAGATATAATATGATTTGCGAAGTGTTATGTATTCCTCGTCTACACTTCAAATGAATGTAAATGAGACACTTCCTTGCAAGGAAATATCGTTTGCGAATATCCATCTATCGTAGCAATAGTGTTCTAATGCTTCTTAAAACGCGATATCGCATCTCATCTCTATGTATCATTGTAAGATATAATATGATTTGCGAAGTGTTATGTATTCCTCGTCTACACTTCAAATGAATGTAAATGCGACACTTCCTTGCAAGGAAATAGCGTTTGCAGATGTCTACGTATCGAAGCAATAGAGTTCAAATGCTTCTTAAAACGCGATATCGCATCTCATTTCTATGTTTCATGGTAAGATATAATATGATTTGCGATGTGTTATGTATTCCTCGTCTACACTTCAAATGAATGTAAATGCGACACTTCCTTGCAAGGAAATAGCGGTTGCGAATGTCTACCTATCATAGCAATAGTGTTCTAATGCTTCTTAAAACACGATATCGCATCTCATCTCTATGTTTCATGGTAAGATATAATATGATTTGCGAAGTGTTATGTATTCCTCGTCTACACTTCAAATGAATGTAAATGCGACACTTCCTTGCAAGGAAATAGCGGTTGCGAATGTCTACCTATCATAGCAATAGTGTTCTAATGCTTCTTAAAACACGATATCGCATCTCATCTCTATGTTTCATGGTAAGATATAATATGATTTGCGAAGTGTTATGTATTCCTCGTCTACACTTCAAATGAATGTAAATGCGACACTTCCTTGCAAGGAAATAGCGTTTGCAGATGTCTTCGTATCGAAGCAATAGGGTTCAAATGCTTCTTAAAACGCGATATCGCATCTCATTTCTATGTTTCATGGTAAGATATAATTTGATTTGCGAAGTGTCATGTATTCCTCGTCTACACTTCAAATGAATGTAAATGCGACACTTCCTTGCTAGGAAATAGCGTTTGCAGATGTCTACGTATCGAAGCAATAGAGTTCAAATGCTTCTTAAAACGCGATATCGCATCTCATTTCTATGTTTCATGCTAAGGTATAATATGATTTGCGAAGTGTTATGTATTCCTCGTCTACACTTCAAATGAATGTAAATGCGACACTTCCATGCAAGGAAATAGCGTTTGTAGATGTCTACGTATCGTAGCAATAGAGTTCTTATGAATTTTAAAACGCGATATCGCATCACATTTCTATGTTTCATGGTAAGATATAATATGATTTGCGAAGTGTCATGTATTCCTCGTCTACACTTCAAATAAATGTAAATGCGACACTTCCTTGCAAGGAAATAGCGTTTGCAAACGTCTACCTACCGTAGCAATAGAGTTCTAATGCTTCTTAAAACCAGATATTGCATCTCATACCTATGTTTCATGATAGGATAAAATATTCATTGCGAAGTGTTATGCATTCCTCGTCTACGATTCATATGAATGTAAATGCGACACTTCCTTGCAAGGAAATAGCGTTTGCAGATGTCTACGTATCGTAGCGATAGAGTTCTTATGATTCTTAAAACGCGATATCGCATCTCATTTCTATGTTTCATGGTAAGATATAATATGATTTACGAAGTGTTATGTATTCCTCTTCTACACTTCAAATGAATGTGAATGCGACACTTCCTTGCAAGGAAATAGCGTTTGCAGATGTCTACGTATCGTAGCAATAGATTTCTTATGATTCTTAAAACGCGATATCGCATCTCATTTCTATGTTTCATGGTAAGATATAATATTCATTGAGAAGTGTTATGCATACCTCGTCTACGATTGAAATGAATGTAAATGCGACACTTCCTTGCAAGGAAATAGCGTTTGCAGATGTCTACGTATCGTAGCAATAGAGATCAAATGCTTCTTAAAACGCGATATCGCATCTCATTTCTATGTTTCATGGTAAGATATAATATGATTTGCGAAGTGTTATGTATTCCTCGTCTACACTTCAAATGAATGTAAATGCGACACTTCCTTGCAAGGAAATAGCGTTTGCGAATGTCTACCTATCATAGCAATAGTGTTCTAATGCTTCTTAAAACGCGATATCGCATCTCATCTCTATGTTTCATGGTAAGATATAATATGATTTGCGTAGTGTTATGTATTCCTCGTCTACACTTTAAATGAATGTAAATGCGACACTTCCTTGCAAGGAAATAGCGTTTGCAGATGTCTACGTATCGAAGCAATAGAGCTCAAATGCTTCTTAAAACGAGATATTGCATCTCATATCTATGTTTCATGATAAGATATAATATTCATTGCGAAGTGTTATGCATTCCTCGTCTACGATTCAAATGAATGTAAATGCGACACTTCCTTGCAAGGAAATAGCGTTTGCGAATGTCTACCTATCATAGCAATAGTGTTCTAATGCTTCTTAAAACGCGATATCGCATCTCATCTCTATGTTTCATGGTAAGATATAATATGATTTGCGAAGTGTTATGTATTCCTCGTCTACACTTCAAATGAATGTAAATGCGACACTTCCTTGCAAGGAAATAGCGTTTGCGAAAGTCTACCTATCATAGCAATAGTGTTCTAATGCTTCTTAAAACGCGATATCGCATCTCATCTCTATGTTTCATGGTAAGATATAATATGATTTGCGAAGTGTTATGTATTCCTCGTCTACACTTCAAATGAATGTAAATGCGACACTTCCTTGCAAGGAAATAGCGTTTGCAGATGTCTACGAATCGAAGCAATGGAGTTCAAATGCTTCTTAAAACGCGATATCGCATCTCATTTCTATGTTTCATGGTAAGATATATTATGATTTGCGAAGTGTTATGTATTCCTCGTCTACACTTCAAATGAATGTAAATGCGACACTTCCTTGCAAGGAAATAGCGATTACAGATGTCTACGTATAGTAGCAATAGGGTTCAAATGCTTCTTAAAACGCGATATCGCATCTCATTTCTATGTTTCATGGTAAGATATATTATGATTTGCGAAGTGTTATGTATTCCTCGTCTACACTTCAAATGAATGTAAATGCGACACTTCCTTGCAAGGAAATAGCGTTTGCAGATGTCTACGTATCGAAGCAATAGAGTTCAAATGCTTCTTAAAACGAGATATTGCATCTCATATCTATGTTTCATGATAAGATATAATATTCATTGCGAAGTGTTATGCATTCCTCGTCTACGATTCAAATGAATGTAAATGCGACACTTCCTTGCAAGGAAATAGCGTTTGCGAATGTCTACCTATCATAGCAATAGTGTTCTAATGCTTCTTAAAACGCGATATCGCATCTCATCTCTATGTTTCATGGTAAGATATAATATGATTTGCGAAGTGTTATGTATTCCTCGTCTACACTTCAAATGAATGTAAATGCGACACTTCCTTGCAAGGAAATAGCGTTTGCGAAAGCCTACCTATCATAGCAATAGTGTTCTAATGCTTCTTAAAACGCGATATCGCATCTCATCTCTATGTTTCATGGTAAGATATAATATGATTTGCGAAGTGTTATGTATTCCTCGTCTACACTTCAAATGAATGTAAATGCGACACTTCCTTGCAAGGAAATAGCGTTTGCAGATGTCTACGAATCGAAGCAATGGAGTTCAAATGCTTCTTAAAGCGCGATATCGCATCTCATTTCTATGTTTCATGGTAAGATATATTATGATTTGCGAAGTGTTATGTATTCCTCGTCTACACTTCAAATGAATGTAAATGCGACACTTCCTTGCAAGGAAATAGCGATTACAGATGTCTACGTATCGTAGCAATAGGGTTCAAATGCTTCTTAAAACGCGATATCGCATCTCATTTCTATGTTTCATGGTAAGATATAATATGATTTGCGAAGTGTCATGTATTCCTCGTCTACACTTCAAATGAATGTAAATGCGACACTTCCTTGTAAGGAAATAGCGTTTGCAGATGTCTACCTATCGTAGCAATAGAGTTCTAATGCTTCTTAAAACGCGATATCGCATCTCATTTCTATGTTTCATGGAAAGATATAATATGATTTGCGAAGTGTTATGTATTCCTCGTCTACACTTCAAATGAATGTAAATGCGACACTTCTTTGCAAGGAAATAGCGTTTGCAAATGTCTACCTATCGTAGCAATAGTGTTCTAATGCTTCTTAAAACGCGATATCGCATCTCGTTTCTATGTTTCATGGTAAGTTATAATATGATTTGCGAAGTGTCATGTATTCCTCGTCTACACTTCAAATGAATGTAAATGCGACACTTCCTTGCAAGGAAATAGCGTTTGCAGATGTCTACGTATCGTAGCAATAGAGTTCTTATGATTCTTAAAACGCGATATCGCATCTCATTTCTATGTTTCATGTTAAGATATAATATGATTTGCGAACTGTCATGTATTCCTCGTCTACACTTCAAATGAATGTAAATGCGACACTTCCTTGCAAGGAAATAGCGTTTGCAAACGTCTACCTACCGTAGCAATAGAGTTCTAATGCTTCTTAAAACGCGATATCGCATCTCATTTCTATGTTTCATGGTAAGATATAATATGATTTGCGAAGTGTTATGTATTCGTCGTCTACACTACAAATGAATGTGAATGCGACACTTCCTCGCTAGGAAATAGCGTTTGCAGATGTCTACCTATCGTAGCAATAGAGTTCTTATGATTCTTAAAACGCGATATCGCATCTCATTTCTATGTTTCATGGTAAGATATAATATGATTTGCGAAGTGTCATGTATTCCTCGTCTACACTTCAAATGAATGTAAATGCGACACTACCTTGATAGGAAATAGCGTCTGCAGATGTCTAGGTATCGCAGCAATAGAGTTCTAATGCTTCTTAAAACGCGATATCGCATCTCATTTCTATGTTTCATGGTAAGATATAATATGATTTGCGAAGTGTTATGTATTCCTCGTCTACACTTTACATTAATGTGAATGCGACACTTCCTCGCTAGGAAATAGCGTTTGCAGTTGTCTACGTATCGTAGCAATAGATTTCCAATGCTTCTTAAAACGCGATACCGCATCTCACTTCTATGTTTCATGGTAAGATATAATATGATTTGCGAAGTGTCATGTATTTCTCGTCTACACTTCAAATGAATGTAAATGCCACACTTCCCTGATAGGAAATAGCGTCTGCAGATGTCCAGGTATCGTAGCAATAGAGTTCTTATGATTCTTAAAACGCGATATCGCATCTCATTTCTATGTTTCATGGTAAGATATAAAATGATTTCCGAAGTGTTATGTATTCCTCGTCTACACTTCAAATGAATGTAAATGCGACACTTCCTTGCAAGGAAATAGCGTTTGCAAACGTTTACCTATCGTAGCAATAGAGTTCTTATGCTTCTTAAAACGCGATATCGCATCTCATTTCTATGTTTCATGGTAAGATATATATAATGATTTCCGAAGTGTTATGTATTCCTCGTCGACACTTCAAATGAATGTAAATGCGACACTTCCTTGCAAGGAAATAGCGTTTGCAAACGTTTACCTATCGTAGCAATAGAGTTCTTATGCTTCTTAAAACGCGATATCGCATCCCATTTCTATGTTTCATGGTAAGATATAATATGATTTGCGAAGTGTTATGTATTCCTCGTCTACACTTCAAATGAATGTGAATGCGACACTTCCTCGCTAGGAAATAGCGTTTGTAGATGTCTACGTATCGTAGCAATAGAGTTCTAATGCTTCTTAATACGCGATATCGCATCTCAGTTCTATGTTTCATGGTAAGATATAATATTCATTGCGAAGTGTTATGCATTCCTCGTCTACGATTGAAATGAATGTAAATGCGACACTTCCTTGCAAGGAAATAGCGTTTGCAAACGTCTACCTACCGTAGCAATAGAGTTCTAATGCTTCTTAAAACGCGATATCGCATCTCATTTCTATGTTTCATGGTAAGATATAATATGATTTGCGAAGTGTTATGTATTCGTCGTCTACACTACAAATGAATGTGAATGCGACACTTCCTCGCTAGGAAATAGCGTTTGCAGATGTCTACCTTTCGTAGCAATAGAGTTCTTATGATTCTTAAAACGCGATATCGCATCTCATTTCTATGTTTCATGGTAAGATATAATATGATTTGCGAAGTGTTATGTATTCCTCGTCTACACTTCACATGAATGTGAATGCGACACTTCCTCGCTAGGAAATAGCGTTTGCAGTTGTCTACGTATCGTAGCAATAGATTTCCAATGCTTCTTAAAACGCGATACCGCATCTCACTTCTATGTTTCATGGTAAGATATAATATGATTTGCGAAGTGTCATGTATTTCTCGTCTACACTTCAAATGAATGTAAATGCCACACTTCCCTGATAGGAAATAGCGTCTGCAGATGTCCAGGTATCGTAGCAATAGAGTTCTTATGATTCTTAAAACGCGATATCGCATCTCATTTCTATGTTTCATGGTAAGATATAAAATGATTTCCGAAGTGTTATGTATTCCTCGTCGACACTTCAAATGAATGTAAATGCGACACTTCCTTGCAAGGAAATAGCGTTTGCAAACGTTTACCTATCGTAGCAATAGAGTTCTTATGCTTCTTAAAACGCGATATCGCATCCCATTTCTATATTTCATGGTAAGATATAATTTGATTTGCGAAGTGTCATGTATTCCTCGTCTACACTTCAAATGAATGTAAATGCGACACTTCCTTGCTAGGAAATAGCGTTTGCAGATGTCTACGTATCGAAGCAATAGAGTTCAAATGCTTCTTAAAACGCGATATCGCATCTCATTTCTATGTTTCATGGTAAGATATAATATGATTTGCGAAGTGTTATGTATTCCTCGTCTACACTTCAAATGAATGTAAATGCGACACTTCTTTGCAAGGAAATAGCGTTTGCAAACGTCTACCTACCGTAGCAATAGAGATCTAATGCTTCGTAAAACGCGATATCGCATCTCATTTCTATATTTCATGGTAAGATATAATATGATTTGCGAAGTGTTATGTATTCCTCGTCTACACTTCAAATGAATGTAAATGAGACACTTCCTTGCAAGGAAATATCGTTTGCGAATATCCATCTATCGTAGCTATAGTGTTCTAATGCTTCTTAAAACGCGATATCGCATCTCATCTCTATGTATCATGGTAAGATATAATATGATTTGCGAAGTGTTATGTATTCCTCGTCTACACTTCAAATGAATGTAAATGCGACACTTCCTTGCAAGGAAATAGCGTTTGCAGATGTCTACGTATCGAAGCAATAGAGTTCAAATGCTTCTTAAAACGCGATATCGCATCTCATTTCTATGTTTCATGGTAAGATATAATATGATTTGCGATGTGTTATGTATTCCTCGTCTACACTTCAAATGAATGTAAATGCGACACTTCCTTGCAAGGAAATAGCGGTTGCGAATGTCTACCTATCATAGCAATAGTGTTCTAATGCTTCTTAAAACACGATATCGCATCTCATCTCTATGTTTCATGGTAAGATATAATATGATTTGCGAAGTGTTATGTATTCCTCGTCTACACTTCAAATGAATGTAAATGCGACACTTCCTTGCAAGGAAATAGCGGTTGCGAATGTCTACCTATCATAGCAATAGTGTTCTAATGCTTCTTAAAACACGATATCGCATCTCATCTCTATGTTTCATGGTAAGATATAATATGATTTGCGAAGTGTTATGTATTCCTCGTCTACACTTCAAATGAATGTAAATGCGACACTTCCTTGCAAGGAAATAGCGTTTGCAGATGTCTTCGTATCGAAGCAATAGGGTTCAAATGCTTCTTAAAACGCGATATCGCATCTCATTTCTATGTTTCATGGTAAGATATATTATGATTTGCGAAGTGTTATGTATTCCTCGTCTACACTTCAAATGAATGTAAATGCGACACTTACTTGCAAGGAAATAGCGTTTGCAGATGTCTACGTATCGTAGCAATAGAGTTCTTATGATTCTTAAAACGCGATATCGCATCTCATTTCTATGTTTCATGGTAAGATATAAAATGATTTCCGAAGTGTTATGTATTCCTCGTCGACACTTCAAATGAATGTAAATGCGACACTTCCTTGCAAGGAAATAGCGTTTGCAAACGTTTACCTATCGTAGCAATAGAGTTCAAATGCTTCTTAAAACGAGATATTGCATCTCATATCTATGTTTCATGATAAGATATAATATTCATTGCGAAGTGTTATGCATTCCTCGTCTACGATTCAAATGAATGTAAATGCGACACTTCCTTGCAAGGAAATAGCGTTTGCGAATGTCTACCTATCATAGCAATAGTGTTCTAATGCTTCTTAAAACGCGATATCGCATCTCATCTCTATGTTTCATGGTAAGATATAATATGATTTGCGAAGTGTTATGTATTCCTCGTCTACACTTCAAATGAATGTAAATGCGACACTTCTTTGCAAGGAAATAGCGTTTGCAAACGTCTACCTACCGTAGCAATAGAGATCTAATGCTTCGTAAAACGCGATATCGCATCTCATTTCTATATTTCATGGTAAGATATAATATGATTTGCGAAGTGTTATGTATTCCTCGTCTACACTTCAAATGAATGTAAATGAGACACTTCCTTGCAAGGAAATATCGTTTGCGAATATCCATCTATCGTAGCAATAGTGTTCTAATGCTTCTTAAAACGCGATATCGCATCTCATCTCTATGTATCATGGTAAGATATAATATGATTTGCGAAGTGTTATGTATTCCTCGTCTACACTTCAAATGAATGTAAATGCGACACTTCCTTGCAAGGAAATAGCGTTTGCAGATGTCTACGTATCGAAGCAATAGAGTTCAAATGCTTCTTAAAACGCGATATCGCATCTCATTTCTATGTTTCATGGTAAGATATAATATGATTTGCGATGTGTTATGTATTCCTCGTCTACACTTCAAATGAATGTAAATGCGACACTTCCTTGCAAGGAAATAGCGGTTGCGAATGTCTACCTATCATAGCAATAGTGTTCTAATGCTTCTTAAAACACGATATCGCATCTCATCTCTATGTTTCATGGTAAGATATAATATGATTTGCGAAGTGTTATGTATTCCTCGTCTACACTTCAAATGAATGTAAATGCGACACTTCCTTGCAAGGAAATAGCGTTTGCAGATGTCTTCGTATCGAAGCAATAGGGTTCAAATGCTTCTTAAAACGCGATATCGCATCTCATTTCTATGTTTCATGGTAAGATATATTATGATTTGCGAAGTGTTATGTATTCCTCGTCTACACTTCAAATGAATGTGAATGCGAAACTTCCTCGCTAGGAAATAGCGTTTGCAGATGTCTACGTATCGTAGCAATAGATTTCTAATGCTTCTTAAAACGCGATTTCGCATCTCATTTCTATGTTTCATGGTAAGATATAATATGATTTGCGAAGTGTTATGTATTCCTCGTCTACACTTCAAATGAATGTAAATGCGACACTTCCTTGCAAGGAAATAGCGTTTGCAGATGTCTACGTATCGTAGCAATAGAGTTCTTATGATTTTTAAAACGCGATATCGCATCTCATTTCTATGCTTCATGGTAAGATATAATATGATTTGCGAAGTGTCATGTATTCCTCGTCTACACTTCAAATAAATGTAAATGCGACACTTCCTTGCAAGGAAATAGCGTTTGCTAACGTCTACCTACCGTAGCAATAGAGTTCTAATGCTTCTTAAAACCAGATATTGCATCTCATACCTATGTTTCATGATAGGATATAATATTCATTGCGAAGTGTTATGCATTCCTCGTCTACGATTCATATGAATGTAAATGCGACACTTCCTTGCAAGGAAATAGCGTTTGCAGATGTCTACGTATCGTAGCGATAGAGTTCTTATGATTCTTAAAACGCGATATCGCATCTCATTTCTATGTTTCATGGTAAGATATAATATGATTTACGAAGTGTTATGTATTCCTCTTCTACACTTCAAATGAATGTGAATGCGACACTTCCTTGCAAGGAAATAGCGTTTGCAGATGTCTACGTATCGTAGCAATAGATTTCTTATGATTCTTAAAACGCGATATCGCATCTCATTTCTATGTTTCATGGTAAGATATAATATTCATTGAGAAGTGTTATGCATACCTCGTCTACGATTGAAATGAATGTAAATGCGACACTTCCTTGCAAGGAAATAGCGTTTGCAGATGTCTACGTATCGTAGCAATAGAGATCAAATGCTTCTTAAAACGCGATATCGCATCTCATTTCTATGTTTCATGGTAAGATATAATATGATTTGCGAAGTGTTATGTATTCCTCGTCTACACTTCAAATGAATGTAAATGCGACACTTCCTTGCAAGGAAATAGCGTTTGCGAATGTCTACCTATCATAGCAATAGTGTTCTAATGCTTCTTAAAACGCGATATCGCATCTCATCTCTATGTTTCATGGTAAGATATAATATGATTTGCGAAGTGTTATGTATTCCTCGTCTACACTTTAAATGAATGTAAATGCGACACTTCCTTGCAAGGAAATAGCGTTTGCAGATGTCTACGTATCGAAGCAACAGAGCTCAAATGCTTCTTAAAACGAGATATTGCATCTCATATCTATGTTTCATGATAAGATATAATATTCATTGCGAAGTGTTATGCATTCCTCGTCTACGATTCAAATGAATGTAAATGCGACACTTCCTTGCAAGGAAATAGCGTTTGCGAATGTCTACCTATCATAGCAATAGTGTTCTAATGCTTCTTAAAACGCGATATCGCATCTCATCTCTATGTTTCATGGTAAGATATAATATGATTTGCGAAGTGTTATGTATTCCTCGTCTACACTTCAAATGAATGTAAATGCGACACTTCCTTGCAAGGAAATAGCGTTTGCAGATGTCTACGAATCGAAGCAA
Source organism: Xylocopa sonorina (assembly GCF_050948175.1). Lineage (NCBI taxonomy): Eukaryota > Metazoa > Arthropoda > Insecta > Hymenoptera > Apidae > Xylocopa > Xylocopa sonorina. Next base: position 602,318 of record NW_027490271.1, on the reverse strand, counting down.
TGGAGTTCAAATGCTTCTTAAAACGCGATATCGCATCTCATTTCTATGTTTCATGGTAAGATATATTATGATTTGCGAAGTGTTATGTATTCCTCGTCTACACTTCAAATGAATGTAAATGCGACACTTCCTTGCAAGGAAATAGCGATTACAGATGTCTACGTATAGTAGCAATAGGGTTCTAATGCTTCTTAAAACGCGATATCGCATCTCATCTCTATGTTTCATGGTAAGATATAATATGATTTGCGAAGTGTTATGTATTCCTCGTCTACACTTCAAATGAATGTAAATGCGACACTTCCTTGCAAGGAAATAGCGTTTGCGAAAGTCTACCTATCATAGCAATAGTGTTCTAATGCTTCTTAAAACGCGATATCGCATCTCATCTCTATGTTTCATGGTAAGATATAATATGATTTGCGAAGTGTTATGTATTCCTCGTCTACACTTCAAATGAATGTAAATGCGACACTTCCTTGCAAGGAAATAGCGTTTGCAGATGTCTACGAATCGAAGCAATGGAGTTCAAATGCTTCTTAAAACGCGATATCGCATCTCATTTCTATGTTTCATGGTAAGATATATTATGATTTGCGAAGTGTTATGTATTCCTCGTCTACACTTCAAATGAATGTAAATGCGACACTTCCTTGCAAGGAAATAGCGATTACAGATGTCTACGTATAGTAGCAATAGGGTTCAAATGCTTCTTAAAACGCGATATCGCATCTCATTTCTATGTTTCATGGTAAGATATATTATGATTTGCGAAGTGTTATGTATTCCTCGTCTACACTTCAAATGAATGTAAATGCGACACTTCCTTGCAAGGAAATAGCGTTTGCAGATGTCTACGTATCGAAGCAATAGAGTTCAAATGCTTCTTAAAACGAGATATTGCATCTCATATCTATGTTTCATGATAAGATATAATATTCATTGCGAAGTGTTATGCATTCCTCGTCTACGATTCAAATGAATGTAAATGCGACACTTCCTTGCAAGGAAATAGCGTTTGCGAATGTCTACCTATCATAGCAATAGTGTTCTAATGCTTCTTAAAACGCGATATCGCATCTCATCTCTATGTTTCATGGTAAGATATAATATGATTTGCGAAGTGTTATGTATTCCTCGTCTACACTTCAAATGAATGTAAATGCGACACTTCCTTGCAAGGAAATAGCGTTTGCGAAAGCCTACCTATCATAGCAATAGTGTTCTAATGCTTCTTAAAACGCGATATCGCATCTCATCTCTATGTTTCATGGTAAGATATAATATGATTTGCGAAGTGTTATGTATTCCTCGTCTACACTTCAAATGAATGTAAATGCGACACTTCCTTGCAAGGAAATAGCGTTTGCAGATATCTACGAATCGAAGCAATGGAGTTCAAATGCTTCTTAAAACGCGATATCGCATCTCATTTCTATGTTTCATGGTAAGATATATTATGATTTGCGAAGTGTTATGTATTCCTCGTCTACACTTCAAATGAATGTAAATGCGACACTTCCTTGCAAGGAAATAGCGATAACAGATGTCTACGTATCGTAGCAATAGGGTTCAAATGCTTCTTAAAACGCGATATCGCATCTCATTTCTATGTTTCATGGTAAGATATAATATGATTTGCGAAGTGTCATGTATTCCTCGTCTACACTTCAAATGAATGTAAATGCGACACTTCCTTGTAAGGAAATAGCGTTTGCAGATGTCTACCTATCGTAGCAATAGAGTTCTAATGCTTCTTAAAACGCGATATCGCATCTCATTTCTATGTTTCATGGAAAGATATAATATGATTTGCGAAGTGTTATGTATTCCTCGTCTACACTTCAAATGAATGTAAATGCGACACTTCTTTGCAAGGAAATAGCGTTTGCAAATGTCTACCTATCGTAGCAATAGTGTTCTAATGCTTCTTAAAACGCGATATCGCATCTCGTTTCTATGTTTCATGGTAAGTTATAATATGATTTGCGAAGTGTCATGTATTCCTCGTCTACACTTCAAATGAATGTAAATGCGACACTTCCTTGCAAGGAAATAGCGTTTGCAGATGTCTACGTATCGTAGCAATAGAGTTCTTATGATTCTTAAAACGCGATATCGCATCTCATTTCTATGTTTCATGTTAAGATATAATATGATTTGCGAACTGTCATGTATTCCTCGTCTACACTTCAAATGAATGTGAATGCGACACTTCCTCGCTAGGAAATAGCGTTTGTAGATGTCTACGTATCGTAGCAATAGGGTTCCTATGATTCTTAAAACGCGATATCGCATCTCATTTCTATGTTTCATGGTAAGATATAATATGATTTGCGAAGTGTTATGTATTCCTCGTCTACACTTCAAATCAATGTAAATGCGACACTTCCTTGCAAGGAAATAGCGTTTGCAGATGTCTACGTATCGTAGCAATAGAGTTCTAATGCTTCTTAAAACGCGATATCGCATCTCAGTTCTATGTTTCATGGTAAGATATAATATTCATTGCGAAGTGTTATGCATTCCTCGTCTACGATTGAAATGAATGTAAATGCGACACTTCCTTGCAAGGAAATAGCGTTTGCAGATGTCTACGTATCGTAGCAATAGAGTTCAAATGCTTCTTAAAACGCGATATCGCATCTCATTTCTATGTTTCATGGTAAGATATAATATGATTTGCGGAGTATTATGTATTCCTCGTCTACACTTCAAATGAATGTAAATGCGACACATCCTTGCAAGGAAATAGCTTTTGCAAATGTCTACCTATCGTAGCAGTAGTGTTCTAATGCTCCTTAGAACGCGATGTAGTATCTCATTTCTATGTTTCATGGTAAGATATAATATGTTTTGCGAAGTGTTAGGTATTCCTCGTCTACACTTCAAATGAATGTAAATGCGACACTTCCTTGCAAGGAAATAGCGTTCGCAGATGTCTACGTATCGAAGCAATAGAGTTCAAATGCTTCTTAAAACGAGATATTGCATCTCATATCTATGTTTCATGATAAGATATAATATTCATTGCGAAGTGTTATGCATTCCTCGCCTACGATTCAAATGAATGTAAATGCGACACTTCCTTGCTAGGAAATAGCGTTTGCAGATGTCTACGTATCGAAGCAATAGAGTTCAAATGCTTCTTAAAACGCGATATCGCAACTCATTTCTATGTTTCATGGTAAGATATAATATGATTTGCGAAGTGTTATGTATTCCTCGTCTACACTTCAAATGAATGTAAATGCGACACTTACTTGCAAGGAAATAGCGTTTGCAGATGTCTACGTATCGTAGCAATAGAGTTCTTATGATTCTTAAAACGCGATATCGCATCTCATTTCTATGTTTCATGTTAAGATATAATATGATTTGCGAACTGTCATGTATTCCTCGTCTACACTTCAAATGAATGTAAATGCGACACTTCCTTGCAAGGAAATAGCGTTTGCAAACGTCTACCTACCGTAGCAATAGAGTTCTAATGCTCCTTAAAACGCGATATCGCATCTCATTTCTATGTTTCATGGTAAGATATAATATGATTTGCGAAGTGTTATGTATTCGTCGTCTACACTACAAATGAATGTGAATGCGACACTTCCTCGCTAGGAAATAGCGTTTGCAGATGTCTACCTTTCGTAGCAATAGAGTTCTTATGATTCTTAAAACGCGATATCGCATCTCATTTCTATGTTTCATCGTAAGATATAATATGATTTGCGAAGTGTCATGTATTCCTCGTCTACACTTCAAATGAATGTAAATGCGACACTACCTTGCTAGGAAATAGCGTCTGCAGATGTCTATGTATCGCAGCAATAGAGTTCTAATGCTTCTTAAAACGCGATATCGCATCTCATTTCTATGTTTCATGGTAAGATATAATATGATTTGCGATGTGTTATGTATTCCTCGTCTACACTTCACATGAATGTGAATGCGACACTTCCTCGCTAGGAAATAGCGTTTGCAGTTGTCTACGTATCGTAGCAATAGATTTCCAATGCTTCTTAAAACGCGATACCGCATCTCACTTCTATGTTTCATGGTAAGATATAATATGATTTGCGAAGTGTCATGTATTTCTCGTCTACACTTCAAATGAATGTAAATGCCACACTTCCCTGATAGGAAATAGCGTCTGCAGATGTCCAGGTATCGTAGCAATAGAGTTCTTATGATTCTTAAAACGCGATATCGCATCTCATTTCTATGTTTCATGGTAAGATATAAAATGATTTCCGAAGTGTTATGTATTCCTCGTCGACACTTCAAATGAATGTAAATGCGACACTTCCTTGCAAGGAAATAGCGTTTGCAAACGTTTACCTATCGTAGCAATAGAGTTCTTATGCTTCTTAAAACGCGATATCGCATCCCATTTCTATATTTCATGGTAAGATGTAATTTGATTTGCGAAGTGTCATGTATTCCTCGTCTACACTTCAAATGAATATAAATGCGACACTTCCTTGCTAGGAAATAGCGTTTGCAGATGTCTACGTATCGAAGCAATAGAGTTCAAATGCTTCTTAAAACGCGATATCGCATCTCATTTCTATGTTTCATGGTAAGATATAATATGATTTGCGAAGTGTTATGTATTCCTCGTCTACACTTCAAATGAATGTAAATGCGACACTTCTTTGCAAGGAAATAGCGTTTGCAGATGTCTACGTATCGTAGCAATAGAGTTCTTATGATTTTTAATACGCGATATCGCATCTCATTTCTATGCTTCATGGTAAGATATAATATGATTTGCGAAGTGTCATGTATTCCTCGTCTACACTTCAAATAAATGTAAATGCGACACTTCCTTGCAAGGAAATAGCGTTTGCAAACGTCTACCTACCGTAGCAATAGAGTTCTAATGCTTCTTAAAACCAGATATTGCATCTCATACCTATGTTTCATGATAGGATATAATATTCATTGCGAAGTGTTATGCATTCCTCGTCTACGATTCATATGAATGTAAATGCGACACTTCCTTGCAAGGAAATAGCGTTTGCAGATGTCTACGTATCGTAGCGATAGAGTTCTTATGATTCTTAAAACGCGATATCGCATCTCATTTCTATGTTTCATGGTAAGATATAATATGATTTACGAAGTGTTATGTATTCCTCTTCTACACTTCAAATGAATGTGAATGCGACACTTCCTTGCAAGGAAATAGCGTTTGCAGATGTCTACGTATCGTAGCAATAGATTTCTTATGATTCTTAAAACGCGATATCGCATCTCATTTCTATGTTTCATGGTAAGATATAATATTCATTGAGAAGTGTTATGCATACCTCGTCTACAATTGAAATGAATGTAAATGCGACACTTCCTTGCAAGGAAATAGCGTTTGCAGATGTCTACGTATCGTAGCAATAGAGATCAAATGCTTCTTAAAACGCGATATCGCATCTCATTTCTATGTTTCATGGTAAGATATAATATGATTTGCGAAGTGTTATGTATTCCTCGTCTACACTTCAAATGAATGTAAATGCGACACTTCCTTGCAAGGAAATAGCGTTTGCGAATGTCTACCTATCATAGCAATAGTGTTCTAATGCTTCTTAAAACGCGATATCGCATCTCATCTCTATGTTTCATGGTAAGATATAATATGATTTGCGAAGTGTTATGTATTCCTCGTCTACACTTTAAATGAATGTAAATGCGACACTTCCTTGCAAGGAAATAGCGTTTGCAGATGTCTACGTATCGAAGCAATAGAGTTCAAATGCTTCTTAAAACGAGATATTGCATCTCATATCTATGTTTCATGATAAGATATAATATTCATTGCGAAGTGTTATGCATTCCTCGTCTACGATTCAAATGAATGTAAATGCGACACTTCCTTGCAAGGAAATAGCGTTTGCGAATGTCTACCTATCATAGCAATAGTGTTCTAATGCTTCTTAAAACGCGATATCGCATCTCATCTCTATGTTTCATGGTAAGATATAATATGATTTGCGAAGTGTTATGTATTCCTCGTCTACACTTCAAATGAATGTAAATGCGACACTTCCTTGCAAGGAAATAGCGTTTGCGAAAGTCTACCTATCATAGCAATAGTGTTCTAATGCTTCTTAAAACGCGATATCGCATCTCATCTCTATGTTTCATGGTAAGATATAATATGATTTGCGAAGTGTTATGTATTCCTCGTCTACACTTCAAATGAATGTAAATGCGACACTTCCTTGCAAGGAAATAGCGTTTGCAGATGTCTACGAATCGAAGCAATGGAATTCAAATGCTTCTTAAAACGCGATATCGCATCTCATTTCTATGTTTCATGGTAAGATATATTATGATTTGCGAAGTGTTATGTATTCCTCGTCTACACTTCAAATGAATGTAAATGCGACACTTCCTTGCAAGGAAATAGCGATTACAGATGTCTACGTATCGTAGCAATAGGGTTCAAATGCTTCTTAAAACGCGATATCGCATCTCATTTCTATGTTTCATGGTAAGATATATTATGATTTGCGAAGTGTTATGTATTCCTCGTCTACACTTCAAATGAATGTAAATGCGACACTTCCTTGCAAGGAAATAGCGTTTGCAGATGTCTACGTATCGAAGCAATAGAGTTCAAATGCTTCTTAAAACGAGATATTGCATCTCATATCTATGTTTCATGATAAGATATAATATTCATTGCGAAGTGTTATGCATTCCTCGTCTACGATTCAAATGAATGTAAATGCGACACTTCCTTGCAAGGAAATAGCGTTTGCGAATGTCTACCTATCATAGCAATAGTGTTCTAATGCTTCTTAAAACGCGATATCGCATCTCATCTCTATGTTTCATGGTAAGATATTATATGATTTGCGAAGTGTTATGTATTCCTCGTCTACACTTCAAATGAATGTAAATGCGACACTTCCTTGCAAGGAAATAGCGTTTGCGAAAGTCTACCTATCATAGCAATAGTGTTCTAATGCTTCTTAAAACGCGATATCGCATCTCATCTCTATGTTTCATGGTAAGATATAATATGATTTGCGAAGTGTTATGTATTCCTCGTCTACACTTCAAATGAATGTAAATGCGACACTTCCTTGCAAGGAAATAGCGTTTGCAGATGTCTACGAATCGAAGCAATGGAGTTCAAATGCTTCTTAAAACGCGATATCGCATCTCATTTCTATGTTTCATGGTAAGATATATTATGATTTGCGAAGTGTTATGTATTCCTCGTCTACACTTCAAATGAATGTAAATGCGACACTTCCTTGCAAGGAAATAGCGATTACAGATGTCTACGTATCGTAGCAATAGGGTTCAAATGCTTCTTAAAACGCGATATCGCATCTCATTTCTATGTTTCATGGTTAGATATATTATGATTTGCGAAGTGTTATGTATTTCTCGTCTACACTTCAAATGAATGTAAATGCGACACTTACTTGCAAGGAAATAGCGTTTGCAGGTGTCTACGTATCGTAGCAATAGAGTTCTTATGATTCTTAAAACGCGATAACGCATCTCACTTCTATGTTTCATGGTAAGATATAATATGATTTGCGAAGTGTTATGTGTTCCTCGTCTACACTTCAAATGAATGTGAATGCGAAACTTCCTCGCTAGGAAATAGCGTTTGCAGATGTCTACGTATCGTAGCAATAGATTTCTAATGCTCCTTAAAACGCGATATCGCATCTCATTTCTATGTTTCATGGTAAGATATAATATGAATTGCGAAGTGTCATGTATACCTCGTCTACACTTCAAATGAATGTAAATGCGACACTTCCTTGCAAGGAAATAGCGTTTGCGAATGTCTATCAATCGTAGCAATAGTGTTCTAATGCAGCTTAAAACGCGATATCGCATCTCATTTCTATGTTTCATGGTAAGATATAATATGATTTGCGAAGTGTTATGCATTCCTCGTCTACGATTCAAATGAATGTAAATGCGACACTTCCTTGCAAGGAAATAGCGTTTGCAGATGTCTACGTATCGTAGCAATAGATTTCTTATGATTCTTAAAACGCGATATCACATCTCATTTCTATGTTTCATGGTAAGATATAATATGATTAGCGAAGTGTTATGTATTCCTCGATCTACACTTCAAATTAATGTGATTGCGACACTTCCTTGCAAGGAAATAGCGTTTGCAGATGTCTACGTATCGTAGCAATAGAGTTCTTATGAATATTAAAACGCGATATCGCATCACATTTCTATGTTTCATGGTAAGGTATAATATGATTTGCGAAGTGTTATGTATTCCTCGTCTACACTTCAAATGAATGTAAATGCGACACTTCCTTGCAAGGAAATAGCGTTTGCAGATGTCTACGTATCGTAGCAATAGAGTTCTTATGATTTTTAAAACGCGATATCGCATCTCATTTCTATGCTTCATGGTAAGATATAATATGATTTGCGAAGTGTCATGTATTCCTCGTCTACACTTCAAATAAATGTAAATGCGACACTTCCTTGCAAGGAAATAGCGTTTGCAAACGTCTACCTACCGTAGCAATAGAGTTCTAATGCTTCTTAAAACCAGATATTGCATCTCATACCTATGTTTCATGATAAGATATAATATTCATTGCGAAGTGTTATGCATTCCTCGTCTACGATTCATATGAATGTAAATGCGACACTTCCTTGCATGGAAATAGCGTTTGCAGATGTCTAGGTATCGCAGCAATAGAGTTCTAATGCTTCTTAAAACGCGATATCGCATCTCATTTCTATGTTTCATGGTAAGATATAATATGATTTGCGGAGTGTTATGTATTCCTCGTCTACACTTCACATGAATGTGAATGCGACACTTCCTCGCTAGGAAATAGCGTTTGCAGTTGTCTGCGTATCGTAGCAATAGATTTCCAATGCTTCTTAAAACGCGATACCGCATCTCACTTCTATGTTTCATGGTAAGATATAATATGATTTGCGAAGTGTCATGTATTTCGCGTCTACACTTCAAATGAATGTAAATGCCACACTTCTCTGATAGGAAATAGCGTCTGCAGATGTCCAGGTATCGTAGCAATAGAGTTCTTATGATTCTTAAAACGCGATATCGCATCTCATTTCTATGTTTCATGGTAAGATATAAAATGATTTCCGAAGTGTTATGTGTTCCTCGTCTACACTTCAAATGAATGTAAATGCGACACTTCCTTGCAAGGAAATAGCGTTTGCAAACGTTTACCTATCGTAGCAATAGAGTTCTTATGCTTCTTAAAACGCGATATCGCATCCTATTTCTATATTTCATGGTAAGATATAATTTGATTTGCGAAGTGTCATGTATTCCTCGTCTACACTTCAAATGAATGTAAATGCGACACTTCCTTGCAAGGAAATAGCGTTTGCAGATGTCTATGTATCGTAGCAATAGATTTCTAATGCTTCTTAAAACGCGATTTCGCATCTCATTTCTATGTTTCATGGTAAGATATAATATGATTTGCGAAGTGTTATGTATTCCTCGTCTACACTTCAAATGAATGTGAATGCGACACTTCCTCGCTAGGAAATAGCGTTTGTAGATGTCTACGTATCGTAGCAATAAGGTTCTTATGATTCTTAAAACGCGATATCGCATCTCATTTCTATGTTTCATGGTAAGATATAATATGATTTGCGAAGTGTTATGTATTCCTCGTCTACACTTCAAATCAATGTAAATGCGACACTTCCTTGCAAGGAAATAGCGTTTGCAGATGTCTACGTATCGTAGCAATAGAGTTCTAATGCTTCTTAATACGCGATATCGCATCTCAGTTCTATGTTTCATGGTAAGATATAATATTCATTGCGAAGTGTTATGCATTCCTCGTCTACGATTGAAATGAATGTAAATGCGACACTTCCTTGCAAGGAAATAGCGTTTGCAGATGTCTACGTATCGTAGCAATAGAGTTCAAATGCTTCTTAAAACGCGATATCGCATCTAATTTCTATGTTTCATGGTAAGATATAATATGATTTGCGGAGTATTATATATTCCTCGTCTACACTTCAAATGAATGTAAATGCGACACATCCTTGCAAGGAAATAGCTTTTGCAAATGTCTACCTATCGTAGCAGTAGTGTTCTAATGCTCCTTAGAACGCGATGTAGTATCTCATTTCTATGTTTCATGGTAAGATATAATATGATTTGCGAAGTGTTAGGTATTCCTCGTCTACACTTCAAATGAATGTAAATGCGACACTTCCTTGCAAGGAAATAGCGTTCGCAGATGTCTACGTATCGAAGCAATAGAGTTCAAATGCTTCTTAAAACGAGATATTGCATCTCATATCTATGTTTCATGATAAGATATAATATTCATTGCGAAGTGTTATGCATTCCTCGCCTACGATTCAAATGAATGTAAATGCGACACTTCCTTGCTAGGAAATAGCGTTTGCAGATGTCTACGTATCGAAGCAATAGAGTTCAAATGCTTCTTAAAACGCGATATCGCAACTCATTTCTATGTTTCATGGTAAGATATAATATGATTTGCGAAGTGTTATGTATTCCTCGTCTACACTTCAAATGAATGTAAATGCGACACTTACTTGCAAGGAAATAGCGTTTGCAGATGTCTACGTATCGTAGCAATAGAGTTCTTATGATTCTTAAAACGCGATATCGCATCTCATTTCTATGTTTCATGTTAAGATATAATATGATTTGCGAACTGTCATGTATTCCTCGTCTACACTTCAAATGAATGTAAATGCGACACTTCCTTGCAAGGAAATAGCGTTTGCAAACGTCTACCTACCGTAGCAATAGAGTTCTAATGCTCCTTAAAACGCGATATCGCATCTCATTTCTATGTTTCATGGTAAGATATAATATGATTTGCGAAGTGTTATGTATTCGTCGTCTACACTACAAATGAATGTGAATGCGACACTTCCTCGCTAGGAAATAGCGTTTGCAGATGTCTACCTTTCGTAGCAATAGAGTTCTTATGATTCTTAAAACGCGATATCGCATCTCATTTCTATGTTTCATCGTAAGATATAATATGATTTGCGAAGTGTCATGTATTCCTCGTCTACACTTCAAATGAATGTAAATGCGACACTACCTTGCTAGGAAATAGCGTCTGCAGATGTCTATGTATCGCAGCAATAGAGTTCTAATGCTTCTTAAAACGCGATATCGCATCTCATTTCTATGTTTCATGGTAAGATATAATATGATTTGCGATGTGTTATGTATTCCTCGTCTACACTTCACATGAATGTGAATGCGACACTTCCTCGCTAGGAAATAGCGTTTGCAGTTGTCTACGTATCGTAGCAATAGATTTCCAATGCTTCTTAAAACGCGATACCGCATCTCACTTCTATGTTTCATGGTAAGATATAATATGATTTGCGAAGTGTCATGTATTTCTCGTCTACACTTCAAATGAATGTAAATGCCACACTTCCCTGATAGGAAATAGCGTCTGCAGATGTCCAGGTATCGTAGCAATAGAGTTCTTATGATTCTTAAAACGCGATATCGCATCTCATTTCTATGTTTCATGGTAAGATATAAAATGATTTCCGAAGTGTTATGTATTCCTCGTCGACACTTCAAATGAATGTAAATGCGACACTTCCTTGCAAGGAAATAGCGTTTGCAAACGTTTACCTATCGTAGCAATAGAGTTCTTATGCTTCTTAAAACGCGATATCGCATCCCATTTCTATATTTCATGGTAAGATGTAATTTGATTTGCGAAGTGTCATGTATTCCTCGTCTACACTTCAAATGAATGTAAATGCGACACTTCCTTGCTAGGAAATAGCGTTTGCAGATGTCTACGTATCGAAGCAATAGAGTTCAAATGCTTCTTAAAACGCGATATCGCATCTCATTTCTATGTTTCATGGTAAGATATAATATGATTTGCGAAGTGTTATGTATTCCTCGTCTACACTTCAAATGAATGTAAATGCGACACTTCTTTGCAAGGAAATAGCGTTTGCAGATGTCTACGTATCGTAGCAATAGAGTTCTTATGATTTTTAATACGCGATATCGCATCTCATTTCTATGCTTCATGGTAAGATATAATATGATTTGCGAAGTGTCATGTATTCCTCGTCTACACTTCAAATAAATGTAAATGCGACACTTCCTTGCAAGGAAATAGCGTTTGCAAACGTCTACCTACCGTAGCAATAGAGTTCTAATGCTTCTTAAAACCAGATATTGCATCTCATACCTATGTTTCATGATAGGATATAATATTCATTGCGAAGTGTTATGCATTCCTCGTCTACGATTCATATGAATGTAAATGCGACACTTCCTTGCAAGGAAATAGCGTTTGCAGATGTCTACGTATCGTAGCGATAGAGTTCTTATGATTCTTAAAACGCGATATCGCATCTCATTTCTATGTTTCATGGTAAGATATAATATGATTTACGAAGTGTTATGTATTCCTCTTCTACACTTCAAATGAATGTGAATGCGACACTTCCTTGCAAGGAAATAGCGTTTGCAGATGTCTACGTATCGTAGCAATAGATTTCTTATGATTCTTAAAACGCGATATCGCATCTCATTTCTATGTTTCATGGTAAGATATAATATTCATTGAGAAGTGTTATGCATACCTCGTCTACAATTGAAATGAATGTAAATGCGACACTTCCTTGCAAGGAAATAGCGTTTGCAGATGTCTACGTATCGTAGCAATAGAGATCAAATGCTTCTTAAAACGCGATATCGCATCTCATTTCTATGTTTCATGGTAAGATATAATATGATTTGCGAAGTGTTATGTATTCCTCGTCTACACTTCAAATGAATGTAAATGCGACACTTCCTTGCAAGGAAATAGCGTTTGCGAATGTCTACCTATCATAGCAATAGTGTTCTAATGCTTCTTAAAACGCGATATCGCATCTCATCTCTATGTTTCATGGTAAGATATAATATGATTTGCGAAGTGTTATGTATTCCTCGTCTACACTTTAAATGAATGTAAATGCGACACTTCCTTGCAAGGAAATAGCGTTTGCAGATGTCTACGTATCGAAGCAATAGAGTTCAAATGCTTCTTAAAACGAGATATTGCATCTCATATCTATGTTTCATGATAAGATATAATATTCATTGCGAAGTGTTATGCATTCCTCGTCTACGATTCAAATGAATGTAAATGCGACACTTCCTTGCAAGGAAATAGCGTTTGCGAATGTCTACCTATCATAGCAATAGTGTTCTAATGCTTCTTAAAACGCGATATCGCATCTCATCTCTATGTTTCATGGTAAGATATAATATGATTTGCGAAGTGTTATGTATTCCTCGTCTACACTTCAAATGAATGTAAATGCGACACTTCCTTGCAAGGAAATAGCGTTTGCGAAAGTCTACCTATCATAGCAATAGTGTTCTAATGCTTCTTAAAACGCGATATCGCATCTCATCTCTATGTTTCATGGTAAGATATAATATGATTTGCGAAGTGTTATGTATTCCTCGTCTACACTTCAAATGAATGTAAATGCGACACTTCCTTGCAAGGAAATAGCGTTTGCAGATGTCTACGAATCGAAGCAATGGAATTCAAATGCTTCTTAAAACGCGATATCGCATCTCATTTCTATGTTTCATGGTAAGATATATTATGATTTGCGAAGTGTTATGTATTCCTCGTCTACACTTCAAATGAATGTAAATGCGACACTTCCTTGCAAGGAAATAGCGATTACAGATGTCTACGTATCGTAGCAATAGGGTTCAAATGCTTCTTAAAACGCGATATCGCATCTCATTTCTATGTTTCATGGTAAGATATATTATGATTTGCGAAGTGTTATGTATTCCTCGTCTACACTTCAAATGAATGTAAATGCGACACTTCCTTGCAAGGAAATAGCGTTTGCAGATGTCTACGTATCGAAGCAATAGAGTTCAAATGCTTCTTAAAACGAGATATTGCATCTCATATCTATGTTTCATGATAAGATATAATATTCATTGCGAAGTGTTATGCATTCCTCGTCTACGATTCAAATGAATGTAAATGCGACACTTCCTTGCAAGGAAATAGCGTTTGCGAATGTCTACCTATCATAGCAATAGTGTTCTAATGCTTCTTAAAACGCGATATCGCATCTCATCTCTATGTTTCATGGTAAGATATTATATGATTTGCGAAGTGTTATGTATTCCTCGTCTACACTTCAAATGAATGTAAATGCGACACTTCCTTGCAAGGAAATAGCGTTTGCGAAAGTCTACCTATCATAGCAATAGTGTTCTAATGCTTCTTAAAACGCGATATCGCATCTCATCTCTATGTTTCATGGTAAGATATAATATGATTTGCGAAGTGTTATGTATTCCTCGTCTACACTTCAAATGAATGTAAATGCGACACTTCCTTGCAAGGAAATAGCGTTTGCAGATGTCTACGAATCGAAGCAATGGAGTTCAAATGCTTCTTAAAACGCGATATCGCATCTCATTTCTATGTTTCATGGTAAGATATATTATGATTTGCGAAGTGTTATGTATTCCTCGTCTACACTTCAAATGAATGTAAATGCGACACTTCCTTGCAAGGAAATAGCGATTACAGATGTCTACGTATCGTAGCAATAGGGTTCAAATGCTTCTTAAAACGCGATATCGCATCTCATTTCTATGTTTCATGGTTAGATATATTATGATTTGCGAAGTGTTATGTATTTCTCGTCTACACTTCAAATGAATGTAAATGCGACACTTACTTGCAAGGAAATAGCGTTTGCAGGTGTCTACGTATCGTAGCAATAGAGTTCTTATGATTCTTAAAACGCGATAACGCATCTCACTTCTATGTTTCATGGTAAGATATAATATGATTTGCGAAGTGTTATGTGTTCCTCGTCTACACTTCAAATGAATGTGAATGCGAAACTTCCTCGCTAGGAAATAGCGTTTGCAGATGTCTACGTATCGTAGCAATAGAGTTCTTATGATTTTTAAAACGCGATATCGCATCTCATTTCTATGCTTCATGGTAAGATATAATATGATTTGCGAAGTGTCATGTATTCCTCGTCTACACTTCAAATAAATGTAAATGCGACACTTCCTTGCAAGGAAATAGCGTTTGCAAACGTCTACCTACCGTAGCAATAGAGTTCTAATGCTTCTTAAAACCAGATATTGCATCTCATACCTATGTTTCATGATAAGATATAATATTCATTGCGAAGTGTTATGCATTCCTCGTCTACGATTCATATGAATGTAAATGCGACACTTCCTTGCATGGAAATAGCGTTTGCAGATGTCTACGTATCGTAGCAATAGAGTTCTAATGCTTCTTAAAACGCGATATCTCATCTCATTTCTATGTTTCATGGTAAGATATAATATGATTTGCGAAGTGTCATGTATTCCTCGTCTACACTTCAAATGAATGTGAATGCGACACTTCCTTGCAAGGAAATAGCGTTTGCGAATGTCTACCTATCGTAGCAATAGTGTTCTAATGCTTCTTAAAACGCGGTATCGCATCTCATTTCTATGTTTCATGGTAAGATATATTATGATTTGCGAAGTGTTATGTATTCCTCGTCTACACTTCAAATGAATGTAAATGCGACACTTACTTGCAAGGAAATAGCGTTTGCAGATGTCTACGTATCGTAGCGATAGAGTTCTTATGATTCTTAAAACGCGATATCGCATCTCATTTCTATGTTTCATGGTAAGATATAATATGATTTACGAAGTGTTATGTATTCCTCTTCTACACTTCAAATGAATGTAAATGCGACACTTCCTTGCAAGGAAATAGCGTTTGCAGATGTCTACGTATCGTAGCAATAGATTTCTTATGATTCTTAAAACGCGATATCGCATCTCATTTCTATGTTTCATGGTAAGATATAATATTCATTGAGAAGTGTTATGCATACCTCGTCTACGATTGAAATGAATGTAAATGCGACACTTCCTTGCAAGGAAATAGCGTTTGCAGATGTCTACGTATCGTAGCAATAGAGTTCAAATGCTTCTTAAAACGCGATATCGCATCTCATTTCTATGTTTCATGGTAAGATATAATATGATTTGCGAAGTGTTATGTATTCCTCGTCTACACTTCAAATGAATGTAAATGCGACACTTCCTTGCAAGGAAATAGCGTTTGCGAATGTCTACCTATCATAGCAATAGTGTTCTAATGCTTCTTAAAACGCGATATCGCATCTCATCTCTATGTTTCATGGTAAGATATAATATGATTTGCGAAGTGTTATGTATTCCTCGTCTACACTTCAAATGAATGTAAATGCGACACTTCCTTGCAAGGAAATAGCGTTTGCGAAAGTCTACCTATCATAGCAATAGTGTTCTAATGCTTCTTAAAACGCGATATCGCATCTCATCTCTATGTTTCATGGTAAGATATAATATGATTTGCGAAGTGTTATGTATTCCTCGTCTACACTTCAAATGAATGTAAATGCGACACTTCCTTGCAAGGAAATAGCGTTTGCAGATGTCTACGAATCGAAGCAATGGAATTCAAATGCTTCTTAAAACGCGATATCGCATCTCATTTCTATGTTTCATGGTAAGATATATTATGATTTGCGAAGTGTTATGTATTCCTCGTCTACACTTCAAATGAATGTAAATGCGACACTTCCTTGCAAGGAAATAGCGATTACAGATGTCTACGTATCGTAGCAATAGGGTTCAAATGCTTCTTAAAACGCGATATCGCATCTCATTTCTATGTTTCATGGTAAGATATATTATGATTTGCGAAGTGTTATGTATTCCTCGTCTACACTTCAAATGAATGTAAATGCGACACTTCCTTGCAAGGAAATAGCGTTTGCAGATGTCTACGTATCGAAGCAATAGAGTTCAAATGCTTCTTAAAACGAGATATTGCATCTCATATCTATGTTTCATGATAAGATATAATATTCATTGCGAAGTGTTATGCATTCCTCGTCTACGATTCAAATGAATGTAAATGCGACACTTCCTTGCAAGGAAATAGCGTTTGCGAATGTCTACCTATCATAGCAGTAGTGTTCTAATGCTTCTTAAAACGCGATATCGCATCTCATCTCTATGTTTCATGGTAAGATATAATATGATTTGCGAAGTGTTATGTATTCCTCGTCTACACTTCAAATGAATGTAAATGCGACACTTCCTTGCAAGGAAATAGCGTTTGCGAAAGTCTACCTATCATAGCAATAGTGTTCTAATGCTTCTTAAAACGCGATATCGCATCTCATCTCTATGTTTCATGGTAAGATATAATATGATTTGCGAAGTGTTATGTATTCCTCGTCTACACTTCAAATGAATGTAAATGCGACACTTCCTTGCAAGGAAATAGCGTTTGCAGATGTCTACGAATCGAAGCAATGGAATTCAAATGCTTCTTAAAACGCGATATCGCATCTCATTTCTATGTTTCATGGTAAGATATATTATGATTTGCGAAGTGTTATGTATTCCTCGTCTACACTTCAAATGAATGTAAATGCGACACTTCCTTGCAAGGAAATAGCGATTACAGATGTCTACGTATCGTAGCAATAGGGTTCAAATGCTTCTTAAAACGCGATATCGCATCTCATTTCTATGTTTCATGGTAAGATATATTATGATTTGCGAAGTGTTATGTATTCCTCGTCTACACTTCAAATGAATGTAAATGCGACACTTCCTTGCAAGGAAATAGCGTTTGCAGATGTCTACGTATCGAAGCAATAGAGTTCAAATGCTTCTTAAAACGAGATATTGCATCTCATATCTATGTTTCATGATAAGATATAATATTCATTGCGAAGTGTTATGCATTCCTCGTCTACGATTCAAATGAATGTAAATGCGACACTTCCTTGCAAGGAAATAGCGTTTGCGAATGTCTACCTATCATAGCAATAGTGTTCTAATGCTTCTTAAAACGCGATATCGCATCTCATCTCTATGTTTCATGGTAAGATATAATATGATTTGCGAAGTGTTATGGATTCCTCGTCTACACTTCAAATGAATGTAAATGCGACACTTCCTTGCAAGGAAATAGCGTTTGCGAATGTCTATCAATCGTAGCAATAGTGTTCTAATGCTGCTTAAAACGCGATATCGCATCTCATTTCTATGTTTCATGGTAAGATATAATATGATTTGCGAAGTGTTATGCATTCCTCGTCTACGATTCAAATGAATGTAAATGCGACACTTCCTTGCAAGGAAATAGCGTTTGCAAACGTCTACCTACCGTAGCAATAGAGTTCTAATGCTTCTTAAAACCAGATATTGCATCTCATACCTATGTTTCATGATAAGATATAATATTCATTGCGAAGTGTTATGCATTCCTCGTCTACGATTCATATGAATGTAAATGCGACACTTCCTTGCATGGAAATAGCGTTTGCAGATGTCTACGTATCGTAGCAATAGAGTTCTAATGCTTCTTAAAACGCGATATCTCATCTCATTTCTATGTTTCATGGTAAGATATAATATGATTTGCGAAGTGTCATGTATTCCTCGTCTACACTTCAAATGAATGTGAATGCGACACTTCCTTGCAAGGAAATAGCGTTTGCGAATGTCTACCTATCGTAGCAATAGTGTTCTAATGCTTCTTAAAACGCGGTATCGCATCTCATTTCTATGTTTCATGGTAAGATATATTATGATTTGCGAAGTGTTATGTATTCCTCGTCTACACTCCAAATGAATGTAAATGCGACACTTACTTGCAAGGAAATAGCGTTTGCAGATGTCTACGTATCGTAGCGATAGAGTTCTTATGATTCTTAAAACGCGATATCGCATCTCATTTCTATGTTTCATGGTAAGATATAATATGATTTACGAAGTGTTATGTATTCCTCTTCTACACTTCAAATGAATGTAAATGCGACACTACCTTGCAAGGAAATAGCGTTTGCAGATGTCTACGTATCGTAGCAATAGATTTCTTATGATTCTTAAAACGCGATATCGCATCTCATTTCTATGTTTCATGGTAAGATATAATATTCATTGAGAAGTGTTATGCATACCTCGTCTACGATTGAAATGAATGTAAATGCGACACTTCCTTGCAAGGAAATAGCGTTTGCAGATGTCTACGTATCGTAGCAATAGAGTTCAAATGCTTCTTAAAACGCGATATCGCATCTCATTTCTATGTTTCATGGTAAGATATAATATGATTTGCGAAGTGTTATGTATTCCTCGTCTACACTTCAAATGAATGTAAATGCGACACTTCCTTGCAAGGAAATAGCGTTTGCGAATGTCTACCTATCATAGCAATAGTGTTCTAATGCTTCTTAAAACGCGATATCGCATCTCATCTCTATGTTTCATGGTAAGATATAATATGATTTGCGAAGTGTTATGTATTCCTCGTCTACACTTCAAATGAATGTAAATGCGACACTTCCTTGCAAGGAAATAGCGTTTGCAGATGTCTACGTATCGAAGCAATAGAGTTCAAATGCTTCTTAAAACGAGATATTGCATCTCATATCTATGTTTCATGATAAGATATAATATTCATTGCGAAGTGTTATGCGTTCCTCGTCTACGATTCAAATGAATGTAAATGCGACACTTCCTTGCAAGGAAATAGCGTTTGCAGGTGTCTACGTATCGTAGCAATAGAGTTCTTATGATTCTTAAAACGCGATATCGCATCTCATTTCTATGCTTCATGGTAAGATATAATATGATTTGCGAAGTGTTATGTATTCCTCGTCTACACTTCAAATGAATGTGAATGCGAAACTTCCTCGCTAGGAAATAGCGTTTGCAGATGTCTACGTATCGTAGCAATAGATTTCTAATGCTTCTTAAAACGCGATATCGCATCTCATTTCTATGTTTCATGGTAAGATATAATATGAATTGCGAAGTGTCATGTATACCTCGTCTACACTTCAAATGAATGTAAATGCGACACTTCCTTGCAAGGAAATAGCGTTTGCGAATGTCTATCTATCGTAGCAATAGTGTTCTAATGCTGCTTAAAACGCGATATCGCATCTCATTTCTATGTTTCATGGTAAGATATAATATGATTTGCGAAGTGTTATGCATTCCTCGTCTACGATTCAAATGAATGTAAATGCGACACTTCCTTGCAAGGAAATAGCGTTTGCAGATGTCGACGTATCGTAGCAATAGATTTCTTATGATTCTTAAAACGCGATATCACATCTCATTTCTATGTTTCATGGTAAGATATAATATGATTAGCGAAGTGTTATGTATTCCTCGATCTACACTTCAAATGAATGTGATTGCGACACTTCCTTGCAAGGAAATAGCGTTTGCAGATGTCTACGTATCGTAGCAATAGATTTCTTATGAATATTAAAACGCGATATCGCATCACATTTCTATGTTTCATGGTAAGGTATAATATGATTTGCGAAGTGTTATGTATTCCTCGTCTACACTTCAAATGAATGTAAATGCGACACTTCCTTGCAAGGAAATAGCGTTTGCAGATGTCTACGTATCGTAGCAATAGAGTTCTTATGATTTTTAAAACGCGATATCGCATCTCATTTCTATGCTTCATGGTAAGATATAATATGATTTGCGAAGTGTCATGTATTCCTCGTCTACACTTCAAATAAATGTAAATGCGACACTTCCTTGCAAGGAAATAGCGTTTGCAAACGTCTACCTACCGTAGCAATAGAGTTCTAATGCTTCTTAAAACCAGATATTGCATCTCATACCTATGTTTCATGATAAGATATAATATTCATTGCGAAGTGTTATGCATTCCTCGTCTACGATTCATATGAATGTAAATGCGACACTTCCTTGCAAGGAAATAGCGTTTGCAGATGTCTACGTATCGTAGCAATAGAGTTCTTATGATTCTTAAAACGCGATATCGCATCTCATTCCTATGTTTCATGGTAAGGTATAATATGATTAGCGAAGTGTTATGTATTCCTCGTCTGCACTTCAAATGAATGTAAGTGCGACACTTCCTTGTAAGGAAATAGCGTTTGCGAATGTCTACCTATCATAGCAATAGTGTTCTAATGCTTCTTAAAACGCGATATCGCATCTCATCTCTATGTTTCATGGTAAGATATAATATTCATTGCGAAGTGTTATGCATTCCTCGTCTACGATTCAAATGAATGTAAATGCGACACTTCCTTGCAAGGAAATAGCGTTTGCGAATGTCTACCTATCATAGCAATAGTGTTCTAATGCTTCTTAAAACGCGATATCGCATCTCATCTCTATGTTTCATGGTAAGATATAATATGATTTGCGAAGTGTTATGTATTCCTCGTCTGCACTTCAAATGAATGTAAGTGCGACACTTCCTTGTAAGGAAATAGCGTTTGCTGATGTCTACCTATCGCAGCAATAGATTTGTAATGCTTCTTAAAACGCGATATCGCATCTTATATCTATGTTTCATGGTAAGATATAATATGATTTGCGAAGTGTTATGTATTCCTCATTTACACTTCAAATGAAAGTAAATGCGACACTTCTTTGCAAGGAAATAGCGTTTGCAAATGTCTACCTATCGTAGCAATAGTGTTCCAATGCTTCTTAAAACGCGATATCGCATCTCATTTCTATGTTCCATGGTAAGATATAATATGATTTGCGAAGTGTCATGTATTCCTCATCTACACTTCAAATGCATGTAAATGCGAAACTTCCATGCAAGGAAATAGCGTTTGCAGATGTCTACGTATCGTAGCAATGGAGTTCTTACGATTCTTAAAACGCGATATCGCATTTCATTTCTATGTTCCATGGTAAGATATAATATGATTTGCGAAGTGTTATGTATTCCTCGTCTACACTTCAAATGAATGTAAATGCGACACTTCCTTGCAAGGAAATAGCGTTTGCAGATGTCTACCTATCGCAGCAATAGACTTGTAATGCATCTTAAAACGCGATATCGCGGCTCATTTCTATGTTTCATGGTAAGATATAATATGATTTGCGAAGTGTCATGTATTCCTCGTCTACACTTCAAGTGAATGTAAATGCGACACTTACTTGCAAGGAATTAGCGATGCAGATGTCTAGGTATCGTAGCAATAGAGTTCTAATGCTTCTTAAAACGCGGTATCGCATCTCATTTCTATGTTTCATGGTAAGATATAATATGATTTGCGAAGTGTTATGTATTCCTCGTCTACACTTCAAATGAATGTAAATGCGACACTTCCTTGCAAGGAAATAGCGTTTGCAGATGCCTACGTATCGTAGCAATAGAGTTCTTATGATTCTTAAAACGCGATATCGCATCTCATTTCTATGTTTCATGGTAAGGTATAATATGATTTGCGAAGTGTTATGTATTCCTCGTCTGCACTTCAAATGAATGTAAATGCGACACTTCCTTGTAAGGAAATAGCGTTTGCAGATGTCAACCTATCGTAGCAATTGAGTTCTAATGCTTCTTAAAACGCGATATATCATCTCATTTCTATGTTTCATGGTAAGATATAATATGATTTGCGAAGTGTCACGTATTCCTCGTCTACACTTCAAATGAATGTGAATGCGACACTTCCTTGCAAGGAAATAGCGTTTGCAGATGTCTACGTATCGTAGCAATAGAGTTCAAATGCTTCTTAAAACGCGATATCGCATCTCATTTCTATGTTTCATGGTAAGATATAATATGAATTGCGAAGTGTCATGTATACCTCGTCTACACTGCAAATGAATGTAAATGCGACCCTTCCTTGCAAGGAAATAGCGTTTGCGAATGTCTATCTATCGTAGCAATAGTGTTCTAATGCTGCTTAAAACGCGATATCGCATCTCATTTCTATGTTTCATGGTAAGATATATTATGATTCGCGAAGTGTTATGTATTCCTCGTCTACACTTCAAATGACTCTAAATGCGACACTTCCTTGCAAGGAAATAGCGTTTGCAGATGTCTACGTATCGAAGCAATAGGGTTCAAATGCTTCTTAAAACGCGTTATCGCATCTCATTTCTATGTTTCATGGTAAGATATATTATGATTTGCGAAGTGTTATGTATTCCTCGTCTACACTTCAAATGAATGTAAATGCGACACTTACTTGCAAGGAAATAGCGTTTGCAGATGTCTACGTATCGTAGCAATAGAGTTCTTATGATTCTTAAAACGCGATATCGCTTCTCATTTCTATGTTTCATTGAAAGATATGATATGATTTGCGAAGTGTTATGTATTCCTCGTCTACACTTCAAATGAATGTAAATGCGACACTTCCTTGCAAGGAAATAGCGTTTGCGAATGTCTACCTATCATAGCAATAGTGTTCTAATGCTTCTTAAAACGCGATATCGCATCTCATCTCTATGTTTCATGGTAAGATATAGTATGATTTGCGAAGTGTTATGTATTCCTCGTCTACACATCAAATGAATGTAAATGCGACACTTCCTTGTAAGGAAATAGCGTTTGCAGATATCTACCTATCGTAGCAATAGAGTTCTAATGCTTCTTAAAACGCGATATCGCATCTCATTTCTATGTTTCATGGTAAGATATAATATGATTTGCGAAGTGTCATGTATTCCTCGTCTACACTTCAAATGAATGTAAATGCGACACTTCCTTGCTAGGGAATAGCGTTTACAGATGTCTACGTATCGTAGCAATAGAGTTCTTATGATTCTTAAAACGCGATATCACATCTCATTTCTATGTTGCATGGTAAGATATAATATGAATTGCGAAGTGTCATGTATACCTCGTCTACACTTCAAATGAATGTAAATGCGACACTTCCTTGCAAGGAAATAGCGTTTGCGAATGTCTATCTATCGTAGCAATAGTGTTCTAATGCTGCTTAATACGCGATATCGCATCTCATTTCTATGTTTCATGGTAAGATATATTATGATTCGCGAAGTGTTATGTATTCCTCGTCTACACTTCAAATGACTGTAAATGCGACACTTCCTTGCAAGGAAATAGCGTTTGCAGATGTCTACGTATCGAAGCAATAGGGTTCAAATGCTTCTTAAAACGCGTTATCGCATCTCATTTCTATGTTTCATGGTAAGATATATTATGATTTGCGAAGTGTTATGTATTCCTCGTCTACACTTCAAATGAATGTAAATGCGACACTTACTTGCAAGGAAATAGCGTTTGCAGATGTCTACGTATCGTAGCAATAGAGTTCTTATGATTCTTAAAACGCGATATCGCATCTCATTTCTATGTTTCATGGTAAGATATAATATGATTTGCGAAGTGTTATGTATTCCTCGTCTACACTTCAAATGAATGTGAATGCGAAACTTCCTCGCTAGGAAATAGCGTTTGCAGATGTCTACGTATCGTAGCAATAGATTTCTAATGCTTCTTAAAACGCGTTATCGCATCCCATTTCTATGTTTCATGGTAAGATATATTATGATTTGCGAAGTGTTATGTATTCCTCGTCTACACTTCAAATGAATGTAAATGCGACACTTACTTGCAAGGAAATAGCGTTTGCAGATGTCTACGTATCGTAGCAATAGAGTTCTTATGATTCTTAAAACGCGATATCGCATCTCATTTCTATGTTTCATGGTAAGATATAATATGATTTGCGAAGTGTTATGTATTCCTCGTCTACACTTCAAATGAATGTGAATGCGAAACTTCCTCGCTAGGAAATAGCGTTTGCAGATGTCTACGTATCGTAGCAATAGATTTCTAATGCTTCTTAAAACGCGATATCGCATCTCAATTCTATGTTTCATGGTAAGATATAATATGAATTGCGAAGTGTCATGTATACCTCGTCTACACTTCAAATGAATGTAAATGCGACACTTCCTTGCAAGGAAATAGCGTTTGCGAATGTCTATCTATCGTAGCAATAGTGTTCTAATGCTTCTTAAAACGCGATATCGCATCTCATTTCTATGTTTCATGGTAAGATATATTATGGTTTGCGAAGTGTTATGTATTCCTCGTCTACACTTCAAATGAATGTAAATGCGACACTTACTTGCAAGGAAATAGCGTTTGCAGATGTCTACGTATCGTAGCAATAGAGTTCTTATGATTCTTAAAACGCAATATCGCTTCTCATTTCTATGTTTCATGGTAAGATATAATATGATTTGCGAAGTGTTATGTATTCCTCGTCTACACTTCAAATGAATGTAAATGAGACACTTCCTTGCAAGGAAATATCGTTTGCAGATGTCTACGTATCGTAGCAATAGAGTTCTTATGATTCTTAAAACGCGATATCGCATCTCATTTCTATGTTTCATGGTAAGGTATAATATGATTTGCGAAGTGTTATGTATTCCTCGTCTACACTTCAAATGAATGTAAATGCGACACTTCCTTGCAAGGAAATAGCGTTTGCAGATGTCTATGTGTCGTTGCAATAGATTTCTAATGCTTCTTAAAACGTGATATCGCATCTCATTTCTATGTTTCATGGTAAGATATAATATGATTTGCGAAGTGTCATGTATTCCTCGTCTACACTTCAAATGAATGTAAATGCGACACTTCCATCCAAGGAAATAGCGTTTGCAGATGTCTACGTATCGTAGCAATAGTGTTCTTATGTTTCTTAAAGCGCGATATCGCATCTCATTTCTATGTTTCATGGTAAGATATAATATGATTTGCGAAGTGTTATGTATTCCTCGTCTACACTTCAAATGAATGTAAATGCGACACTTCTTTGCAAGGAAATAGCGTTTGCAAATGTCTACCTATCGTAGCAATAGTGTTCTAATGCTTCTTAAAACGCGATATCGCATCTCAGTTCTATGTTTCATGGTAAGATATAATATGATTTGCGAAGTGTTATGTTTTCCTCGTCTACACTTCAAACGAATGTAAATGCGACACTTCCTTGTAAGGAAATAGCGTTTGCTGATGTCTACCTATCGTAGCAATAGAGTTCTAATGCTTCTTAAAACGCGATATCGCATCTCATTTCTATGTTGCATGGCAAGATATAATATGATTTGCGAAGTGTCATGTATTCCTCGTCTACACTTCAAATGAATGTAAATGAGACACTTCCTTGCAAGGAAATATCGTTTGCGAATATCCATCTATCGTAGCAATAGTGTTCTAATGCTTCTTAAAACGCGATATCGCATCTCACCTCTATGTTTCATGGTAAGATATAATATGATTTGCGAAGTGTTATGTATTCCTCGTCTACACTTCAAATGAATGTAAATGCGACACTTCCTTGCAAGGAAATAGCGTTTGCAGATGTCTACGTATCGAAGCAATAGAGTTCAAATGCTTCTTAAAACGGGATATCGCATCTCATTTCTATGTTTCATGGTAAGATATAATATGATTTGCGAAGTGTTATGTATTCCTCGTCTACACTTCAAATGAATGTAAATGCGACACTTCCTTGCAAGGAAATAGCGGTTGCGAATGTCTACCTATCATAGCAATAGTGTTCTAATGCTTCTTAAAACGCGATATCGCATCTCATCTCTATGTTTCATGGTAAGATATAATATGATTTGCGAAGTGTTATGTATTCCTCGTCTACACTTCAAATGAATGTAAATGCGACACTTCCTTGCAAGGAAATAGCGTTTGCAAACGTCTACCTACCGTAGCAATAGAGTTCTAATGCTTCGTAAAACGCGATATCGCATCTCATTTCTATATTTCATGGTAAGATATAATATGATTTGAGAAGTGTTATGTATTCCTCGTCTACACTTCAAATGAATGTAAATGAGACACTTCCTTGCAAGGAAATATCGTTTGCGAATATCCATCTATCGTAGCAAAAGTGTTCTAATGCTTCTTAAAACGCGATATCGCATCTCATCTCTATGTTTCATGGTAAGATATAATATGATTTGCGAAGTGTTATGTATTCCTCGTCTACACTTCAAATGAATGTAAATGCGACACTTCCTTGCAAGGAAATAGCGTTTGCAGATGTCTACGTATCGAAGCAATAGAGTTCAAATGCTTCTTAAAACGCGATATCGCATCTCATTTCTATGTTTCATGGTAAGATATAATATGATTTGCGAAGTGTTATGTATTCCTCGTCTACACTTCAAATGAATGTAAATGCGACACTTCCTTGCAAGGAAATAGCGGTTGCGAATGTCTACCTATCATAGCAATAGTGTTCTAATGCTTCTTAAAACGCGATATCGCATCTCATTTCTATGTTTCATGGTAAGATATAATATGATTTGCGAAGTGTTATGTATTCCTCGTCTACACTTCAAATGAATGTAAATGCAACACTTCTTTGCAAGGAAATAGCGTTTGCAAATGTCTACCTATCGTAGCAATAGTGTTCTAATGCTTCTTAAAACGCGATATCGCATCTCAGTTCTATGTTTCATGGTAAGATATAATATGATTTGCGAAGTGTTATGTTTTCCTCGTCTACACTTCAAATGAATGTAAATGCGACACTTCCTTGTAAGGAAATAGCGTTTGCTTATGTCTACCTATCGTAGCAATAGAGTTCTAATGCTTCTTAAAACGCGATATCGCATCTCATTTCTATGTTCCATGGCAAGATATAATATGATTTGCGAAGTGTCATGTATTCCTCGTCTACACTTCAAATGCATGTAAATGCGAAACTTCCATGCAAGGAAATAGCGTTTGCAGATGTCTACGTATCGTAGCAATGGAGTTCTTATGATTCTTAAAACGCGATATCGCATCTCATTTCTATTTTCCATGGTAAGATATAATATGATTTGCGAAGTGTCATGTATTCCTCGTCTACACTTCAAATGAATGTAAATGCGACACTTCGTTGCAAGGAAATAGCATTTGCGAATATCCATCTATCGTAGCAATAGTGTTCTAATGCTTCTTAAAACGCGATATCGCATCTCATTTCTATGTTTCATGGTAAGATATAATATGATTTGCGAAGTGTTATGTATTCCTCGTCTACACTTCAAATGAATGTAAATGCGACACTTCCTTGCAAGGAAATAGCGTTTGCAAACGTCTACCTACCGTAGCAATAGAGTTCTAATGCTTCGTAAAACGCGATATCGCATCTCATTTCTATATTTCATGGTAAGATATAATATGATTTGCGAAGTGTTATGTATTCCTCGTCTACACTTCAAATGAATGTAAATGAGACACTTCCTTGCAAGGAAATATCGTTTGCAGATGTCTACGTATCGTAGCAATAGTGTTCTTATGATTCTTAAAACGCGATATCGCATCTCATTTCTATGTTTCATGGTAAGGTATAATATGATTTGCGAAGTGTTATGTATTCCTCGTCTACACTTCAAATGAATGTAAATGCGACACTTCCTTGCAAGGAAATAGCGTTTGCAGATGTCTATGTGTCGTTGCAATAGATTTCTAATGCTTCTTAGAACGTGATATCGCATCTCATTTCTATGTTTCATGGTAAGATATAATATGATTTGCGAAGTGTCATGTATTCCTCGTCTACACTTCAAATGAATGTAAATGCGACACTTCCATCCAAGGAAATAGCGTTTGCAGATGTCTACGTATCGTAGCAATAGTGTTCTTATGTTTCTTAAAGCGCGATATCGCATCTCATTTCTATGTTTCATGGTAAGATATAATATGATTTGCGAAGTGTTATGTATTCCTCGTCTACACTTCAAATGAATGTAAATGCGACACTTCCTTGCAAGGAAATAGCGGTTGCGAATGTCTACCTATCATAGCAATAGTGTTCTAATGCTTCTTAAAACGCGATATCGCATCTCATCTCTATGTTTCATGGTAAGATATAATATGATTTGCGACGTGTTATGTATTCCTCGTCTACACTTCAAATGAATGTAAATGCGACACTTCCTTGCAAGGAAATAGCGTTTGCAAACGTCTACCTACCGTAGCAATAGAGTTCTAATGCTTCGTAAAACGCGATATCGCATCTCATTTCTATATTTCATGGTAAGATATAATATGATTTGAGAAGTGTTATGTATTCCTCGTCTACACTTCAAATGAATGTAAATGAGACACTTCCTTGCAAGGAAATATCGTTTGCGAATATCCATCTATCGTAGCAAAAGTGTTCTAATGCTTCTTAAAACGCGATATCGCATCTCATCTCTATGTTTCATGGTAAGATATAATATGATTTGCGAAGTGTTATGTATTCCTCGTCTACACTTCAAATGAATGTAAATGCGACACTTCCTTGCAAGGAAATAGCGTTTGCAGATGTCTACGTATCGAAGCAATAGAGTTCAAATGCTTCTTAAAACGCGATATCGCATCTCATTTCTATGTTTCATGGTAAGATATAATATGATTTGCGAAGTGTTATGTATTCCTCGTCTACACTTCAAATGAATGTAAATGCGACACTTCCTTGCAAGGAAATAGCGGTTGCGAATGTCTACCTATCATAGCAATAGTGTTCTAATGCTTCTTAAAACGCGATATCGCATCTCATTTCTATGTTTCATGGTAAGATATAATATGATTTGCGAAGTGTTATGTATTCCTCGTCTACACTTCAAATGAATGTAAATGCAACACTTCTTTGCAAGGAAATAGCGTTTGCAAATGTCTACCTATCGTAGCAATAGTGTTCTAATGCTTCTTAAAACGCGATATCGCATCTCAGTTCTATGTTTCATGGTAAGATATAATATGATTTGCGAAGTGTTATGTTTTCCTCGTCTACACTTCAAATGAATGTAAATGCGACACTTCCTTGTAAGGAAATAGCGTTTGCTTATGTCTACCTATCGTAGCAATAGAGTTCTAATGCTTCTTAAAACGCGATATCGCATCTCATTTCTATGTTCCATGGCAAGATATAATATGATTTGCGAAGTGTCATGTATTCCTCGTCTACACTTCAAATGCATGTAAATGCGAAACTTCCATGCAAGGAAATAGCGTTTGCAGATGTCTACGTATCGTAGCAATGGAGTTCTTATGATTCTTAAAACGCGATATCGCATCTCATTTCTATTTTCCATGGTAAGATATAATATGATTTGCGAAGTGTCATGTATTCCTCGTCTACACTTCAAATGAATGTAAATGCGACACTTCGTTGCAAGGAAATAGCATTTGCGAATATCCATCTATCGTAGCAATAGTGTTCTAATGCTTCTTAAAACGCGATATCGCATCTCATTTCTATGTTTCATGGTAAGATATAATATGATTTGCGAAGTGTTATGTATTCCTCGTCTACACTTCAAATGAATGTAAATGCGACACTTCCTTGCAAGGAAATAGCGTTTGCAAACGTCTACCTACCGTAGCAATAGAGTTCTAATGCTTCGTAAAACGCGATATCGCATCTCATTTCTATATTTCATGGTAAGATATAATATGATTTGCGAAGTGTTATGTATTCCTCGTCTACACTTCAAATGAATGTAAATGAGACACTTCCTTGCAAGGAAATATCGTTTGCAGATGTCTACGTATCGTAGCAATAGTGTTCTTATGATTCTTAAAACGCGATATCGCATCTCATTTCTATGTTTCATGGTAAGGTATAATATGATTTGCGAAGTGTTATGTATTCCTCGTCTACACTTCAAATGAATGTAAATGCGACACTTCCTTGCAAGGAAATAGCGTTTGCAGATGTCTATGTGTCGTTGCAATAGATTTCTAATGCTTCTTAGAACGTGATATCGCATCTCATTTCTATGTTTCATGGTAAGATATAATATGATTTGCGAAGTGTCATGTATTCCTCGTCTACACTTCAAATGAATGTAAATGCGACACTTCCATCCAAGGAAATAGCGTTTGCAGATGTCTACGTATCGTAGCAATAGTGTTCTTATGTTTCTTAAAGCGCGATATCGCATCTCATTTCTATGTTTCATGGTAAGATATAATATGATTTGCGAAGTGTTATGTATTCCTCGTCTACACTTCAAATGAATGTAAATGCGACACTTCTTTGCAAGGAAATAGCGTTTGCAAATGTCTACCTATCGTAGCAATAGTGTTCTAATGCTTCTTAAAACGCGATATCGCATCTCAGTTCTATGTTTCATGGTAAGATATAATATGATTTGCGAAGTGTTATGTTTTCCTCGTCTACACTTCAAACGAATGTAAATGCGACACTTCCTTGTAAGGAAGTAGCGTTTGCTGATGTCTACCTATCGTAGCAATAGAGTTCTAATGCTTCTTAAAACGCGATATCGCATCTCATTTCTATGTTCCATGGCAAGATATAATATGATTTGCGAAGTGTCATGTATTCCTCGTCTACACTTCAAATGAATGTAAATGAGACACTTCCTTGCAAGGAAATATCGTTTGCGAATATCCATCTATCGTAGCAATAGTGTTCTAATGCTTCTTAAAACGCGATATCGCATCTCATCTCTATGTTTCATGGTAAGATATAATATGATTTGCGAAGTGTTATGTATTCCTCGTCTACACTTCAAATGAATGTAAATGCAACACTTCTTTGCAAGGAAATAGCGTTTGCAAATGTCTACCTATCGTAGCAATAGTGTTCTAATGCTTCTTAAAACGCGATATCGCATCTCAGTTCTATGTTTCATGGTAAGATATAATATGATTTGCGAAGTGTTATGTTTTCCTCGTCTACACTTCAAATGAATGTAAATGCGACACTTCCTTGTAAGGAAATAGCGTTTGCTTATGTCTACCTATCGTAGCAATAGAGTTCTAATGCTTCTTAAAACGCGATATCGCATCTCATTTCAATGTTCCATGGCAAGATATAATATGATTTGCGAAGTGTCATGTATTCCTCGTCTACACTTCAAATGCATGTAAATGCGAAACTTCCATGCAAGGAAATAGCGTTTGCAGATGTCTACGTATCGTAGCAATGGAGTTCTTATGATTCTTAAAACGCGATATCGCATCTCATTTCTGTTTTCCATGGTAAGATATAATATGATTTGCGAAGTGTCATGTATTCCTCGTCTACACTTCAAATGAATGTAAATGCGACACTTCCTTGCAAGGAAATAGCGTTTGCAGATGTCTACGTATCGAAGCAATAGGGTTCATATGCTTCTTAAAACGCGATATCGCATCTCATTTCTATGTTTCATGGTAAGATATAATATGATTTGAGAAGTGTAATGTATTCCTCGTCTACACTTCAAATGAATGTAAATGCGACACTTCCTTGCAAGGAAATAGCGTTTGCGAATGTCTACCTATCATAGCAATAGTGTTGTAATGCTTCTTAAAACGCGATATCGCATCTCATCTCTATGTTTCATGGTAAGATATAATATGATTTGCGAAGTGTTATGTATTCCTCGTCTACACTTCAAATGAATGTAAATGCGACACTTCCTTGCAAGGAAATAGCGTTTGCAGATATTTACGTATCGAAGCAATAGAGTTCAAATGCTTGTTAAAACGCGATATCGCATCTCATTTCTATGTTTCATGGTAAGATATAATATGATTTGCGAAGTGTCATGTATTCCTCGTCTACACTTCAAATGAATGTAAATGCGACACTACCTTGCTAGGAAATAGCGTCTGTAGATGTCTAGGTATCGCAGCAATAGAGTTCTAATGCTCCTTAAAACGCGATATCGCATCTCATTTCTATGTTTCATGGTAAGATATAATATAATTTGCGAAGTGTCATGTATTCCTCGTCCACACTTCAAATGAATGTAAATGCGACACTTCGTTGCAAGGAAATAGCATTTGCGAATATCCATCTATCGTAGCAATAGTGTTCTAATGCTTCTTAAAACGCGATATCGCATCTCATTTCTATGTTTCATGGTAAGATATAATATGATTTGCGAAGTGTTATGTATTCCTCGTCTACACTTCAAATGAATGTAAATGCGACACTTCCTTGCAAGGAAATAGCGTTTGCAAACGTCTACCTACCGTAGCAATAGAGTTCTAATGCTTCGTAAAACGCGATATCGCATCTCATTTCTATATTTCATGGTAAGATATAATATGATTTGCGAAGTGTTATGTATTCCTCGTCTACACTTCAAATGAATGTAAATGAGACACTTCCTTGCAAGGAAATATCGTTTGCAGATGTCTACGTATCGTAGCAATAGAGTTCTTATGATTCTTAAAACGCGATATCGCATCTCATTTCTATGTTTCATGGTAAGGTATAATATGATTTGCGAAGTGTTATGTATTCCTCGTCTACACTTCAAATGAATGTAAATGCGACACTTCCTTGCAAGGAAATAGCGTTTGCAGATGTCTATGTGTCGTTGCAATAGATTTCTAATGCTTCATAAAACGTGATATCGCATCTCATTTCTATGTTTCATGGTAAGATATAATATGATTTGCGAAGTGTCATGTATTCCTCGTCTACACTTCAAATGAATGTAAATGCGACACTTCCATCCAAGGAAATAGCGTTTGCAGATGTCTACGTATCGTAGCAATAGTGTTCTTATGTTTCTTAAAACGCGATATCGCATCTCATTTCTATGTTTCATGGTAAGATATAATATGATTTGCGAAGTGTTATGTATTCCTCGTCTACACTTCAAATGAATGTAAATGCGACACTTCTTTGCAAGGAAATAGCGTTTCCAAATGTCTACCTATCGTAGCAATAGTGTTCTAATGCTTCTTAAAACGCGATATCGCATCTCAGTTCTATGTTTCATGGTAGGATATAATATGATTTGCGAAGTGTTATGTTTTCCTCGTCTACACTTCAAATGAATGTAAATGCGACACTTCCTTGTAAGGAAATAGCGTTTGCTGATGTCTACCTATCGTAGCAATAGAGTTCTAATGCTTCTTAAAACGCGATATCGCATCTCATTTCTATGTTCCATGGCAAGATATAATATGATTTGTGAAGTGTCATGTATTCCTCGTCTACACTTCAAATGAATGTAAATGAGACACTTCCTTGCAAGGAAATATCGTTTGCGAATATCCATCTATCGTAGCAATAGTGTTCTAATGCTTCTTAAAACGCGATATCGCATCTCATCTCTATGTTTCATGGTAAGATATAATATGATTTGCGAAGTGTTATGTATTCCTCGTCTACACTTCAAATGAATGTAAATGCGACACTTCCTTGCAGGGAAATAGCGTTTGCAAACGTCTACCTACCGTAGCAATAGAGTTCTAATGCATCTTAAAACGCGATATCGCATCTCATTTCTATATTTCATGGTAAGATATAATATGATTTGCGAAGTGTTATGTATTCCTCGTCTACACTTCAAATGAATGTAAATGAGACACTTCCTTGCAAGGAAATATCGTTTGCAGATGTCTACGTATCGTAGCAATAGAGTTCTTATGATTCTTAAAACGCGATATACCATCTCATTTCTATGTTTCATGGTAAGATATAATACGATTTGCGAAGTGTTATGCATTCCTCGTCTACGATTGAAATGAATGTAAATGCGACACTTCCTTGCAAGGAAATAGCGTTTG
Source organism: Xylocopa sonorina (assembly GCF_050948175.1). Taxonomy (NCBI): domain Eukaryota; kingdom Metazoa; phylum Arthropoda; class Insecta; order Hymenoptera; family Apidae; genus Xylocopa; species Xylocopa sonorina. The sequence continues at coordinate 567,888 of NW_027490271.1, read as the reverse complement.
CAGATGTCTACGTATCGTAGCAATAGTGTTCAAATGCTTCTTAAAACGCGATATCGCATCTCATTTATATGTTTCATGGTAAGATATAATATGGTTTGCGAAGTGTCATGTATTCCTCGTCTACACTTCAAATGAATGTAAATGCGACACTTCCTTGCTAGGAAATAGCGTCTGCAGATGTCTACCTATCGTAGCAATAGAGTTCTAGTGCTTCTTAAAACGCGATATCGCATCTCATTTCTATGTTTCATGGTAAGATATAATATGGTTTGCGAAGTGTCATGTATTCCTCGTCTACACTTCAAATGAATGTAAATGCGACACTTCCTTGCTAGGAAATAGCGTCTGCAGATGTTTAGGTATCGTAGCAATAGAGTTCTAATGCTTCTTAAAACGCGATTTCGCATCTCAGTTCTATGTTTCATGGTAAGATATAATATTCATTGCGAAGTGTTATGCATTCCTCGTCTACGATTGAAATGAATGTAAATGCGACACTTCCTTGCATGGAAATAGCGTTTGCAGATGTCTACGTATCGTAGCAATAGAGTTCAAATGCTCCTTAAAACGCGATATCGCATCTCATTTCTATGTTTCATGGTAAGATATAATATGATTTGCGAAGTGTTATGTATTCCTCGTCTACACTTCAAATGAATGTAAATGCGACACTTCCTTGCAAGGTAATAGCGTTTGCAAACGTCTACCTACCGTAGCAATAGAGTTCTAATGCTACGTAAAACGCGATATCGCATCTCATTCCTATATTTCATGGTAAGATATAATATGATTTGAGAAGTGTTATGTATTCCTCGTCTACACTTCAAATGAATGTAAATGCGACACTTCCTTGCAAGGAAATAGCGTTTGCAGATGTCTACGTATCGAAGCAATAGAGTTGAAATGCTTCTTAAAGCGCGATATCGCATCTCATTTCTATGTTTCATGGTAAGATATAATATGATTTGCGAAGTGTTACGTATTCCTCGTCTACACTTCAAATGAATGTAAATGCGACACTTCCTTGCAAGGAAAAAGCGGTTGCGAATGTCTACCTATCATAGCAATAGTGTTCTAATGCTTCTTAAAACGCGATATCGCATCTCATCTCTATGTTTCATGGTAAGATATAATATGATTTGCGAAGTGTTATGTATTCCTCGTCTACACTTCAAATGAATGTAAATGCGACACTTCCTTGCAAGGAAATAGCGCTTGCAGATGTCTACGTATCGAAGCAATAGAGTTCAAATGCTTCTTAAAACCCGATATCGCATCTCATCTCTATGTTTCATGGTAGGATATAATATGATTTGCGAAGTGTTATGTATTCCGCGTCTACACTTCAAATGAATGTAAATGAGACACTTCCTTGCAAGGAAATATCGTTTGCGAATATCCATCTATCGTAGCAATAGTGTTCTAATGCTTCTTAAAACGCGATATCGCATCTCATCTCTATGTTTCATGGTAAGATATAATATGATTTGCGAAGTGTTATGTATTCCTCGTCTACACTTCAAATGAATGTAAATGCGGCACTTCCTTGCAAGGAAATAGCGTTTGCAGATGTCTACGTATCGAAGCAATAGAGTTCAAATGCTTCTTAAAACGCGATATCGCATCTCATTTCTATGTTTCATGGTAAGATATAATATGATTTGCGAAGTATCATGTATTCCTCGTCTTCTCTTCAAATGAATGTAAACGCGACACTTCCTCGCTAGGAAATAGAGTTTGCAGATGTCTACGTATCGTGGCAATAGATTTCTAATGCTTCTTAAAACGCGATATCGCATCCCATTTCTATGTTTCATGGTAAGATATAATATTCATTGCGAAGTGTTATGCATTCCTCGTCTACGATTCAAATGAATGTAAATGCGACACTTCCCTGCAAGGAAATAGCGTTTGCAGATGTCTACGTATCGAAGCAATAGAGTTCAAATGCTTCTTAAAACGCGATATCGCATCTCATTTCTATGTTTCATGGTAAGATATATTATGATTTGCGAAGTGTTATGTATTCCTCGTCTACACTTGAAATGAATGTGAATGCAACACTTCCTTGCAAGGAAATATCGTTTGCGAATGTCTACCTATCGTAGCAATAGTGTTCTAATGCTTCTTAAAACGCGATATCGCATCTCATCTCTATGCTTCATGGTAAGATATAATACGATTTGCGAAGTGTTATGTATTCCTCGTCTACACTTCAAATGAATGTAAATGCGACACTTCCTTGCAAGGAAATAGCGATTGCAGATGTCTATGTGTCGTAGCAATAGATTTCTAATGCTTCTTAAATCGTGATATCGCATCTCATTTCTATGTTTCATGGTAAGATATAATATGATTTGCGAAGTGTCATGTATTCCTCGTCTACACTTCAAATCAATGTAAATGCGACACTTCTTTGCAAGAAAATAGCGTTTGCAGATGTCTACGTATCGTAGCAATAGTGTTCTTATGATTCTTAAAACGCGATATCGCATCTCATTTCTATGTTTCATGGTAAGATATAATATGATTTGCGAAGTGTTATGTATTCCTCGTCTACACTTCAAATGAATGTGAATGCGAAACTTCCTCGCTAGGAAATAGCGTTTGCAGATGTCTACGTATCGTAGCAACTGATTTCTAATGCTTCTTAAAACGCGATATCGCATCTCATTTCTATGTTTCATGGTAAGATATAATATGAATTGCGAAGTGTCATGTATACCTCGTCTACACTTCAAATGAATGTAAATGCGACACTTCCTTGCAAGGAAATAGCGTTTGCGAATGTCTATCTATCGTAGCAATAGTGTTCTAATGCTGCTTAAAACGCGATATCGCATCTCATTTCTATGTTTCATGGTAAGATATAATATGATTTGCGAAGTGTTATGCATTCCTCGTCTACGATTCAAATGAATGTAAATGCGACACTTCCTTGCAAGGAAGTAGCGTTTGCAGATGTCTACGTATCGTAGCAATAGAGTTCTTATGATTCTTAAAACGCGATATCACATCTCATTTCTATGTTTCATGGTAAGATATAATATGATTAGCGAAGTGTTATGTATTCCTCGTCTACACTTCAATTGAATGTGAATGCGACACTTCCTTGCAAGGAAATAGCGTTTGCGAATGTCTACCTATCGTAGCAATAGTGTTCTAATGCTTCTTAAAACGCGATATCGCATCTCATTTCTATGTTTCATGGTAAGATATAATATGATTTGCGAAGTGTTATGTATTCCTCGTCTACACTTCAAATGAATGTAAATGCGACACTTACTTGTAAGGAAATAGCGTTTGCAGATGTCTACCTATCGTAGCAATAGAGTTCTAATGCTTCTTAAAACGCGATATCGCATCTCATTTCTATGTTTCATGGTAAGATATAATATGATTTACGAAGTGTCATGTATTCCTCGTCTACACTTCAAATGAATGTAAATGCGACACTTCCTTGCTAGGAAATAGCGTCTGCAGATGTCTAGGTATCGTAGCAATAGAGTTCTAATGCTTCATAAAACGCGATATCGCATCACATTTCTATGTTTCATGGTAAGATATAATATTCATTGCGAAGTGTTATGCATTCCTCGTATACGATTGAAATGAATGTAAATGCGACACTTCCTTGCAAGGAAATAGCGTTTGCAGATGTCTACGTATCGTAGCAATAGAGTTCAAATGCTTCTTAAAACGCGATATCGCATCTCATTTCTATGTTTCATGGTAAGATATAATATGATTTGCGATGTGTTATGTAATCCCCGTCTACACTTCAAATGAATGTAAATGCGACACTTCCTTGCAAGGAAATAGCGTTTGCGAATGTCTACCTATCATAGCAATAGTGTTCTAATGCTCCTTAAAACGCGATATCGCATCTCATCTCTATGTTTCATGGTAAGATATAATATGATTTGCGAAGTGTTATGTATTCCTCGTCTACACTTCAAATGAATGTAAATGCGACACTTCCTTGCAAGGAAATAGCGTTTGCAGATATCTACGTATCGAAGCAATAGAGTTCAAATGCTTCTTAAAACGCGATATCGCATCTCATTTCTATGTTTCATGGTAAGATATAATATGATTTGCGAAGTGTCATGTATTCCTCGTCTACACTTCAAATGAATGTAAATGCGACACTACCTTGCTAGGAAATAGCGTCTGTTGATGTCTAGGTATCGCAGCAATAGAGTTCTAATGCTCCTTAAAACGCGATATCGCATCACATTTCTATGTTTCATGGTAAGATATAATATGATTTGCGAAGTGTCATGCATTCCTCGTCCACACTTCAAATGAATGTAAATGCGACACTTCGTTGCAAGGAAATAGCGTTTGCGAATATCCACCTATCGTAGCAATAGTGTTCTAATGCTTCTTAAAACGCGATATCGCATCTCATTTCTATGTTTCATGGTAAGATATAATTTGATTTGCGAAGAGTTATGTATTCCTCGTCTACACTTCAAATGAATGTAAATGCGACACTTCTTTGCAAGGCAATAGCGTTTGCAGATGTCTAGGTATCGTAGCAATAGTGTTCTAATGCTTCTAAAACGCGATATCGCATCTCATCTCTATGTTTCATGGTAAGATATAATATGATTTGCGAAGTGTTATGTATTCCTCGTCTACACATCAAATGAATGTAAATGAGACACTTCCTTGTAAGGAAATAGCGTTTGCAGATGTCTACCTATCGTAGCAATAGAGTTCTAATGCTTCTTAAAACGCGAAATCGCATCTCATTTCTACGTTTCATGGTAAGATATAATATGATTTGCGAAGTGTCATGTATTCCTCGTCTACACTTCAAATGAATGTAAATGCGACACTTCCTTGCTAGGAAATAGCGTCTGCAGATGTCTAGGTATCGTAGCAATAGAGTTCTAATGCTTCATAAAACGCGATATCGCATCATATTTCTATGTTTCATGGTAAGATATAATATTCATTGCGAAGTGTTATGCATTCCTCGTATACGATTGAAATGAATGTAAATGCGACACTTCCTTGCAAGGAAATAGCGTTTGCAGATGTCTACGTATCGTAGCAATAGAGTTCAAATGCTTCTTAAAACGCGATATCGCATCTCATTTCTATGTTTCATGGTAAGATATAATATGATTTGCGAAGTGTTATGTATTCCTCGTCTACACTTCAAATGAATGTAAATGCGACACTTCGTTGCAAGGAAATAGCGTTTGCGAATGTCTACCTATCATAGCAATAGTGTTCTAATGCTTCTTAAAACGCGATATCGCATCTCATCTCTATGTTTCATGGTAAGATGTAATATGATTTGCGAAGTGTTATGTATTCCTCGTCTACACTTCAAATGAATGTAAATGCGACACTTACTTGCAAGGAAATAGCGTTTGCAGATGTCTACGTATCGTAGCAATAGAGTTCTTATGATTCTTAAAACGCGATATCGCTTCTCATTTCTATGTTTCATGGTAAGATATAATATTCTTTGCGAAGTGTTATGCATTCCTCGTCTACGATTCAAATGAATGTAAATGCGACACTTCCTTGCAAGGAAATAGCGTTTGCAGATGTCTACGTATCGTAGCAATAGAGTTCTTATGATTCTTAAAACGCGATATCGCATCTCATTTCTATGTTTCATGGTAAGATATAATATGATTTGCGAAGTGTCATGTATTCCTCGTCTACACTTCAAATGAATGTAACTGCGACACTACCTTGCTAGGAAATAGCGTCTGCAGATGTCTAGGTATCGCAGCAATAGAGTTCTAATGCTTCTTAAAACGCGATATCGCATCCCATTTCTATGTTTCATGGTAAGATATAATATGATTTGCGAAGTGTCATGTATTCCTCGTCCACACTTCAAATGAATGTAAATGCGACACTTCGTTGCACGGAAATAGCGTTTGCGAATATCCATCTATCGTAGCAATAGTGTTCCAATGCTTCTTAAACCGCGATATCGCATCTCATTTCTATGTTTCATGGTAAGATACAATATGATTTGCGAAGTGTTATGTATTCCTCGTCTACACTTCAAATGAATGTAAATGAGACACTTCCTTGCAAGGAAATATCGTTTGCAGATGTCTACGTATCGTAGCAATAGAGTTCTTAAGATTCTTAAAACGCGATATCCCATCTCATTTCTATCTATCATGGTAAGATATAATACGATTTGCGAAGTGTTATGTATTCCTCGTCTACACTTCAAATGAATGTAAATGCGACACTTCCTTGCAAGGAAATAGCGTTTGCAGATGTCTACCTATCGTAGCAATAGAGTTCTAATGCTTCTTAAAACGCGATATCGCATCTCATTTCTATGTTTCATGGTAAGATATAATATGATTTGCGAAGTGTCATGTATTCCTCGTCTACACTTCAAATGAATGTAAATGCGACACTTCCTTGCTAGGAACTAGCGTCTGCAGATGTCTAGGTATCGTAGCAATAGAGTTCTAATGCTTCTTAAAACGCGATATCGCATCTCAGTTCTATGTTTCATGGTAAGATATAATATTCATTGCGAAGTGTTATGCATTCCTCGTCTACGATTGAAATGAATGTAAATGCGACACTTCCTTGCAAGGAAATAGCGTTTGCAGATGTCTACGTATCGTAGCAATAGAGTTCAAATGCTTCTTAGAACGCGATATCGCATCTCATTTCTATGTTTCATGGTAAGATATAATATGATTTGCGAAGTGTTATGCATTCCTCGTCTACGATTCAAATGAATGTAAATGTGACACTTCCTTGCAAGGAAATAGCGTTTGCAGATGTCTACGTATCGTAGCAATAGAGTTCTTATGATTCTTAAAACGCGATATCACATCTCATTTCTATGTTTCATGGTAAGATATAATATGATTAGCGAAGTGTTATGTATTCCTCGTCTACACTTCAAATGTATGTGAATGCGACACTTCCTTGCAAGGAAATAGCGTTTGCGAATGTCTACCTATCGTAGCAATAGTGCTCTAATGCTTCTTAAAACGCGATATCGCATCTCATTTCTATGTTTCATGGTAAGATATATTATGATTTGCGAAGTGTTATGTATTCCTCGTCTACACCTCAAATGAATGTAAATGCGACACTTACTTGCAAGGAAATAGCGTTTGCAGATGTCTACCTATCGTAGCAATAGTGTTCTAATGCTCCTTAAAACGCTATATCGCATCTCATTTCTATGTTTCATGGTAAGATATAATATGATTTGCGAAGTGTCATGTATTCCTCGTCTACGCTTCAAATGAATGTAAATGCGACACTTCCTTGCTAGGAAATAGCGTCTGCAGATGTCTAGGTATCGTAGCAATAGAGTTCTAATGCTTCATAAAACGCGATATCGCATTACATTTCTATGTTTCATGGTAAGATATAATATTCATTGCGAAGCGTTATGCATTCCTCGTATACGATTGAAATGAATGTAAATGCGACACTTCCTTGCAAGGAAATGGCGTTTGCAGATGTCTACGTATCGTAGCAATAGAATTCTTATGATTCTCAAAGCGCGATATCACATCTCATTTCTATGTTTCATGGTAAGATATAATATGATTAGCGAAGTGTTATGTATTCCTCGTCTACACTTCAAATGAATGTGAATGCGACACTTCCTTGCAAGGATATAGCGATTGCGAATGTCTACCTATCGTAGCAATAGTGTTCTAATGCTTCTTAAAACGCGATATCGCATATCATTTCTATGTTTCATGGTAAGATATATTATGATTTGCGAAGTGTTATGTATTCCTCGTCTACACTTCAAATGAATGTAAATGCGACACTTACTTGCAAGGATATAGCGTTTGCAGATGTCCACGTATCGTAGCAATAGGGTTCTTATGGTACTTAAAACGCGATATCGCTTCTCATTTCTATGTTTCATGGTAAGATATAATATGATTTGCGAAGTGTCATGTATTCCTCGTCTACACTTCAAATGAATGTAAATGCGACACTTCCTTGCTAGGAAATAGCGTCTGCAGATGTCTAGGTATCGTAGCAATAGAGTTCTAATACTTCATAAAACGCGATAACGCATCTCATTTCTATGTTTCATGGTAAGATATAATATTCATTGCGAAGTGTTATGCATTCCTCGAATACGATTGAAATGAATGTAAATGCGACACTTCCTTGCAAGGAAATAGCGTTTGCAGATGTCTACGTATCGTAGCAATAGAGTTCAAATGCTTCTTAAAACGCGATATCGCATCTCATTTCTATGTTTCATGGTAAGATATAATATGATTTGCGATGTGTTATGTATTCCTCGTCTACACTTCAAATGAATGTAAATGCGACACTTCCTTGCAAGGAAATAGCGTTTGCGAATGTCTACCTATCATAGCAATAGTGTTCTAATGCTTCTTAAAACGCGATATCGCATCTCATCTCTATGTTTCATGGTAAGATATAATATGATTTGCGAAGTGTTATGTATTCCTCGTCTACACTTCAAATGAATGTAAGTGCGACACTTCCTTGCAAGGAAATAGCGTTTGCAGATGTCTACGTATCGAAGCAATAGAGTTCAAATGCTTCTTAAAACGCGATATCGCATCTCATTTCTATGTTTCATGGTAAGATATATTATGATTTGCGAAGTGTTATGTATTCCTCGTCTACACTTCAAATGTATGTAAATGCGACACTTCCTTGCAAGGAAATAGCGTTTACAGATGTCTTCGTATCGTAGCAATAGGGCTCTTATGATTCTTAAAACGCGATATCACATCTCATTTCTATGTTTCATGGTAAGATATAATATGATTTGCGAAGTGTTATGTATTCCTCGTCTACACTTCAAATGAATGTGAATGCGACACATCCTTGCAAGGAAATATCGTTTGCGAATGTCTACCTATCGTAGCAATAGTGTTCTAATGCTTCTTAAAACGCGATATCGCATCTCATCTCTATGTTTCATGGTAAGATATAATACGATTTGCGAAGTGTTATGTATTCCTCGTCTACACTTCAAATGAATGTAAATGCGACACTTCCTTGCAAGGAAATAGCGTTTGCAGATGTCTACGTATCGAAGCAATAGGGTTCAAATGCTTCTTAAAACGCGATATCGCATCTCATTTCTATGTTTCATGGTAAGATATATTATGATTTGCGAAGTGTTATGTATTCCTCGTCTACACTTCAAATGAATGTGAATGCGAAACTTCCTCGCTAGGAAATAGCGTTTGCAGATGTCTACGTATCGTAGCAATAGATTTCTAATGCTTCTTAAAACGCGATATCGCATCTCATTTCTATGTTTCATGGTAAGATATAATATGAATTGCGAAGTGTCATGTATACCTCGCCTACACTTCAAATGAATGTAAATGCGACACTTCCTTGCAAGGAAATAGCGTTTGCGAATGTCTATGTATCGTAGCAATAGTGTTCTAATGCTGCTTAAAACGCGATATCGCATCTCATTTCTATGTTTCATGGTAAGATATAATATGATTTGCGAAGTGTTATGCATTCCTCGTCTACGATTCAAATGAATGTAAATGTGACACTTCCTTCCAAGGAAATAGCGTTTGCAGATGTCTACGTATCGTAGCAATAGAATTCTTATGATTCTCAAAGCGCGATATCACATCTCATTTCTATGTTTCATGGTAAGATATAATATGATTAGCGAAGTGTTATGTATTCCTCGTCTACACTTCAAATGAATGTGAATGCGACACTTCCTTGCAAGGAAATAGCGTTTGCGAATGTCTACCTATCGTAGCAGTAGTGTTCTAATGCTTCTTAAAACGCGATATCGCATCTCATTTCTATGTTTCATGGTAAGATATAATATGATTTGCGAAGTGTCATGTATTCCTCGTCTACACTTCAAATGAATGTAAATGCGACACTACCTTGCTAGGAAATAGCGTCTGTTGATGTCTAGGTATCGCAGCAATAGAGTTCTAATGCTCCTTAAAACGCGATATCGCATCTCATTTCTATGTTTCATGGTAAGATATAATATGATTTGCGAAGTGTCATGTATTCCTCGTCCACACTTCAAATGAATGTAAATGCGACACTTCGTTGCAAGGAAATAGCGTTTGCGAATATCCATCTATCGTAGCAATAGAGTTCTAATGCTTCTTAAAACGCGATATCGCATCACATTTCTATGTTTCATGGTAAGATATAATATTCATTGCGAAGCGTTATGCATTCCTCGTATACGATTGAAACGAATGTAAATGCGACACTTTCTTGCAAGGAAATAGCGTTTGCAGATGTCTACGTATCGTAGCAATAGAATTCTTATGATTCTCAAAGCGCGATATCACATCTCATTTCTATGTTTCATGGTAAGATATAATATGATTAGCGAAGTGTTATGTATTCCTCGTCTACACTTCAAATGAATGTGAATGCGACACTTCCTTGCAAGGAAATTGCGTTTGCGAATGTCTACCTATCGTAGCAATAGTGTTCTAATGCTTCTTAAAACGCGATATCGCATATCATTTCTATGTTTCATGGAAAGATATATTATGATTTGCGAAGTGTTATGTATTCCTCGTCTACACTTCAAATGAATGTAAATGCGACACTTACTTGCAAGGATATAGCGTTTGCAGAAGTCCACGTATCGTAGCAATAGGGTTCTTATGATTCTTAAAACGCGATATCGCTTCTCATTTCTATGTTTCATGGTAAGATATAATATGATTTGCGAAGTGTCATGTATTCCTCGTCTACACTTCAAATGAATGTAAATGCGACACTTCCTTGCTAGGAAATAGCGTCTGCAGATGTCTAGGTATCGTAGCAATAGAGTTCTAATACTTCATAAAACGCGATATCGCATCAGATTTCTATGTTTCATGGTAAGATATAATATTCATTGCGAAGTGTTATGCATTCCTCGTATACGTTTGAAATGAATGTAAATGCGACACTTCCTTGCAAGGAAATAGCGTTTGCAGATGTCTACGTATCGTAGCAATAGAGTTCAAATGCTTCTTAAAACGCGATATCGCATCTCATTTCTATGTTTCATGGTAAGATATAATTTGATTTGCGAAGTGTTATGTATTCCTCGTCTACACTTCAAATGAATGTAAACGCGACACTTCCTTGCAAGGAAATAGCGTTTGCAAACGTCTACCTACCGTAGCAATAGAGTTCTAATGCTTCGTAAAACGCGATATCGCATCTCATTTCTATATTTCATGGTAAGATATAATATGATTTGCGAAGTGTTATGTATTCCTCGTCTACACTTCAAATGAATGTAAATGAGACACTTCCTTGCAAGGAAATATCGTTTGCAGATGTCTACGTATCGTAGCAATAGAGTTCAAATGCTTCTTAAAACGCGATATCGCATCTCATCTCTATGTTTCATGGTAAGATATAATATGATTTGCGAAGTGTTATGTATTCCTCGTCTACACATCAAATGAATGTAAATGAGACACTTCCTTGTAAGGAAATAGCGTTTGCAGATGTCTACCTATCGTAGCAATAGAGTTCTAATGCTTCTTAAAACTCGAAATCGCATCTCATTTCTATGTTTCATGGTAAGATATAATATGATTTGCGAAGTGTCATGTATTGCTCGTCTACACTTCAAATGAATGTAAATGCGACACTTCCTTGCTAGGAAATAGCGTCTGCAGATGTCTAGGTATCGTAGCAATAGAGTTCTAATGCTTCATAAAACGCGATATCGCATCACATTTCTATGTTTCATGGTAAGATATAATATTCATTGCGAAGTGTTATGCATTCCTCGTATACGATTGAAATGAATGTAAATGCGACACTTCCTTGCAAGGAAATAGCGTTTACAGATGTCTACGTATCGTAGCAATAGAGTTCAAATGCTTCTTAATACGCGATATCGCATCTCATTTCTATGTTTCATGGTAACATATAATATGATTTGCGAAGTGTTATGTATTCCTCGTCTACACTTCAAATGAATGTAAATGCGACACTTCCTTGCAAGGAAATAGCGTTTGCGAATGTCTACCTATCATAGCAGTAGAGTTCTAATGCTTCTTAAAACGCGATATCGCATCTCATCTCTATGTTTCATGGTAAGATGTAATATGATTTGCGAAGTGTTATGTATTCCTCGTCTACACCTCAAATGAATATAATGCGACACTTCCTTGCAAGGAAATAGCGTTTGCAGATGTCTACGCATCGAAGCAATAGAGTTCAAATGCTTCTTAAAACGAGATATTGCATCTCATATCTATGTTTCATGATAAGATATAATATTCATTGCGAAGTGTTATGCATTCCTCGTCTACGATTCAAATGAATGTAAATGCGACACTTCCTCGCTAGGAAATAGCGTTTGCAGATGTCTACGTATCGTAGCAATAGAGTTCTTTTGATTATTAAAACGCGATATCGCATCTCATTTCTATGTTTCATGGTAAGATATAATATGATTTGCGCAGTGTTATGTATTTCTCGTCTACACTTCAAATGAATGTAAACGCGACACTTCCTTGCAAGGAAATAGCGTTTGCAGATGTCTACCTATCGTAGCAATAGTGTTCTAATGCTTCTAAAATGCGATATCGCATCTCATCTCTATGTTTCATGGTAAGATATAATATGATTTGCGAAGTGTTATGTATTCCTCGTCTACACATCAAATGAATGTAAATGAGACACTTCCTTGTAAGGAAATAGCGTTTGCGAATATCTACCTATCGTAGCAATAGTGTTCTAATGCTTCTTAAAACGCGATATCGCATATCATTTCTATGTTTCATGGTAATATATATTATGATTTGCGAAGTGTTATGTATTCCTCGTCTACACTTCAAATGAATGTAAATGCGACACTTACTTGCAAGGAAATAGCGTTTCCAGATGTCCACGTATCGTAGCAATAGGGTTCTTATGATTCTTAAAACGCGATATCGCTTCTCATTTCTATGTTTCATGGTAAGATATAATATGATTTGCGAAGTGTCATGTATTCCTCGTCTACACTTCAAATGAATATAAATGCGACACTTCCTTGCTAGGAAATAGCGCCTGCAGATGTCTAGGTATCGTAGCAATAGAGTTCTAATACTTCATAAAACGCGATATCGCATCACATTTCTATGTTTCATGGTAAGATATAATATTCATTGCGAAGTGTTATGCATTCCTCGTATACGCTTGAAATGAATGTAAATGCGACACTTCCTTGCAAGGAAATAGCGTTTGCAGATGTCTACGTATCGTAGCAATAGAGTTCAAATGCTTCTTAAAACGCGATATCGCATCTCATTTCTATGTTTCATGGTAAGATATAATTTGATTTGCGAAGTGTTATGTATTCCTCGTCTACACTTCAAATGAATGTAAATGCGACACTTCCTTGCAAGGAAATAGCGTTTGCAAACGTCTACCTACCGTAGCAATAGAGTTCTAATGCTTCGTAAAACGCGATATCGCATCTCATTTCTATATTTCATGGTAAGATATAATATGATTTGCGAAGTGTTATGTATTCCTCGTCTACACTTCAAATGAATGTAAATGAGACACTTCCCTGCAAGGAAATATCGTTTGCAGATGTCTACGTATCGTAGCAATAGAGTTCAAATGCTTCTTGAAACGCGATATCGCATCTCATTTCTATGTTTCATGGTAAGATATAATTTGATTTGCGAAGTGTTATGTATTCCTCGTCTACACTTCAAATGAATGTAAATGCGACACTTCCTTGCAAGGAAATAGCGTTTGCAAACGTCTACCTACCGTAGCAATAGAGTTCTAATGCTTCGTAAAACGCGATATCGCATCTCATTTCTATATTTCATGGTAAGATATAATATGATTTGCGAAGTGTTATGTATTCCTCGTCTACACTTCAAATGAATGTAAATGAGACACTTCCTTGCAAGGAAATATCGTTTGCAGATGTCTACGTATCGTAGCAATAGAGTTCAAATGCTTCTTAAAACGCGATATCGCATCTCATTTCTATGTTTCATGGTAAGATATAATATGATTTGCGAAGTGTCATGTATTCCTCGTCTACACTTCAAATGAATGTAAATGCGACACTTCCTTGCTAGGAAATAGCGTCTGCAGATGTCTAGGTATCATAGCAATAGAGTTCTAATGCTTCATAAAACGCGATATCGCATCACATTTCTATGTTTCATGGTAAGATATAATATTCATTGCGAAGTGTTATGCATTCCTCGTATGCGATTGAAATGAATGTAAATGCGACACTTCCTTGCAAGGAAATAGCGTTTGCAGATGTCTACGTATCGTAGCAATAGAGTTCAAATGCTTTTTAAAACGCGATATCGCATCTCATTTCTATGTTTCATGGTAAGATATAATATGATTTGCGAAGTGTTATGTATTCCTCGTCTACACTTCAAATGAATGTAAATGCGACACTTCCTTGCAAGGAAATAGCGTTTGCGAATGTCTACCTATCATAGCAATAGTGTTCTAATGCTTCTTAAAACGCGATATCGCATCTCATCTCTATGTTTCATGGTAAGATGTAATATGATTTGCGAAGTTTTATGTATTCCTCGTCTACACTTCAAATGGATGCAAATGCGACACTTACTTGCAATGAAATAGCGTTTGCAGATGTCTACGTATCGTAGCAATAGAGTTCTTATGATTCTTAAAACGCGATATCGCTTCTCATTTCTATGTTTCATGGTAAGATATAATATTCTTTGCGAAGTGTTATGCATTCCTCGTCTACGATTCAAATGAATGTAAATGCGACACTTCCTCGCTAGGAAATAGCGTTTGCAGATGTCTACGTATCGTAGCAATAGAGTTCTTTTGATTATTAAAACGCGATATCGCATCTCATTTCTATGTTTCATGGTAAGATATAATATGATTTGCGAAGTGTTATGTACTCCTCGTCTACACTTCAAATGAATGTAAATGCGACACTTCCTTGCAAGGAAATAGCGTTTGCAGATGTCTACCTATCGTAGCAATAGAGTTCTAATGCTTCTTAAAACGCGATATCGCATCTCATTTCTATGTTTCATGGTAAGATATAATATGATTTGCGAAGTGTCATGTATTCCTCGTCTACACTTCAAATGAATGTAAATGCGACACTTCCTTGCTAGGAAATAGCGTCTGCAGATGTCTAGGTATCATAGCAATAGAGTTCTAATGCTTCATAAAACGCGATATCGCATCACATTTCTATGTTTCATGGTAAGATATAATATTCATTGCGAAGTGTTATGCATTCCTCGTATGCGATTGAAATGAATGTAAATGCGACACTTCCTTGCAAGGAAATAGCGTTTGCAGATGTCTACGTATCGTAGCAATAGAGTTCAAATGCTTTTTAAAACGCGATATCGCATCTCATTTCTATGTTTCATGGTAAGATATAATATGATTTGCGAAGTGTTATGTATTCCTCGTCTACACTTCAAATGAATGTAAATGCGACACTTCCTTGCAAGGAAATAGCGTTTGCGAATGTCTACCTATCATAGCAATAGTGTTCTAATGCTTCTTAAAACGCGATATCGCATCTCATCTCTATGTTTCATGGTAAGATGTAATATGATTTGCGAAGTTTTATGTATTCCTCGTCTACACTTCAAATGGATGCAAATGCGACACTTACTTGCAATGAAATAGCGTTTGCAGATGTCTACGTATCGTAGCAATAGAGTTCTTCTGATTCTTAAAACGCGATATCGCTTCTCATTTCTATGTTTCATGGTAAGATATAATATTCTTTGCGAAGTGTTATGCATTCCTCGTCTACGATACAAATGAATGTAAATGCGACACTTCCTTGCAAGGAAATAGCGTTTGCAGATGTCTACGTATCGTAGCAATAGAGTTCTTATGATTCTTAAAACGCGATATCGCATCTCATTTCTATGTTTCATGGTAAGATATAATATGAATTGCGAAGTGTTATGTATTCCTCGGTTACACTTCAAATGAATGTGAATGCGAAACTTCCTCGCTAGGAAATAGCGTTTGCAGATGTCTACGTATCGAAGCAATAGAGTTCAAATGCTTCTTAAAACGAGATATTGCATCTCATATCTATGTTTCATGATAAGATATAATATTCATTGCGAAGTGTTATGCATTCCTCGTCTACGATTCAAATGAATGTAAATGCGACACTTCCTTGCAAGGAAATAGCGTTTGCGAATGACTACCTATCATAGCAATAGTGTTCTAATGCTTCTAAAATGCGATATCGCTTCTCATCTCTATGTTTCATGGTAAGATATAATATGATTTGCGAAGTGTTATGTATTCCTCGTCTACACATCAAATGAATGTAAATGAGACACTTCCTTGTAAGGAAATAGCGTTTGCGAATGTCTACCTATCATAGCAATAGTGTTCTAATGCTTCTTAAAACGCGATATCGCATCTCATCTCTATGTTTCATGGTAAGATGTAATATGATTTGCGAAGTGTTATGTATTCCTCGTCTACACTTCAAATGGATGTAAATGCGACACTTACTTGCAAGGAAATAGCGTTTGCAGATGTCTACGTATCGTAGCAATAGAGTTCTTATGATTCTTAAAACGCGATATCGCTTCTCATTTCTATGTTTCATGGTAAGATGTAATATTCTTTGCGAAGTGTTATGCATTCCTCGTCTACGATTCAAATGAATGTAAATGCGACACTTCCTTGCAAGGAAATAGCGTTTGCAGATTTCTACGTATCGTAGCAATAGAGTTCTTATGATTCTTAAAACGCGATATCGCATCTCATTTCTATGTTTCATGGTAAGATATAATATGAATTGCGAAGTGTTATGTATTCCTCGTCTACACTTCAAATGAATGTGAATGCGAAACATCCTCGCTAGGAAATAGCGTTTGCAGATGTCTACGTATCGTAGCAATAGATTTCTAATGCTTCTTAAAACGCGATATCGCATCTGATTTCTATGTTTCATGGTAAGATATAATATGATTTGCGAAGAGTTATGTTTTCCTCGTCTACACCTCAAATGAATGTAAATGCGACACTACCTTGCTAGGAAATAGCGTCTGTTGATGTCTAGGTATCGCAGCAATAGAGTTCTAATGCTCCTTAAAACGCGATATCGCATCTCATTTCTATGTTTCAAGGTAAGATATAATATGATTTGCGAAGTGTCATGTATTCCTCGTCCACACTTCAAATGAATGTAAATGCGACACTTCGTTGCAAGGAAATAGCGTTTGCGAATATCCATCTATCGTAGCAATAGTGTTCTAATGCTTCTAAAATGCGATATCGCATCTCATCTCTATGTTTCATGGTAAGAAATAATATGATTTGCGAAGTGTTATGTATTCCTCGTCTACACATCAAATGAATGTAAATGAGACACTTCCTTGTAAGGAAATAGCGTTTGCAGATGTCTACCTATCGTAGCAATAGTGTTCTAATGCTTCTAAAATGCGATATCGCATCTCATCTCTATGTTTCATGGTAAGATATAATATGATTTGCGAAGTGTTATGTATTCCTCGTCTACACATCAAATGAATGTAAATGAGACACTTCCTTGTAAGGAAATAGCGTTTGCGAATATCTACCTATCGTAGCAATAGTGTTCTAATGCTTCTTAAAACGCGATATCGCATATCATTTCTATGTTTCATGGTAAGATATATTATGATTTGCGAAGTGTTATGTATTCCTCGTCTACACTTCAAATGAATGTAAATGCGACACTTACTTGCAAGGAAATAGCGTTTGCAGATGTCCACGTATCGTAGCAATAGGGTTCTTATGATTCTTAAAACGCGATATCGCTTCTCATTTCTATGTTTCATGGTAAGATATAATATGATTTGCGAAGTGTCATGTATTCCTCGTCTACACTTCAAATGAATATAAATGCGACACTTCCTTGCTAGGAAATAGCGTCTGCAGATGTCTAGGTATCGTAGCAATAGAGTTCTAATACTTCATAAAACGCGATATCGCATCACATTTCTATGTTTCATGGTAAGATATAATATTCATTGCGAAGTGTTATGCATTCCTCGTATACGCTTGAAATGAATGTAAATGCGACACTTCCTTGCAAGGAAATAGCGTTTGCAGATGTCTACGTATCGTAGCAATAGAGTTCAAATGCTTCTTAAAACGCGATATCGCATCTCATTTCTATGTTTCATGGTAAGATATAATATGATTTGCGATGTGTTATGTATTCCTCGTCTACACTTCAAATGAATGTAAATGCGACACTTCCTTGCAAGGAAATAGCGTTTGCGAATGTCTACCTATCATATCAATAGTGTTCTAATGCTTCTTCAAACGCGATATCGCATCTCATCTCTATGTTTCATGGTAAGATATAATATGATTTGCGAAGTGTTATGTATTCCTCGTCTACACTTCAAATGAATGTAAATGCGACACTTCCTTGCAAGGAAATAGCGTTTGCAGATATCTACGTATCGAAGCAATAGAGTTCAAATGCTTCTTAAAACGCGATATCGCATCTCATTTCTATGTTTCATGGTAAGATATAATATGATTTGCGAAGTGTCATGTATTCCTCGTCTACACTTCAAATGAATGTAAATGCGACACTACCTTGCTAGGAAATAGCGTCTGTTGATGTCTAGGTATCGCAGCAATAGAGTTCTAATGCTCCTTAAAACGCGATATCGCATCTCATTTCTATGTTTCATGGTAAGATATAATATGATTTGCGAAGTGTCATGTATTCCTCGTCCACACTTCAAATGAATGTAAATGCGACACTTCGTTGCAAGGAAATAGCGTTTGCGAATATCCATCTATCGTAGCAATAGTGTTCTAATGCTTCTTAAAACGCGATATCGCATCTCATTTCTATGTTTCATGGTAAGATATAATTTGATTTGCGAAGTGTTATGTATTCCTCGTCTACACTTCAAATGAATGTAAATGCGACACTTCCTTGCAAGGAAATAGCGTTTGCAAACGTCTACCTACCGTAGCAATAGAGTTCTAATGCTTCGTAAAACGCGATATCGCATCTCATATCTATGTTTCATGGTAAGATATAATATGATTTGCGAAGTGTCATGTATTCCTCGTCCACACTTCAAATGAATGTAAATGCGACACTTCGTTGCAAGGAAATAGCGTTTGCGAATATCCATCTATCGTAGCAATAGTGTTCTAATGCTTCTTAAAACGCGATATCGCATCTCATTTCTATGTTTCATGGTAAGATATAATTTGATTTGCGAAGTGTTATGTATTCCTCGTCTACACTTCAAATGAATGTAAATGCGACACTTCCTTGCAAGGAAATAGCGTTTGCAAACGTCTACCTACCGTAGCAATAGAGTTCTAATGCTTCGTAAAACGCGATATCGCATCTCATTTCTATATTTCATGGTAAGATATAATATGATTTGCGAAGTGTTATGTATTCCTCGTCTACACTTCAAATGAATGTAAATGAGACACTTCCTTGCAAGGAAATATCGTTTGCAGATGTCTACGTATCGTAGCAATAGAGTTCAAATGCTTCTTGAAACGCGATATCGCATCTCATTTCTATGTTTCATGGTAAGATATAATTTGATTTGCGAAGTGTTATGTATTCCTCGTCTACACTTCAAATGAATGTAAATGCGACACTTCCTTGCAAGGAAATAGCGTTTGCAAACGTCTACCTACCGTAGCAATAGAGTTCTAATGCTTCGTAAAACGCGATATCGCATCTCATTTCTATATTTCATGGTAAGATATAATATGATTTGCGAAGTGTTATGTATTCCTCGTCTACACTTCAAATGAATGTAAATGAGACACTTCCTTGCAAGGAAATATCGTTTGCAGATATCTACGTATCGTAGCAATAGAGTTCAAATGCTTCTTGAAACGCGATATCGCATCTCATTTCTATGTTTCATGGTAAGATATAATATGATTTGCGAAGTGTTATGTATTCCTCGTCTACACTTCAAATGAATGTAAATGCGACACTTCCTTGCAAGGAAATAGCGTTTGCGAATGTCTACCTATCATAGCAATAGTGTTCTAATGCTTCTAAAATGCGATATCGCATCTCATCTCTATGTTTCATGGTAAGATATAATATGATTTGCGAAGTGTTATGTATTCCTCGTCTACACATCAAATGAATGTAAATGAGACACTTCCTTGTAAGGAAATAGCGTTTGCAGATGTCTACCTATCGTAGCAATAGAGTTCTAATGCTTCTTAAAACGCGAAATCGCATCTCATTTCTATGTTTCATGGTAAGATATAATATGATTTGCGAAGTGTTATGTATTCCTCGTCTACACTTCAAATGAATGTAAATGCGACACTTCCTTGCAAGGAAATAGCGTTTGCGAATGTCTACCTATCATAGCAATAGTGTTCTAATGCTTCATAAAACGCGATATCGCATCACATTTCTATGTTTCATGGTAAGATATAATATTCATTGCGAAGTGTTATGCATTCCTCGTATACGATTGAAATGAATGTAAATGCGACACTTCCTTGCAAGGAAATAGCGTTTGCAGATGTCTACGTATCGTAGCAATAGAGTTCAAATGCTTCTTAAAACGCGATATCGCATCCCATTTCTATGTTTCATGGTAAGATATAATATGATTTGCGAAGTGTTATGTATTCCTCGTCTACACTTCAAATGAATGTAAATGCGACACTTCCTTGCAAGGAAATAGCGTTTGCGAATGTCTACCTATCATAGCAATAGTGTTCTAATGCTTCTTAAAACGCGATATCGCATCTCATCTCTATGTTTCATGGTAAGATGTAATATGAATTGCGAAGTGTTATGTATTCCTCGTCTACACTTCAAATGAATGTAAATGCGACACTTCCTTGCAAGGAAATAGCGTTTGCAGATATCCACGTATCGAAGCAATAGAGTTCAAATGCTTCTTAAAACGCGATATCGCATCTCATTTCTATGTTTCATGGTAAGATATAATATGATTTGCGAAGTGTCATGTATTCCTCGTCTACACTTCAAATGAATGTAAATGCGACACTTCCTTGCAAGGAAATAGCGTTTGCAGATGTCTACGCATCGAAGCAATAGAGTTCAAATGCTTCTTAAAACGAGATATTGCATCTCATATTTATGTTTCATGATAAGATATAATATTCATTGTGAAGTGTTATGCATTCCTCGTCTACGATTCAAGTGAATGTAAATGCGACACTTCCTCGCTAGGAAATAGCGTTTGCAGATGTCTACGTATCGTAGCAATAGAGTTCTTTTGATTATTAAAACGCGATATCGCATCTCATTTCTATGTTTCATGGTAAGATATAATATGATTTGCGAAGTGTTATGTATTCCTCGTCTACACTTCAAATGAATGTAAATGCGACACTTCCTTGCAAGGAAATAGCGTTTGCAGATGTCTACCTATCGTAGCAATAGAGTTCTAATGCTTCTTAAAACGCGATATCGCATCTCATTTCTATGTTTCATAGTAAGATATAATATGATTTGCGAAGTGTTATGTATTCCTCGTCTACACTTCAAATGAATGTAAATGCGACACTTACTTGCAAGGAAATAGCGTTTGCAGATGTCTACGTATCGTAGCAATAGAGATCTTATGATTCTTAAAACGCGATATCGCTTCTCATTTCTATGTTTCATGGTAAGATATAATATGATTTGCGAAGTGTTATGTATTCCTCGTCTACACATCAAATGAATGTAAATGAGACACTTCCTTGTAAGGAAATAGCGTTTGCAGATGTCTACCTATCGTAGCAATAGAGTTCTAATGCTTCTTAAAACGCGAAATCGCATCTCATTTCTATGTTTCATGGTAAGATATAATATGATTTGCGAAGTGTTATGTATTCCTCGTCTACACTTCAAATGAATGTAAATGCGACACTTCCTTGCAAGGAAATAGCGTTTGCGAATGTCTACCTATCATAGCAATAGTGTTCTAATGCTTCATAAAACGCGATATCGCATCACATTTCTATGTTTCATGGTAAGATATAATATTCATTGCGAAGTGTTATGCATTCCTCGTATACGATTGAAATGAATGTAAATGCGACACTTCCTTGCAAGGAAATAGCGTTTGCAGATGTCTACGTATCGTAGCAATAGAGTTCAAATGCTTCTTAAAACGCGATATCGCATCCCATTTCTATGTTTCATGGTAAGATATAATATGATTTGCGAAGTGTTATGTATTCCTCGTCTACACTTCAAATGAATGTAAATGCGACACTTCCTTGCAAGGAAATAGCGTTTGCGAATGTCTACCTATCATAGCAATAGTGTTCTAATGCTTCTTAAAACGCGATATCGCATCTCATCTCTATGTTTCATGGTAAGATGTAATATGAATTGCGAAGTGTTATGTATTCCTCGTCTACACTTCAAATGAATGTAAATGCGACACTTCCTTGCAAGGAAATAGCGTTTGCAGATATCCACGTATCGAAGCAATAGAGTTCAAATGCTTCTTAAAACGCGATATCGCATCTCATTTCTATGTTTCATGGTAAGATATAATATGATTTGCGAAGTGTCATGTATTCCTCGTCTACACTTCAAATGAATGTAAATGCGACACTTCCTTGCAAGGAAATAGCGTTTGCAGATGTCTACGCATCGAAGCAATAGAGTTCAAATGCTTCTTAAAACGAGATATTGCATCTCATATTTATGTTTCATGATAAGATATAATATTCATTGTGAAGTGTTATGCATTCCTCGTCTACGATTCAAGTGAATGTAAATGCGACACTTCCTCGCTAGGAAATAGCGTTTGCAGATGTCTACGTATCGTAGCAATAGAGTTCTTTTGATTATTAAAACGCGATATCGCATCTCATTTCTATGTTTCATGGTAAGATATAATATGATTTGCGAAGTGTTATGTATTCCACGTCTACACTTCAAATGAATGTAAATGCGACACTTCCTTGCAAGGAAATAGCGTTTGCAGATGTCTACCTATCGTAGCAATAGAGTTCTAATGCTTCTTAAAACGCGATATCGCATCTCATTTCTATGTTTCATAGTAAGATATAATATGATTTGCGAAGTGTTATGTATTCCTCGTCTACACTTCAAATGAATGTAAATGCGACACTTACTTGCAAGGAAATAGCGTTTGCAGATGTCTACGTATCGTAGCAATAGAGATCTTATGATTCTTAAAACGCGATATCGCTTCTCATTTCTATGTTTCATGGTAAGATATAATATGATTTGGGAAGTGTTATGTATTCCTCGTCTACACTTCAAATGAATGTAAATGTGACACTTCCTTGCAAGGAAATAGCGTTTGCGAATGTCTACCTAACACAGCAATAGTGTTCTAATGCTTCTAAAATGCGATATCGCATCTCATCTCTATGTTTCGTGGTAAGATATAATATGATTTGCGAAGTGTTATGTATTCCTCGTCTACACATCAAATGAATGTAAATGAGACACTTCCTTGTAAGGAAATAGCGTTTGCGAATGTCTACCTATCGTAGCAATAGTGTTCTAATGCTTCTTAAAACGCGATATCGCATATCATTTCTATGTTTCATAGTAAGATATATTATGATTTGCGAAGTGTTATGTATTCCTCGTCTACACTTCAAATGAATGTAAATGCGACACTTACTTGCAAGGAAATAGCGTTTGCAGATGTCCACGTATCGTAGCAATAGGGTTCTTATGATTCTTAAAACGCGATATCGCTTCTCATTTCTATGTTTCATGGTAAGATATAATATGATTTGCGAAGTGTCATGTATTCCTCGTCCACACTTCAAATGAATGTAAATGCGACACTTCGTTGCAAGGAAATAGCGTTTGCGAATATCCATCTATCGTAGCAATAGTGTTCTAATGCTTCTTAAAACGCGATATCGCATCTCATTTCTATGTTTCATGGTAAGATATAATTTGATTCGCGAAGTGTTATGTATTCCTCGTCTACACTTCAAATGAATGTAAATGCGACACTTCCTTGCAAGGAAATAGCGTTTGCAAACGTCTACCTACCGTAGCAATAGAGTTCTAATGCTTCGTAAAACGCGATATCGCATCCCATTTCTATATTTCATGGTAAGATATAATATGATTTGCGAAGTGTTATGTATTCCTCGTCTACACTTCAAATGAATGTAAATGAGACACTTCCTTGCAAGGAAATATCGTTTGCAGATGTCTACGTATCGTAGCAATAGAGTTCAAATGCTTCTTGAAACGCGATATCGCATCTCATTTCTATGTTTCATGGTAAGATATAATATGATTTGCGAAGTGTTATGTATTCCTCGTCTACACTTCAAATGAATGTAAATGCGACACTTCCTTGCAAGGAAATAGCGTTTGCGAATGTCTACCTATCATAGCAATAGTGTTCTAATGCTTCTAAAATGCGATATCGCATCTCATCTCTATGTTTCATGGTAAGATATAATATGATTTGCGAAGTGTTATGTATTCCTCGTCTACACATCAAATGAATGTAAATGAGACACTTCCTTGTAAGGAAATAGCGTTTGCAGATGTCTACCTATCGTAGCAATAGAGTTCTAATGCTTCTTAAGACGCGAAATCGCATCTCATTTCTATGTTTCATGGTAAGATATAATATGATTTGCGAAGTGTCATGTATTGCTCGTCTACACTTCAAATGAATGTAAATGCGACACTTCCTTGCTAGGAAATAGCGTCTGCAGATGTCTAGGTATCGTAGCAATAGAGTTCTAATGCTTCATAAAACGCGATATCGCATCACATTTCTATGTTTCATGGTAAGATATAATATTCATTGCGAAGTGTTATGCATTCCTCGTATACGATTGAAATGAATGTAAATGCGACACTTCCTTGCAAGGAAATAGCGTTTGCAGATGTCTACGTATCGTAGCAATAGAGTTCAAATGCTTCTTAAAACGCGATATCGCATCCCATTTCTATGTTTCATGGTAAGATATAATATGATTTGCGAAGTGTTATGTATTCCTCGTCTACACTTCAAATGAATGTAAATGCGACACTTCCTTGCAAGGAAATAGCGTTTGCGAATGTCTACCTATCATAGCAATAGTGTTCTAATGCTTCTTAAAACGCGATATCGCATCTCATCTCTATGTTTCATGGTAAGATGTAATATGAATTGCGAAGTGTTATGTATTCCTCGTCTACACTTCAAATGAATGTAAATGCGACACTTCCTTGCAAGGAAATAGCGTTTGCAGATATCTACGTATCGAAGCAATAGAGTTCAAATGCTTCTTAAAACGCGATATCGCATCTCAGTTCTATGTTTCATGGTAAGATATAATATGATTTGCGAAGTGTCATGTATTCCTCGTCTACACTTCAAATGAATGTAAATGCGACACTACCTTGCTAGGAAATAGCGTCTGTTGATGTCTAGGTATCGCAGCAATAGAGTTCTAATGCTCCTTAAAACGCGATATCGCATCTCATTTCTATGTTTCATGGTAAGATATAATATGATTTGCGAAGTGTCATGTATTCCTCGTCCACACTTCAAATGAATGTAAATGCGACACTTCGTTGCAAGGAAATAGCGTTTGCGAATATCCATCTATCGTAGCAATAGTGTTCTAATGCTTCTTAAAACGCGATATCGCATCTCATTTCTATGTTTCATGGTAAGATATAATTTGATTTGCGAAGTGTTATGTATTCCTCGTCTACACTTCAAATGAATGTAAATGCGACACTTCCTTGCAAGGAAATAGCGTTTGCAAACGTCTACCTACCGTAGCAATAGAGTTCTAATGCTTCGTAAAACGCGATATCGCATCTCATTTCTATATTTCATGGTAAGATATAATATGATTTGCGAAGTGTTATGTATTCCTCGTCTACACTTCAAATGAATGTAAATGAGACACTTCCTTGCAAGGAAATATCGTTTGCAGATGTCTACGTATCGTAGCAATAGAGTTCAAATGCTTCTTGAAACGCGATATCGCATCTCATTTCTATGTTTCATGGTAAGATATAATTTGATTTGCGAAGTGTTATGTATTCCTCGTCTACACTTCAAATGAATGTAAATGCGACACTTCCTTGCAAGGAAATAGCGTTTGCAAACGTCTACCTACCGTAGCAATAGAGTTCTAATGCTTCGTAAAAGGCGATATCGCATCTCATTTCTATATTTCATGGTAAGATATAATATGATTTGCGAAGTGTTATGTATTCCTCGTCTACACTTCAAATGAATGTAAATGAGACACTTCCTTGCAAGGAAATATCGTTTGCAGATATCTACGTATCGTAGCAATAGAGTTCAAATGCTTCTTGAAACGCGATATCGCATCTCATTTCTATGTTTCATGGTAAGATATAATATGATTTGCGAAGTGTTATGTATTCCTCGTCTACACTTCAAATGAATGTAAATGCGACACTTCCTTGCAAGGAAATAGCGTTTGCGAATGTCTACCTATCATAGCAATAGTGTTCTAATGCTTCTAAAATGCGATATCGCATCTCATCTCTATGTTTCATGGTAAGATATAATATGATTTGCGAAGTGTTATGTATTCCTCGTCTACACATCAAATGAATGTAAATGAGACACTTCCTTGTAAGGAAATAGCGTTTGCAGATGTCTACCTATCGTAGCAATAGAGTTCTAATGCTTCTTAAAACGCGAAATCGCATCTCATTTCTATGTTTCATGGTAAGATATAATATGATTTGCGAAGTGTCATGTATTGCTCGTCTACACTTCAAATGAATGTAAATGCGACACTTCCTTGCTAGGAAATAGCGTCTGCAGATGTCTAGGTATCGTAGCAATAGAGTTCTAATGCTTCATAAAACGCGATATCGCATCACATTTCTATGTTTCATGGTAAGATATAATATTCATTGCGAAGTGTTATGCATTCCTCGTATACGATTGAAATGAATGTAAATGCGACACTTCCTTGCAAGGAAATAGCGTTTGCAGATGTCTACGTATCGTAGCAATAGAGTTCAAATGCTTCTTAAAACGCGATATCGCATCTCATTTCTATGTTTCATGGTAAGATATAATATGATTTGCGAAGTGTTATGTATTCCTCGTCTACACTTCAAATGAATGTAAATGCGACACTTCCTTGCAAGGAAATAGCGTTTGCGAATGTCCACCTATCATAGCAATAGTGTTCTAATGCTTCTTAAAACGCGATATCGCATCTCTACTCTATGTTTCATGGTAAGATGTAATATGATTTGCGAAGTGTTATGTATTCCGCGTCTACACCTCAAATGAATATAATGCGACACTTCCTTGCAAGGAAATAGCGTTTGCAGATGTCTACGCATCGAAGCAATAGAGTTCAAATGCTTCTTAAAACGAGATATTGCATCTCATATTTATGTTTCATGATAAGATATAATATTCATTGTGAAGTGTTATGCATTCCTCGTCTACGATTCAACTGAATGTAAATGCGACACTTCCTCGCTAGGAAATAGCGTTTGCAGATGTCTACGTATCGTAGCAATAGAGTTCTTTTGATTATTAAAACGCGATATCGCATCTCATTTCTATGTTTCATGGTAAGATATAATATGATTTGCGAAGTGTTATGTATTCCTCGTCTACACTTCAAATGAATGTAAATGCGACACTTCCTTGCAAGGAAATAGCGTTTGCAGATGTCTACCTATCGTAGCAATAGAGTTCTAATGCTTCTTAAAACGCGATATCGCATCTCATTTCTATGTTTCATAGTAAGATATAATATGATTTGCGAAGTGTTATGTATTCCTCGTCTACACTTCAAATGAATGTAAATGCGACACTTACTTGCAAGGAAATAGCGTTTGCAGATGTCTACGTATCGTAGCAATAGAGATCTTATGATTCTTAAAACGCGATATCGCTTCTCATTTCTATGTTTCATGGTAAGATATAATATGATTTGGGAAGTGTTATGTATTCCTCGTCTACACTTCAAATGAATGTAAATGTGACACTTCCTTGCAAGGAAATAGCGTTTGCGAATGTCTACCTAACATAGCAATAGAGTTCTAATGCTTCTAAAATGCGATATCGCATCCCATTTCTATATTTCATGGTAAGATATAATATGATTTGCGAAGTGTTATGTATTCCTCGTCTACACTTCAAATGAATGTAAATGAGACACTTCCTTGCAAGGAAATATCGTTTGCAGATGTCTACGTATCGTAGCAATAGAGTTCAAATGCTTCTTGAAACGCGATATCGCATCTCATTTCTATGTTTCATGGTAAGATATAATATGATTTGCGAAGTGTTATGTATTCCTCGTCTACACTTCAAATGAATGTAAATGAGACACTTCCTTGCAAGGAAATATCGTTTGCAGATGTCTACGTATCGTAGCAATAGAGTTCAAATGCTTCTTGAAACGCGATATCGCATCTCATTTCTATGTTTCATGGTAAGATATAATATGATTTGCGAAGTGTTATGTATTCCTCGTCTACACTTCAAATGAATGTAAATGCGACACTTCCTTGCAAGGAAATAGCGTTTGCGAATGTCTACCTATCATAGCAATAGTGTTCTAATGCTTCTAAAATGCGATATCGCATCTCATCTCTATGTTTCATGGTAAGATATAATATGATTTGCGAAGTGTTATGTATTCCTCGTCTACACATCAAATGAATGTAAATGAGACACTTCCTTGTAAGGAAATAGCGTTTGCAGATGTCTACCTATCGTAGCAATAGAGTTCTAATGCTTCTTAAGACGCGAAATCGCATCTCATTTCTATGTTTCATGGTAAGATATAATATGATTTGCGAAGTGTCATGTATTGCTCGTCTACACTTCAAATGAATGTAAATGCGACACTTCCTTGCTAGGAAATAGCGTCTGCAGATGTCTAGGTATCGTAGCAATAGAGTTCTAATGCTTCATAAAACGCGATATCGCATCACATTTCTATGTTTCATGGTAAGATATAATATTCATTGCGAAGTGTTATGCATTCCTCGTATACGATTGAAATGAATGTAAATGCGACACTTCCTTGCAAGGAAATAGCGTTTGCAGATGTCTACGTATCGTAGCAATAGAGTTCAAATGCTTCTTAAAACGCGATATCGCATCCCATTTCTATGTTTCATGGTAAGATATAATATGATTTGCGAAGTGTTATGTATTCCTCGTCTACACTTCAAATGAATGTAAATGCGACACTTCCTTGCAAGGAAATAGCGTTTGCGAATGTCTACCTATCATAGCAATAGTGTTCTAATGCTTCTTAAAACGCGATATCGCATCTCATCTCTATGTTTCATGGTAAGATGTAATATGAATTGCGAAGTGTTATGTATTCCTCGTCTACACTTCAAATGAATGTAAATGCGACACTTCCTTGCAAGGAAATAGCGTTTGCAGATATCTACGTATCGAAGCAATAGAGTTCAAATGCTTCTTAAAACGCGATATCGCATCTCAGTTCTATGTTTCATGGTAAGATATAATATGATTTGCGAAGTGTCATGTATTCCTCGTCCACACTTCAAATGAATGTAAATGCGACACTTCGTTGCAAGGAAATAGCGTTTGCGAATATCCATCTATCGTAGCAATAGTGTTCTAATGCTTCTTAAAACGCGATATCGCATCTCATTTCTATGTTTCATGGTAAGATATAATTTGATTTGCGAAGTGTTATGTATTCCTCGTCTACACTTCAAATGAATGTAAATGCGACACTTCCTTGCAAGGAAATAGCGTTTGCAAACGTCTACCTACCGTAGCAATAGAGTTCTAATGCTTCGTAAAACGCGATATCGCATCTCATTTCTATATTTCATGGTAAGATATAATATGATTTGCGAAGTGTTATGTATTCCTCGTCTACACTTCAAATGAATGTAAATGCGACACTTCCTTGCAAGGAAATAGCGTTTGCGAATGTCTACCTATCATAGCAATAGTGTTCTAATGCTTCTTAAAACGCGATATCGCATCTCATCTCTATGTTTCATGGTAAGATGTAATATGAATTGCGAAGTGTTATGTATTCCTCGTCTACACTTCAAATGAATGTAAATGCGACACTTCCTTGCAAGGAAATAGCGTTTGCAGATATCTACGTATCGAAGCAATAGAGTTCAAATGCTTCTTAAAACGCGATATCGCATCTCAGTTCTATGTTTCATGGTAAGATATAATATGATTTGCGAAGTGTCATGTATTCCTCGTCTACACTTCAAATGAATGTAAATGCGACACTACCTTGCTAGGAAATAGCGTCTGTTGATGTCTAGGTATCGCAGCAATAGAGTTCTAATGCTCCTTAAAACGCGATATCGCATCTCATTTCTATGTTTCATGGTAAGATATAATATGATTTGCGAAGTGTCATGTATTCCTCGTCCACACTTCAAATGAATGTAAATGCGACACTTCGTTGCAAGGAAATAGCGTTTGCGAATATCCATCTATCGTAGCAATAGTGTTCTAATGCTTCTTAAAACGCGATATCGCATCTCATTTCTATGTTTCATGGTAAGATATAATTTGATTTGCGAAGTGTTATGTATTCCTCGTCTACACTTCAAATGAATGTAAATGCGACACTTCCTTGCAAGGAAATAGCGTTTGCAAACGTCTACCTACCGTAGCAATAGAGTTCTAATGCTTCGTAAAACGCGATATCGCATCTCATTTCTATATTTCATGGTAAGATATAATATGATTTGCGAAGTGTTATGTATTCCTCGTCTACACTTCAAATGAATGTAAATGAGACACTTCCTTGCAAGGAAATATCGTTTGCAGATGTCTACGTATCGTAGCAATAGAGTTCAAATGCTTCTTGAAACGCGATATCGCATCTCATTTCTATGTTTCATGGTAAGATATAATTTGATTTGCGAAGTGTTATGTATTCCTCGTCTACACTTCAAATGAATGTAAATGCGACACTTCCTTGCAAGGAAATAGCGTTTGCAAACGTCTACCTACCGTAGCAATAGAGTTCTAATGCTTCGTAAAAGGCGATATCGCATCTCATTTCTATATTTCATGGTAAGATATAATATGATTTGCGAAGTGTTATGTATTCCTCGTCTACACTTCAAATGAATGTAAATGAGACACTTCCTTGCAAGGAAATATCGTTTGCAGATATCTACGTATCGTAGCAATAGAGTTCAAATGCTTCTTGAAACGCGATATCGCATCTCATTTCTATGTTTCATGGTAAGATATAATATGATTTGCGAAGTGTTATGTATTCCTCGTCTACACTTCAAATGAATGTAAATGCGACACTTCCTTGCAAGGAAATAGCGTTTGCGAATGTCTACCTATCATAGCAATAGTGTTCTAATGCTTCTAAAATGCGATATCGCATCTCATCTCTATGTTTCATGGTAAGATATAATATGATTTGCGAAGTGTTATGTATTCCTCGTCTACACATCAAATGAATGTAAATGAGACACTTCCTTGTAAGGAAATAGCGTTTGCAGATGTCTACCTATCGTAGCAATAGAGTTCTAATGCTTCTTAAAACGCGAAATCGCATCTCATTTCTATGTTTCATGGTAAGATATAATATGATTTGCGAAGTGTCATGTATTGCTCGTCTACACTTCAAATGAATGTAAATGCGACACTTCCTTGCTAGGAAATAGCGTCTGCAGATGTCTAGGTATCGTAGCAATAGAGTTCTAATGCTTCATAAAACGCGATATCGCATCACATTTCTATGTTTCATGGTAAGATATAATATTCATTGCGAAGTGTTATGCATTCCTCGTATACGATTGAAATGAATGTAAATGCGACACTTCCTTGCAAGGAAATAGCGTTTGCAGATGTCTACGTATCGTAGCAATAGAGTTCAAATGCTTCTTAAAACGCGATATCGCATCTCATTTCTATGTTTCATGGTAAGATATAATATGATTTGCGAAGTGTTATGTATTCCTCGTCTACACTTCAAATGAATGTAAATGCGACACTTCCTTGCAAGGAAATAGCGTTTGCGAATGTCCACCTATCATAGCAATAGTGTTCTAATGCTTCTTAAAACGCGATATCGCATCTCTACTCTATGTTTCATGGTAAGATGTAATATGATTTGCGAAGTGTTATGTATTCCGCGTCTACACCTCAAATGAATATAATGCGACACTTCCTTGCAAGGAAATAGCGTTTGCAGATGTCTACGCATCGAAGCAATAGAGTTCAAATGCTTCTTAAAACGAGATATTGCATCTCATATTTATGTTTCATGATAAGATATAATATTCATTGTGAAGTGTTATGCATTCCTCGTCTACGATTCAACTGAATGTAAATGCGACACTTCCTCGCTAGGAAATAGCGTTTGCAGATGTCTACGTATCGTAGCAATAGAGTTCTTTTGATTATTAAAACGCGATATCGCATCTCATTTCTATGTTTCATGGTAAGATATAATATGATTTGCGAAGTGTTATGTATTCCTCGTCTACACTTCAAATGAATGTAAATGCGACACTTCCTTGCAAGGAAATAGCGTTTGCAGATGTCTACCTATCGTAGCAATAGAGTTCTAATGCTTCTTAAAACGCGATATCGCATCTCATTTCTATGTTTCATAGTAAGATATAATATGATTTGCGAAGTGTTATGTATTCCTCGTCTACACTTCAAATGAATGTAAATGCGACACTTACTTGCAAGGAAATAGCGTTTGCAGATGTCTACGTATCGTAGCAATAGAGATCTTATGATTCTTAAAACGCGATATCGCTTCTCATTTCTATGTTTCATGGTAAGATATAATATGATTTGGGAAGTGTTATGTATTCCTCGTCTACACTTCAAATGAATGTAAATGTGACACTTCCTTGCAAGGAAATAGCGTTTGCGAATGTCTACCTAACATAGCAATAGAGTTCTAATGCTTCTAAAATGCGATATCGCATCCCATTTCTATATTTCATGGTAAGATATAATATGATTTGCGAAGTGTTATGTATTCCTCGTCTACACTTCAAATGAATGTAAATGAGACACTTCCTTGCAAGGAAATATCGTTTGCAGATGTCTACGTATCGTAGCAATAGAGTTCAAATGCTTCTTGAAACGCGATATCGCATCTCATTTCTATGTTTCATGGTAAGATATAATATGATTTGCGAAGTGTTATGTATTCCTCGTCTACACTTCAAATGAATGTAAATGAGACACTTCCTTGCAAGGAAATATCGTTTGCAGATGTCTACGTATCGTAGCAATAGAGTTCAAATGCTTCTTGAAACGCGATATCGCATCTCATTTCTATGTTTCATGGTAAGATATAATATGATTTGCGAAGTGTTATGTATTCCTCGTCTACACTTCAAATGAATGTAAATGCGACACTTCCTTGCAAGGAAATAGCGTTTGCGAATGTCTACCTATCATAGCAATAGTGTTCTAATGCTTCTAAAATGCGATATCGCATCTCATCTCTATGTTTCATGGTAAGATATAATATGATTTGCGAAGTGTTATGTATTCCTCGTCTACACATCAAATGAATGTAAATGAGACACTTCCTTGTAAGGAAATAGCGTTTGCAGATGTCTACCTATCGTAGCAATAGAGTTCTAATGCTTCTTAAGACGCGAAATCGCATCTCATTTCTATGTTTCATGGTAAGATATAATATGATTTGCGAAGTGTCATGTATTGCTCGTCTACACTTCAAATGAATGTAAATGCGACACTTCCTTGCTAGGAAATAGCGTCTGCAGAAGTCTAGGTATCGTAGCAATAGAGTTCTAATGCTTCATAAAACGCGATATCGCATCACATTTCTATGTTTCATGGTAAGATATAATATTCATTGCGAAGTGTTATGCATTCCTCGTATACGATTGAAATGAATGTAAATGCGACACTTCCTTGCAAGGAAATAGCGTTTGCAGATGTCTACGTATCGTAGCAATAGAGTTCAAATGCTTCTTAAAACGCGATATCGCATCCCATTTCTATGTTTCATGGTAAGATATAATATGATTTGCGAAGTGTTATGTATTCCTCGTCTACACTTCAAATGAATGTAAATGCGACACTTCCTTGCAAGGAAATAGCGTTTGCGAATGTCTACCTATCATAGCAATAGTGTTCTAATGCTTCTTAAAACGCGATATCGCATCTCATCTCTATGTTTCATGGTAAGATGTAATATGAATTGCGAAGTGTTATGTATTCCTCGTCTACACTTCAAATGAATGTAAATGCGACACTTCCTTGCAAGGAAATAGCGTTTGCAGATATCTACGTATCGAAGCAATAGAGTTCAAATGCTTCTTAAAACGCGATATCGCATCTCAGTTCTATGTTTCATGGTAAGATATAATATGATTTGCGAAGTGTCATGTATTCCTCGTCCACACTTCAAATGAATGTAAATGCGACACTTCGTTGCAAGGAAATAGCGTTTGCGAATATCCATCTATCGTAGCAATAGTGTTCTAATGCTTCTTAAAACGCGATATCGCATCTCATTTCTATGTTTCATGGTAAGATATAATTTGATTTGCGAAGTGTTATGTATTCCTCGTCTACACTTCAAATGAATGTAAATGCGACACTTCCTTGCAAGGAAATAGCGTTTGCAAACGTCTACCTACCGTAGCAATAGAGTTCTAATGCTTCGTAAAACGCGATATCGCATCTCATTTCTATATTTCATGGTAAGATATAATATGATTTGCGAAGTGTTATGTATTCCTCGTCTACACTTCAAATGAATGTAAATGAGACACTTCCTTGCAAGGAAACATCGTTTGCAGATGTCTACGTATCGTAGCAATAGAGTTCAAATGCTTCTTGAAACGCGATATCGCATCTCATTTCTATGTTTCATGGTAAGATATAATTTGATTTGCGAAGTGTTATGTATTCCTCGTCTACACTTCAAATGAATGTAAATGCGACACTTCCTTGCAAGGAAATAGCGTTTGCAAACGTCTACCTACCGTAGCAATAGAGTTCTAATGCTTCGTAAAAGGCGATATCGCATCTCATTTCTATATTTCATGGTAAGATATAATATGATTTGCGAAGTGTTATGTATTCCTCGTCTACACTTCAAGTGAATGTAAATGAGACACTTCCTTGCAAGGAAATATCGTTTGCAGATATCTACGTATCGTAGCAATAGAGTTCAAATGCTTCTTGAAACGCGATATCGCATCTCATTTCTATGTTTCATGGTAAGATATAATATGATTTGCGAAGTGTTATGTATTCCTCGTCTACACTTCAAATGAATGTAAATGCGACACTTCCTTGCAAGGAAATAGCGTTTGCGAATGTCTACCTATCATAGCAATAGTGTTCTAATGCTTCTAAAATGCGATATCGCATCTCATCTCTATGTTTCATGGTAAGATATAATATGATTTGCGAAGTGTTATGTATTCCTCGTCTACACATCAAATGAATGTAAATGAGACACTTCCTTGTAAGGAAATAGCGTTTGCAGATGTCTACCTATCGTAGCAATAGAGTTCTAATGCTTCTTAAAACGCGAAATCGCATCTCATTTCTATGTTTCATGGTAAGATATAATATGATTTGCGAAGTGTCATGTATTGCTCGTCTACACTTCAAATGAATGTAAATGCGACACTTCCTTGCTAGGAAATAGCGTCTGCAGATGTCTAGGTATCGTAGCAATAGAGTTCTAATGCTTCATAAAACGCGATATCGCATCACATTTCTATGTTTCATGGTAAGATATAATATTCATTGCGAAGTGTTATGCATTCCTCGTATACGATTGAAATGAATGTAAATGCGACACTTCCTTGCAAGGAAATAGCGTTTGCAGATGTCTACGTATCGTAGCAATAGAGTTCAAATGCTTCTTAAAACGCGATATCGCATCTCATTTCTATGTTTCATGGTAAGATATAATATGATTTGCGAAGTGTTATGTATTCCTCGTCTACACTTCAAATGAATGTAAATGCGACACTTCCTTGCAAGGAAATAGCGTTTGCGAATGTCTACCTATCATAGCAATAGTGTTCTAATGCTTCTTAAAACGCGATATCGCATCTCTTCTCTATGTTTCATGGTAAGATGTAATATGATTTGCGAAGTGTTATGTATTCCTCGTCTACACCTCAAATGAATATAATGCGACACTTCCTTGCAAGGAAATAGCGTTTGCAGATGTCTACGCATCGAAGCAATAGAGTTCAAATGCTTCTTAAAACGAGATATTGCATCTCATATTTATGTTTCATAGTAAGATATAATATGATTTGCGAAGTGTTATGTATTCCTCGTCTACACTTCAAATGAATGTAAATGCGACACTTCCTTGCAAGGAAATAGCGTTTGCAGATGTCTACCTATCGTAGCAATAGAGTTCTAATGCTTCTTAAAACGCGATATCGCATCTCATTTCTATGTTTCATAGTAAGATATAATATGATTTGCGAAGTGTTATGTATACCTCGTCTACACATCAAATGAATGTAAATGAGACACTTCCTTGTAAGGAAATAGCGTTTGCGAATGTCTACCTATCGTAGCAATAGAGTTCTAATGCTTCATAAAACGCGATATCGCATCACATTTCTATGTTTCATGGTAAGATATAATATTCATTGCGAAGTGTTATGCATTCCTCGTATGCGATTGAAATGAATGTAAATGCGACACTTCCTTGCAAGGAAATAGCGTTTGCAGATGTCTACGTATCGTAGCAATAGAGTTCAAATGCTTCTTAAAACGCGATATCGCATCTCATTTCTATGTTTCATGGTAAGATATAATATGATTTGCGAAGTGTTATGTATTCCTCGTCTACACTTCAAATGAATGTAAATGCGACACTTCCTTGCAAGGAAATAGCGTTTGCGAATGTCTACCTATCATAGCAATAGTGTTCTAATGCTTCTTAAAACGCGATATCGCATCTCATCTCTATGTTTCATGGTAAGATGTAATATGATTTGCGAAGTGTTATGTATTCCTCGTCTACACTTCAAATGGATGCAAATGCGACACTTACTTGCAATGAAATAGCGTTTGCAGATGTCTACGTATCGTAGCAATAGAGTTCTTATGATTCTTAAAACGCGATATCGCTTCTCATTTCTATGTTTCATGGTAAGATATAATATACTTTGCGAAGTGTTATGCATTCCTCGTCTACGATTCAAATGAATGTAAATGCGACACTTCCTTGCAAGGAAATAGCGTTTGCAGATGTCTACGTATCGTAGCAATAGAGTTCTTATGATTCTTAAAACGCGATATCGCATCTCATTTCTATGTTTCATGGTAAGATATAATATGAATTGCGAAGTGTTATGTATTCCTCGTCTACACTTCAAATGAATGTGAATGCGAAACTTCCTCGCTAGGAAATAGCGTTTGCAGATGTCTACGTATCGAAGCAATAGAGTTCAAATGCTTCTTAAAACGAGATATTGCGTCTCATATCTATGTTTCATGATAAGATATAATATTCATTGCGAAGTGTTATGCATTCCTCGTCTACGATTCAAATGAATGTAAATGTGACACTTCCTTGCAAGGAAATAGCGTTTGCAAATGTCTACCTATCATAGCAATAGTGTTCTAATGCTTCTAAAATGCGATATCGCATCTCATCTCTATGTTTCATGGTAAGATATAATATGATTTGCGAAGTGTTATGTATTCCTCGTCTACACATCAAATGAATGTAAATGAGACACTTCCTTGTAAGGAAATAGCGTTTGCAGATGTCTACGTATCGTAGCAATAGAGTTCTAATGCTTCTTAAAACGCGAAATCGCATCTCATTTCTATGTTTCATGGTAAGATATAAAATGATTTGCGAAGTGTCATGTATTCCTCGTCTACACTTCAAATGAATGTAAAGGCGACACTTCCTTGCTAGGAAATAGCGTCTGCAGATGTCTAGGTATCATAGCAATAGAGTTCTAATGCTTCATAAAACGCGATATCGCATCACATTTCTATGTTTCATGGTAAGATATAATATTCATTGCGAAGTGTTATGCATTCCTCGTATGCGATTGAAATGAATGTAAATGCGACACTTCCTTGCAAGGAAATAGCGTTTGCAGATGTCTACGTATCGTAGCAATAGAGTTCAAATGCTTCTTAAAACGCGATATCGCATCTCATTTCTATGTTTCATGGTAAGATATAATATGATTTGCGAAGTGTTATGTATTCCTCGTCTACACTTCAAATGAATGTAAATGCGACACTTCCTTGCAAGGAAATAGCGTTTGCGAATGTCTACCTATCATAGCAATAGTGTTCTAATGCTTCTTAGAACGCGATATCGCATCTCATCTCTATGTTTCATGGTAAGATGTAATATGATTTGCGAAGTGTTATGTATTCCTCGTCTACACTTCAAATGGATGTAAATGCGACACTTACTTGCAATGAAATAGCGTTTGCAGATGTCTACGTATCGTAGCAATAGAGTTCTTATGATTCTTAAAACGCGATATCGCTTCTCATTTCTATGTTTCATGGTAAGATATAATATTCTTTGCGAAGTGTTATGCATTCCTCGTCTACGATTCAAATGAATGTAAATGCGACACTTCCTTGCAAGGAAATAGCGTTTGCAGATGTCTACGTATCGTAGCAATAGAGTTCTTATGATTCTTAAAACGCGATATCGCATCTCATTTCTATGTTTCATGGTAAGATATAATATGAATTGCGATGTGTTATGTATTCCTCGTCTACACTTCAAATGAATGTGAATGCGAAACTTCCTCGCTAGGAAATAGCGTTTGCAGATGTCTACGTATCGAAGCAATAGAGTTCAAATGCTTCTTAAAACGAGATATTGCATCTCATATCTATGTTTCATGATAAGATATAATATGATTTGCGAAGTGTTATGTATTCCTCGTCTACACTTCTAATGAATGTAAATGCGACACTTCGTTGCAAGGAAATAGCGTTTGCAGATGTCTACCTATCGTAGCAATAGAGTTCTAATGCTTCTTAAAACGCGATATCGCATCTCATTTCTATGTTTCATGGTAAGATATAATATGATTTGCGAAGTGTTATGTATTCCTCGTCTACACTTCAAATGAATGTAAATGCGACACTTCCTTGCAAGGAAATAGCGTTTGCGAATGTCTAACTATCATAGCAATTGTGTTCTAATGCTTC
Source organism: Xylocopa sonorina (assembly GCF_050948175.1). Lineage (NCBI taxonomy): Eukaryota > Metazoa > Arthropoda > Insecta > Hymenoptera > Apidae > Xylocopa > Xylocopa sonorina. Next base: position 528,718 of record NW_027490271.1, on the reverse strand, counting down.
TTAAAACGCGATATCGCATCTCATCTCTATGTTTCATGGTAAGATATAATATGATTTGCGAAGTGTTATGTATTCCTCGTCTACACTTCAAATGAATGTAAATGCGACACTTACTTGCAAGGAAATAGCGTTTGCAGATGTCTACGTATCGTAGCAATAGAGTTCTTATGATTCTTAAAACGCGATATCGCTTCTCATTTCTATGTTTCATGGTAAGATATAATATGATATGCGAAGTGTTATGTATTCCTCGTCTACACTTCAAATGAATGTAAATGCGACACTTCCTTGCAAGGAAATAGCGTTTGCGAATGTCTACCTATCATAGCAATAGTGTTCTAATGCTTCTAAAATGCGATATCGCTTCTCATCTCTATGTTTCATGGTAAGATATAATATGATTTGCGAAGTGTTATGTATTCCTCGTCTACACATCAAATGAATGTAAATGAGACACTTCCTTGTAAGGAAATAGCGTTTGCGAATGTCTACCTATCATAGCAATAGTGTTCTAATGCTTCTTAAAACGCGATATCGCATCTCATTTCTATGTTTCATGGTAAGATATAATATGAATTGCGAAGTGTTATGTATTCCTCGTCTACACTTCAAATGAATGTGAATGCGAAACTTCCTCGCTAGGATATAGCGTTTGCAGATGTCTACGTATCGTAGCAATAGATTTCTAATGCTTCTTAAAACGCGATATCGCATCTGATTTCTAAGTTTCATGGTAAGATATAATATGTTTTGCGAAGTGTTATGTTTTCCTCGTCTACACCTCGAATGAATGTAAATGCGACACTTCCTTGCAAGGAAATAGCGTTTGCAGATGTCTACGTATCGAAGCAATAGAGTTCAAATGCTTCTTAAAACGAGATATTGCATTTCATATCTATGTTTCATAATAAGATATAATATTCATTGCGAAGTGTTATGTATTCCTCGTCTACACATCAAATGAATGTAAATGAGACACTTCCTTGTAAGGAAATAGCGTTTGCAGATGTCTACCTATCGTAGCAATAGAGTTCTAATGTTTCTTAAAACGCGAAATCGCATCTCATTTCTATGTTTCATGGTAAGATATAATATGATTTGCGAAGTGTCATGTATTGCTCGTCTACACTTCAAATGAATGTAAATGCGACACTTCCTTGCTAGGAAATAGCGTCTGCAGATGTCTAGGTATCGTAGCAATAGAGTTCTAATGCTTCATAAAACGCGATATCGCATCACATTTCTATGTTTCATGGTAAGATATAATATTCATTGCGAAGTGTTATGCATTCCTCGTATACGATTGAAATGAATGTAAATGCGACACTTCCTTGCAAGGAAATAGCGTTTGCAGATGTCTACGTATCGTAGCAATAGAGTTCAAATGCTTCTTAAAACGCGATATCGCATCTCATTTCTATGTTTCATGGTAAGATATAATATGATTTGCGAAGTGTTATGTATTCCTCGTCTACACTTCACATGAATGTAAATGCGACACTTCCTTGCAAGGAAATAGTGTTTGCGAATGTCTACCTATCATAGCAATAGTGTTCTAATGCTTCTTAAAACGCGATATCGCATCTCATCTCTATGTTTCATGGTAAGATATAATATGATTTGCGAAGTGTTATGTATTCCTCGTCTACACTTCAAATGAATGTAAATGCGACACTTCCTTGCAAGGAAATAGCGTTTGCGAATGTCTACCTATCATAGCAATAGTGTTCTAATGCTTCTTAAAACGCGATATCGCATCTCATCTCTATGTTTCATGGTAAGATGTAATATGATTTGCGAAGTGTTATGTATTCCTCGTCTACACTTCAAATGGATGTAAATGCGACACTTACTTGCAATGAAATAGCGTTTGCAGATGTCTACGTATCGTAGCAATAGAGTTCTTATGATTCTTAAAACGCGATATCGCTTCTCATTTCTATGTTTCATGGTAAGATATAATATTCTTTGCGAAGTGTTATGCATTCCTCGTCTACGATTCAAATGAATGTAAATGCGACACTTCCTTGCAAGGAAATAGCGTTTGCAGATGTCTACGTATCGTAGCAATAGAGTTCTTATGATCCTTAAAACGCTATATCGCATCTCATTTCTATGTTTCATGGTAAGATATAATATGAATTGCGATGTGTTATGTATTCCTCGTCTACACTTCAAATGAATGTGAATGCGAAACTTCCTCGCTAGGAAATAGCGTTTGCAGATGTCTACGTATCGAAGCAATAGAGTTCAAATGCTTCTTAAAACGAGATATTGCATCTCATATCTATGTTTCATGATAAGATATAATATGATATGCGAAGTGTTATGTATTCCTCGTCTACACTTCTAATGAATGTAAATGCGACACTTCGTTGCAAGGAAATAGCGTTTGCAGATGTCTACCTATCGTAGCAATAGAGTTCTAATGCTTCTTAAAACGCGATATCGCATCTCATTTCTATGTTTCATGGTAAGATATAATATGATTTGCGAAGTGTTATGTATTCCTCGTCTACACTTCAAATGAATGTAAATGCGACACTTCCTTGCAAGGAAATAGCGTTTGCGAATGTCTAACTATCATAGCAATTGTGTTCTAATGCTTCTTAAAACGCGATATCGCATCTCATCTCTATGTTTCATGGTAAGATATAATATGATTTGCGAAGTGTTATGTATTCCTCGTCTACACTTCAAATGAATGTAAATGCGACACTTACTTGCAAGGAAATAGCGTTTGCAGATGTCTACGTATCGTAGCAATAGAGTTCTTATGATTCTTAAAACGCGATATCGCTTCTCATTTCTATGTTTCATGGTAAGATATAATATGATATGCGAAGTGTTATGTATTCCTCGTCTACACTTCAAATGAATGTAAATGCGACACTTCCTTGCAAGGAAATAGCGTTTGCGAATGTCTACCTATCATAGCAATAGTGTTCTAATGCTTCTAAAATGCGATATCGCTTCTCATCTCTATGTTTCATGGTAAGATATAATATGATTTGCGAAGTGTTATGTATTCCTCGTCTACACATCAAATGAATGTAAATGAGACACTTCCTTGTAAGGAAATAGCGTTTGCGAATGTCTACCTATCATAGCAATAGTGTTCTAATGCTTCTTAAAACGCGATATCGCATCTCATTTCTATGTTTCATGGTAAGATATAATATGAATTGCGAAGTGTTATGTATTCCTCGTCTACACTTCAAATGAATGTGAATGCGAAACTTCCTCGCTAGGAAATAGCGTTTGCAGATGTCTACGTATCGTAGCAATAGATTTCTAATGCTTCTTAAAACGCGATATCGCATCTGATTTCTAAGTTTCATGGTAAGATATAATATGATTTGCGAAGTGTTATGTTTTCCTCGTCTACACCACGAATGAATGTAAATGCGACACTTCCTTGCAAGGAAATAGCGTTTGCAGATGTCTACGTATCGAAGCAATAGAGTTCAAATGCTTCTTAAAACGAGATATTGCATCTCATATCTATGTTTCATAATAAGATATAATATTCATTGCGAAGTGTTATGTATTCCTCGTCTACACATCAAATGAATGTAAATGAGACACTTCCTTGTAAGGAAATAGCGTTTGCAGATGTCTACCTATCGTAGCAATAGAGTTCTAATGCTTCTTAAAACGCGAAATCGCATCTCATTTCTATGTTTCATGGTAAGATATAATATGATTTGCGAAGTGTCATGTATTGCTCGTCTACACTTCAAATGAATGTAAATGCGACACTTCCTTGCTAGGAAATAGCGTCTGCAGATGTCTAGGTATCGTAGCAATAGAGTTCTAATGCTTCATATAACGCGATATCGCATCACATTTCTATGTTTCATGGTAAGATATAATATTCATTGCGAAGTGTTATGCATTCCTCGTATACGATTGAAATGAATGTAAATGCGACACTTCCTTGCAAGGAAATAGCGTTTGCAGATGTCTACGTATCGTAGCAATAGAGTTCAAATGCTTCTTAAAACGCGATATCGCATCTCATTTCTATGTTTCATGGTAAGATATAATATGATTTGCGAAGTGTTATGTATTCCTCGTCTACACTTCACATGAATGTAAATGCGACACTTCCTTGCAAGGAAATAGTGTTTGCGAATGTCTACCTATCATAGCAATAGTGTTCTAATGCTTCTTAAAACGCGATATCGCATCTCATCTCTATGTTTCATGGTAAGATATAATATGATTTGCGAAGTGTTATGTATTCCTCGTCTACACTTCAAATGAATGTAAATGCGACACTTCCTTGCAAGGAAATAGCGTTTGCAGATGTCTACCTATCGTAGCAATAGAGTTCTAATGCTTCTTAAAACGCGATATCGCATCTCATTTCTATGTTTCATGGTAAGATATAATATGATTTGCGAAGTGTCATGTATTCCTCGTCTACACTTCAAATGAATGTAAATGCGACACTTCCTTGCTAGGAAATAGCGTCTGCAGATGTCTAGGTATCGTAGCAATAGAGTTCTAATCCTTCGTAAAACGCGATATCGCATCACATTTCTATGTTTCATGGTAAGATATAATATTCATTGCGAAGTGTTATGCATTCCTCGTATACGATTGAAATTAATGTAAATGCGACACTTCCTTGCAAGGAAATAGCGTTTGCAGATGTCTACGTATCGTAGCAATAGAGTTCAAATGCTTCTTAAAACGCGATATCGCATCTCATTTCTATGTTTCATGGTAAGATATAATATGATTTGCGAAGTGTTATGTATTCCTCGTCTACACTTCAAACGAATGTAAATGCGACACTTCCTTGCAAGGAAATAGCGTTTGCGAATGTCTAACTATCATAGCAATTGTGTTCTAATGCTTCTTAAAACGCGATATCGCATCTCATCTCTATGTTTCATGGTAAGATATAATATGATTTGCGAACTGTTATGTATTCCTCGTCTACACTTCAAATGAATGTAAATGCGACACTTACTTGCAAGGAAATAGCGTTTGCAGATGTCTACGTATCGTAGCTATAGAGTTCTTATGATTCTTAAAACGCGATATCGCATCTCATTTCTATGTTTCATAGTAAGATATAATATGATTTGCGAAGTATCATGTATTCCTCGTCTACACTTCAAATGAATGTGAATGCGACACTTCCTCGCTAGGAAATAGCGTTTGCAGATGCCTACGTATCGTAGCAATAGATTTCTAATGCTTCTTAAAACGCGATATCGCATCTCATTTCTATGTTTCATGGTAAGATATAATATTCATTGCGAAGTGTTATGCATTCCTCGTCTACGATTCAAGTGAATGTAAATGCGACACTTCCTTGCAAGGAAATAGCGTTTGCAGATGTCTACGTACCGTAGCAACAGAGTTCAAATGCTTCTTAAAACGAGATATTGCATCTCATATCTATGTTTCATGATAAGATATAATATTCATTGCGAAGTGTTATGCATTCCTCGTCTACGATTCAAATGAATGTAAATGCGACACTTCCTCGCTAGGAAATAGCGTTTACAGATGTCTACGTATCGTAGAAATTGAGTTCTTTTGATTCTTAAAACGCGATATCACATCTCATTTCTATGTTTCATGGTAAGATATATTATGATTTGCGAAGTGTTATGTATTCCTCGTCTACACTTCAAATGAATGTAAATGCGACACTTACTTGCAACGAAATAGCGTTTGCAGATGTCTACGTATCGTAGCAATAGAGTTCTTATGATTCTTAAAACGCGATATCGCATCTCATTTCTATGTTTCATGGTAAGATATAATATGAGTTGCGAAGTGTTATGTATTCCTCGTCTACACTTCAAATGAATGTAAATGCGACACTTCCTTGCATGATATAGCGTTTGCAAATGCCTGCCTATCGTAGCAATAGTATTCTAATGCTTCTTAAAACGCGATACCGCATCTCAGTTCTATGTTTCATGGTAAGATATAATATGATTTGCGAAGTGTTATGTTTTCCTCGTCTACACTTCAAATGAATGTAAATGCGACACTACCTTGCTAGGAAATAGCGTCTGCAGATGTCTAGGTATCGCAGCAATAGAGTTCTAATGCTTCTTAAAACGCGATATCGCATCTCATTTCTATGTTTCATGGTAAGATATAATATGATTTGCGAAGTGTTATGTATTCCTCGTCTACGATTCAAATGAATGTAAATGCGACACTTCCTTGCAAGGAAATAGCGTTTGCAGATGTCTACGTATCGTAGCAATAAAGTTCTAATGCTTCTTAAAACGCTATATCGCATCTCATTTCAATGTTTCATGGTAAGATATAATATGATTTGCGAAGTGTTATGTATGCCTCGTCTACACTTCAAATGAATGTGAATGCGACACTTCCTCGCTATGAAATAGCGTTTGCAGATGTCTACCTATCGTAGCAATAGTGTTCTAATGCTTCTTAAAACGCGATACCGCATCTCATTCCTATGTTTCATGGTAAGATATATTATGATTTGCGAAGTGTTATGTATTCCTCGTCTACACTTCAAATGAATGTAAATGCGACACTTACTTGCAACGAAATAGCGTTTGCAGATGTCTACGTATCGTAGCAATAGAGTTCTTATGATTCTTAAAACGCGATATCGCATCTCATTTCTATGTTTCATGGTAAGATATAATATGATTTGCGAAGTGTTATGTATTCCTCGTCTACACTTCAAATGAATGTAAATGCGACTCTTCCTTGCAAGGATATAGCGTTTGCAAATGCCTACCTATCGTAGCAATAGTATTCTAATGCTTCTTAAAACGCGATACCGCATCTCAGTTCTATGTTTCATGGTAAGATATAATATGATTTGCGAAGTGTCATGTATTCCTCGTCTACACTTCAAATGAATGTAAATGCGACACTTCCTTGCTAGGAAATAGCGTCTGCAGATGTCTAGGTATCGTAGCAATAGAGTTCTAATGCTTCTTAAAACGCGATATCGCATCTCATTTCTATGTTTCATAGTAAGATATAATATGATTTGCGAAGTATCATGTATTCCTCGTCTACACTTCAAATGAATGTGAATGCGACACTTCCTCGCTAGGAAATAGCGTTTGCAGATGCCTACGTATCGTAGCAATAGATTTCTAATGGTTCTTAAAACGCGATATCGCATCTCATTTCTATGTTTCATGGTAAGATATAATATGAATTTCGTAGTGTTATGTATTCCTCGTCTACACTTCAAATGAATGTAAATGCGACACTTCCTTGCAAGGATATAGCGTTTGCAAATGTCTACCTATCGTAGCAAAAGTGTTCTAATGCTTCTTAAAACGCGATACCGCATCTCATTCCTATGTTTCATGGTAAGATATATTATGATTTGCGAAGTGTTATGTATTCCTCGTCTACACTTCAAATGAATGTAAATGCGACACTTACTTGCAACGAAATAGCGTTTGCAGATGTCTACGTATCGTAGCAATAGAGTTCTTATGATTCTTAAAACGCGATATCGCATCTCATTTCTATGTTTCATGGTAAGATATAATATGATTTGCGAAGTGTTATGTATTCCTCGTCTACACTTCAAATGAATGTAAATGCGACTCTTCCTTGCAAGGATATAGCGTTTGCAAATGCCTACCTATCGTAGCAATAGTATTCTAATGCTTCTTAAAACGCGATACCGCATCTCAGTTCTATGTTTCATGGTAAGATATAATATGATTTGCGAAGTGTTATGTTTTTCTCGTCTACACTTCAAATGAATGTAAATGCGACACTACCTTGCTAGGAAATAGCGTCTGCAGATGTCTAGGTATCGCAGCAATAGAGTTCTAATGCTTCTTAAAACGCGATATCGCATCTCATTTCTATGTTTCATGGTAAGATATAATATGATTTGCGAAGTGTTATGTATTCCTCGTCTACGATTCAAATGAATGTAAATGCGACACTTCCTTGCAAGGAAATAGCGTTTGCAGATGTCTACGTATCGTAGCAATAAAGTTCTAATGCTTCTTAAAACGCTATATCGCATCTCATTTCAATGTTTCATGGTAAGATATAATATGATTTGCGAAGTGTTATGTATGCCTCGTCTACACTTCAAATGAATGTGAATGCGACACTTCCTCGCTATGAAATAGCGTTTGCAGATGTCTACCTATCGTAGCAATAGTGTTCTAATGCTTCTTAAAACGCGATACCGCATCTCATTCCTATGTTTCATGGTATGATATATTATGATTTGCGAAGTGTTATGTATTCCTCGTCTACACTTCAAATGAATGTAAATGCGACACTTACTTGCAACGAAATAGCGTTTGCAGATGTCTACGTATCGTAGCAATAGAGTTCTTATGATTCTTAAAACGCGATATCGCATCTCATTTCTATGTTTCATGGTAAGATATAGTATGATTTGCGAAGTGTTATGTATTCCTCGTCTACACTTCAAATGAATGTAAATGCGACTCTTCCTTGCAAGGATATAGCGTTTGCAAATGCCTACCTATCGTAGCAATAGTATTCTAATGCTTCTTAAAACGCGATACCGCATCTCAGTTCTATGTTTCATGGTAAGATATAATATGATTTGCGAAGTGTCATGTATTCCTCGTCTACACTTCAAATGAATGTAAATGCGACACTTCCTTGCTAGGAAATAGCGTCTGCAGATGTCTAGGTATCGTAGCAATAGAGTTCTAATGCTTCTTAAAACGCGATATCGCATCTCATTTCTATGTTTCATAGTAAGATATAATATGATTTGCGAAGTATCATGTATTCCTCGTCTACACTTCAAATGAATGTGAATGCGACACTTCCTCGCTAGGAAATAGCGTTTGCAGATGCCTACGTATCGTAGCAATAGATTTCTAATGGTTCTTAAAACGCGATATCGCATCTCATTTCTATGTTTCATGGTAAGATATAATATGAATTTCGTAGTGTTATGTATTCCTCGTCTACACTTCAAATGAATGTAAATGCGACACTTCCTTGCAAGGATATAGCGTTTGCAAATGTCTACCTATCGTAGCAAAAGTGTTCTAATGCTTCTTAAAACGCGATACCGCATCTCATTCCTATGTTTCATGGTAAGATATATTATGATTTGCGAAGTGTTATGTATTCCTCGTCTACACTTCAAATGAATGTAAATGCGACACTTACTTGCAACGAAATAGCGTTTGCAGATGTCTACGTATCGTAGCAATAGAGTTCTTATGATTCTTAAAACGCGATATCGCATCTCATTTCTATGTTTCATGGTAAGATATAATATGATTTGCGAAGTGTTATGTTTTTCTCGTCTACACTTCAAATGAATGTAAATGCGACACTACCTTGCTAGGAAATAGCGTCTGCAGATGTCTAGGTATCGCAGCAATAGAGTTCTAATGCTTCTTAAAACGCGATATCGCATCTCATTTCTATGTTTCATGGTAAGATATAATATGATTTGCGAAGTGTTATGTATTCCTCGTCTACGATTCAAATGAATGTAAATGAGACACTTCCTTGCAAGGAAATAGCGTTTGCAGATGTCTACGTATCGTAGCAATAGAGTTCTAATGCTTCTTAAAACGCTATATCGCATCTCATTTCAATGTTTCATGGTAAGATATAATATGATTTGCGAAGTGTCATGTATTCCTCGTCTACACTTCAAATGAATGTAAATGCCACACTTCCTCGCTAGGAAATAGCGTTTGCAGATGTCTACGTATCGTAGCAATAGATTTCCAATGCTTCTTAAAACGAGATATCGCATCAAATTTCTATGTTTCATGGTAAGATATAATATGATTTGCGAAGTGTCATGTATTCCTCGTCTACACTTCAAATGAATGAAAATGCCATACTTCTCTGATAGGAAATAGCGTCTGCAGATGTCCAGGTATCGTAGCAATAGAGTTCTAATGCTTCTTAAAACGCGATATCGCATCTCGTTTCTATGTTTCATGGTAAGATATAATATGATTTGCGAAGTATCATGTATTCCTCGTCTTCTCTTCAAATGAATGTAAACGCGACACTTCCTCGCTAGGAAATAGAGTTTGCAGATGTCTACGTATCGTGGCAATAGATTTCTAATGCTTCTTAAAACGCGATATCGCATCCCATTTCTATGTTTCGTGGTAAGATATAATATTCATTGCGAAGTGTTATGCATTCCTCGTCTACGATTCAAATGAATGTAAATGCGACACTTCCTTGCAAGGAAATTGCGTTTGCAGATGTCTACCTATCGTAGCAATAGATTTCTAATGCTTCTTAAAACGCTATATCGCATCTCATTTCAATTTTTCATGGTAAGATATAATATGATTTGCGAGGTGTTATGTATGCCTCGTCTACACTTCAAATGAATGTGAATGCGACACTTCCTCGCTATGAAATAGCGTTTGCAGATGTCTACGTATCGTAGCAAAAGGTTTCCAATGCTTCTTAAAACGCGATATCGCATCTCATTTCTATGTTTCATGGTAAGATATAATATGATTTGCGAAGTGTCATGTATTCCTCGTCTACACTTCAAATGAATGTAAATGCGACACTTCCTTGCTAGGAAATAGCGTCTGCAGATGTCTAGGTATCGTAGCAATAGAGTTCTAATGCTTCTTAAAACGCGATATCGCATCTCATTTCTATGTTTCATAGTAAGATATAATATGATTTGCGAAGTATCATGTATTCCTCGCCTACACTTCAAATGAATGTGAATGCGACACTTCCTCGCTAGGAAATAGCGTTTGCAGATGTATCGTAGCAATAGATTTCTAATGGTTCTTAAAACGCGATATCGCATCTCATTTCTATGTTTCATGGTAAGATATAATATTCATTGCGAAGTGTTATGCATTCCTCGTCTACGATTCAAATGAATGTAAATGCGACACTTCCTTGCAAGGAAATAGCGTTTGCAGATGTCTACGTACCGTAGCAACAAAGTTCAAATGCTTCTTAAAACGAGATATTGCATCTCATTTCTATGTTTCATGGTAAGATACATTATGATTTGCGAAGTGTTATGTATTCCTCGTCTACACTTCAAATGAATGTAAATGCGACACTTCCTTGCAAGGAAATAGCGTTTGCAGATGTCTACGTATCGTAGCAATAGAGTTCTTGTGATTCTTAAAACGCGATATCGCATCTCATTTCTATGTTTCATGGTAAGATATAATATGATTTGCGAAGTGTTATGTATTCCTCGTCTACACTTCAAATGAATGTAAATGCGACACTTCCTTGCAAGGATATAGCGTTTGCAAATGCCTACCTATCGTAGCAATAGTATTCTAATGCTTCTAAAAACGCGATACCGCATCTCAGTTCTATGTTTCATGGTAAGATATAATATGATTTGCGAAGTGTTATGTTTTCCTCGTCTACACTTCAAATGAATGTAAATGCGACACTACCTTGCTAGGAAATAGCGTCTGCAGATGTCTAGGTATCGCAGCAATAGAGTTCTAATGCTTCTTAAAACGCGATATCGCATATCATTTCTATGTTTCATGGTAAGATATAATATGATTTGCGAAGTGTTATGTATTCCTCGTCTACGATTCAAATGAATGTAAATGCGACACTTCCTTGCAAGGAAATAGCGTTTGCAGATGTCTACGTATCGTAGCAATAGATTTCCAATGCTTCATAAAACGCGATATCGCATCAAATTTCTATGTTTCATGGTAAGATATAATATGATTTGCGAAGTGTCATGTATTCCTCGTCTACACTTCAAATGAATGAAAATGCCATACTTCCCTGATAGGAAATAGCGTCTGCAGATGTCCAGGTATCGTAGCAATAGAGTTCTAATGCTTCTTAAAACGCGATATCGCATCTCGTTTCTATGTTTCATGGTAAGATATAATATGATTTGCGAAGTATCATGTATTCCTCGTCTTCTCTTCAAATGAATGTAAACGCGACACTTCCTCGCTAGGAAATAGAGTTTGCAGATGTCTACGTATCGTGGCAATAGATTTCTAATGCTTCTTAAAACGCGATATCGCATCCCATTTCTATGTTTCATGGTAAGATATAATATTCATTGCGAAGTGTTATGCATTCCTCGTCTACGATTCAAATGAATGTAAATGCGACACTTCCTTGCAAGGAAATAGCGTTTGCAGATGTCTACGTATCGTAGCAATAGATTTCTAATGCTTCTTAAAACGCTATATCGCATCTCATTTCAATTTTTCATGGTAAGATATAATATGGTTTGCGAAGTGTTATTTATGCCTCGTCTACACTTCAAATGAATGTGAATGCGACACTTCCTCGCTGGGAAATAGCGTTTGCAGATGTCTACGTATCGTAGCAATAGATTTCTAATGCTTCTTAAAGCGCGATATCGCATCTCATTTCTATGTTTCATGGTAAGATATAATATGATTTGCGAAGTGTCACGTATTCCTCGTCTACACTTCAAATGAATGTAAATGCGACTCTTCCTTGCTAGGAAATAGCGTCTGCAGATGTCTAGGTATCGTAGCAATAGAGTTCTAATGCTTCTTAAAACGCGATATCGCATCTCATTTCTATGTTTCATAGTAAGATATAATATGATTTGCGAAGTATCATGTATTCCTCGTCTACACTTCAAATGAATGTGAATGCGACACTTCCTCGCTAGGAAATAGCGTTTGCAGATGCCTACGTATCGTAGCAATAGATTTCTAATGCTTCTTAAAACGCGATATCGCATCTCATTTCTATGTTTCATGGTAAGATATAATATTCATTGCGAAGTGCTATGCATTCCTCGTCTACGATTCAAGTGAATGTAAATGCGACACTTCCTTGCAAGGAAATAGCGTTTGCAGATGTCTACGTACCGTAGCAACAGAGTTTAAATGCTTCTTAAAACGAGATATTGCATCTCATTTCTATGTTTCATGGTAAGATACATTATGATTTGCGAAGTGTTATGTATTCCTCGTCTACACTTCAAATGAATGTAAATGCGACACTTCCTTGCAAGGAAATAGCGTTTGCAGATGTCTACGTACCGTAGCAGCAGAGTTCTTATGATTCTTAAAACGCGATATCGCATCTCATTTCTATGTTTCATGGTAAGATATAATATGATTTGCGAAGTATCATGTATTCCTCGTCTACACTTCAAATGAATGTGAATGCGACACTTCCTCGCAGGAAATAGCGTTTGCAGATGTCTACGTATCGTAGCAACAGATTGCCAATGCTACTTAAAACGCGATATCGCATCTCATTTCTATGTTTCATGGTAAGATATAATATGATTTGCGAAGTGTCATGTATTCCTCGCCTACACTTCAAATGAATGAAAATGCCATACTTCCCTGATAGGAAATAGCGTCTGCAGATGTCCAGGTATCGTAGCAATAGAGTTCTAATGCTTCTTAAAACGCGATATCGCATCTCATTTCTATGTTTCATGGTAAGATATAATATGATTTGCGAAGTATCATGTATTCCTCGTCTACACTTCAAATGAATGCAAATGCGACACTTCCTTGCTAGGAAATAGCGTCTGCAGATGTCTAGGTATCGTAGCAATAGAGTTCTAATGCTTCTTAAAACGCGATATCGCATCTCATTTCTATGTTTCATGGTAAGATATAATATGAATTGCGAAGTGTTATGTATTCCTCGTCTACACTTCAAATGAATGTAAATGCGACACTTCCTTGCAAGGATATAGCGTTTGCAAATGTCTACCTATCGTAGCAATAGTGTTCTAATGCTTCTTAGAACGCGATACCGCATCTCATTCCTATGTTTCATGGTAAGATATATTATGATTTGCGAAGTGTTATGTATTCCTCGTCTACACTTCAAATGAATGTAAATGCGACACTTACTTGCTACGAAATAGCGTTTGCAGATGTCTACGTATCGTAGCAATAGAGTTCTTATGATTCTTAAAACGCGATATCGCATCTCATTTCTATGTTTCATGGTAAGATATAATATGATTTGCGAAGTGTTATGTATTCCTCGTCTACACTTCAAATGAATGTAAATGCGACACTTCCTTGCAAGGATATAGCGTTTGCAAATGCCTACCTATCGTAGCAATAGTATTCTAATGCTTCTTAAAACGCGATACCGCATCTCAGTTCTATGTTTCATGGTAAGATATAATATGATTTGCGAAGTGTTATGTTTTCCTCGTCTACACTTCAAATGAATGTAAATGCGACACTACCTTGCTAGGAAATAGCGTCTGCAGATGTCTAGGTATCGCAGCAATATAGTTCTAATGCTTCTTAAAACGCGATATCGCATCTCATTTCTATGTTTCATGGTAGGATATAATATTATTTGCGAAGTGTTATGTATTCCTCGTCTACGATTCAAATGAATGTAAATGCGACACTTCCTTGCAAGGAAATAGCGTTTGCAGATGTCTACGTATCATGGCAATAGAGTTCTAATGCTTCTTAAAACGCTATATCGCATCTCATTTCAATGTTTCATGGTAAGGTACAATATGATTTGCGAAGTGTTATGTATTCCTCGTCTACACTTCAAATGAATGTAAATGCCACACTTCCTCGCTAGGAAATAGCGTTTGCAGATGTCTACGTATCGTAGCAATAGATTTCCAATGCTTCTTAAAACGAGATATCGCATCAAATTTCTATGTTTCATGGTAAGATATAATATGATTTGCGAAGTGTCATGTATTCCTCGTCTACACTTCAAATGAATGAAAATGCCATACTTCTCTGATAGGAAATAGCGTCTGCAGATGTCCAGGTATCGTAGCAATAGAGTTCTAATGCTTCTTAAAACGCGATATCGCATCTCGTTTCTATGTTTCATGGTAAGATATAATATGATTTGCGAAGTATCATGTATTCCTCGTCTTCTCTTCAAATGAATGTAAATGCGACTCTTCCTCGCTAGGAAATAGAGTTTGCAGATGTCTACGTATCGAGGCAATAGATTTCTAATGCTTCTTAAAACGCGATATCGCATCCCATTTCTATGTTTCATGGTAAGATATAATATTCATTGCGAAGTGTTATGCATTCCTCGTCTACGATTCAAATGAATGTAAATGCGACACTTCCTTGCAAGGAAATTGCGTTTGCAAATGTCTACGTATCGTAGCAATAGATTTCTAATGCTTCTTAAAACGCTATATCGCATCTCATTTCAATGTTTCATGGTAAGATATAATATGATTTGCGAAGTGTTATGTATGCCTCGTCTACACTTCAAATGAATGCAAATGCGACACTTCCTTGCTAGGAAATAGCGTCTGCAGATGTCTACGTATCGTAGCAATAGAGTTCTAATGCTTCTTAAAACACGATATCGCATCTCATTTCTATGTTTCATGGTAAGATATAATATGATTTGCGAAGTGTTATGTATTCCCCGTCTACACTTCAACTGAATGTGAATGCGACACTTCCTTGCAAGGAAATAGCGTTTGCGAATGTCTACGTATCGTAGCAATAGATTTCCAATGCTTCTTAAAACGCGATATCGCATCTCATTTCTATGTTTCATGGTAAGATATAATATGATTTGCGAAGTGTTATGTATTCCTCGTCTACACTTCAAATGAATGTAAATGCGACACTTACTTGCAAGGAAATAGCGTTTGCAGATGTCTACGTATCGTAGCAATAGAGTTCTTATGATTCTTAAAACGCGATATCGCATCTCATTTCTATGTTGCATGGTAAGATATAATATGATTTGCGAAGTGTTATGGATTCCCCGTCTACACTGCAAATGAATGTGAATGCGAAACTTCCTCGCCAGGAAATAGCGTTGGCAGATGTCTACGTATCGTAGCAATAGATTTCTAATGCTTCTTAAAACGCGATATCGCATCTCATTTCTATGTTTCATGGTAAGATACAATATGAATTGCGAAGTGTCATGTATACCTCGTCTACACTTCAAATGAATGTAAATGCGACACTTCCTTGCAAGGAAATAGCGTTTGCGAATGTCTATCTATCGTAGCAACAGAGTTCTTATGATTCTTAAAACGCGATATCGCATCTCATTTCTATGTTTCATGGTAAGATATAATATGATTTGCGAAGTATCATGTATTCCTCGTCTACACTTCAAATGAATGTGAATGCGACACTTCCTCGCAGGAAATAGCGTTTGCAGATGTCTACGTATCGTAGCAATAGATTGCCAATGCTTCTTAAAACGCGATATCGCATCTGATTTCTATGTTTCATGGTAAGATATAATATGATTTGCGATGTGTCATGTATTCCTCGCCTACACTTCAAATGAATGAAAATGCCATACTTCCCTGATAGGAAATATCGTCTGCAGATGTCCAGGTATCGTAGCAATAGAGTTCTAATGCTTCTTAAAACGCGATATCGCATCTCATTTCTATGTTTCATGGTAAGATATAATATGATTTGCGAAGTATCATGTATTCCTCGTCTACACTTCAAATGAATGCAAATGCGACACTTCCTTGCTAGGAAATAGCGTCTGCAGATGTCTACGTATCGTAGCAATAGAGTTCTAATGCTTCTTAAAACGCGATATCGCATCTCATTTCTATGTTTCATGGTAAGATATAATATGATTTGCGAAGTGTTATGTATTCCTCGTCTACACTTCAAATGAATGTGAATGCGACACTTCCTTGCAAGGAAATAGCGTTTGCGAATGTCTACGTATCGTAGCAATAGATTTCCAATGCTTCTTAAAACGCGATATCGCATCTCATTTCTATGTTTCATGGTAAGATATAATATGATTTGCGAAGTGTTATGTATTCCTCGTCTACACTTCAACTGAATGTAAATGCGACACTTACTTGCAAGGAAATAGCGTTTGCAGATGTCTACGTATCGTAGCAATAGAGTTCTTATGATTCTTAAAACGCGATATCGCATCTCATTTCTATGTTGCATGGTAAGATATAATATGATTTGCGAAGTGTTATGGATTCCCCGTCTACACTGCAAGTGAATGTGAATGCGAAACTTCCTCGCCAGGAAATAGCGTTTGCAGATGTCTACGTATCGTAGCAATAGATTTCTAATGCTTCTTAAAGCGCGATATCGCATCTCATTTCTATGTTTCATGGTAAGATACAATATGAATTGCGAAGTGTCATGTATACCTCGTCTACACTTCAAATGAATGTAAATGCGACACTTCCTTGCAAGGAAATAGCGTTTGCGAATGTCTATCTATCGTAGCAATAGTGTTCTAATGCTTCTTAAAACGCGATATCGAATCTCATTTCTATGTTTCATGGTAAGATATAATATGATTTGCGAAGTGTTATGTATTCCTCGTCTACACTTCAAATGAATGTGAATGCGACACTTCCTTGCAAGGAAATAGCGTTTGCGAATGTCTACGTATCGTAGCAATAGATTTCCAATGCTTCTTAAAACGCGATATCGCATCTCATTTCTATGTTTCATGGTAAGATATAATATGATTTGCGAAGTGTTATGTATTCCTCGTCTACACTTCAAATGAATGTAAATGCGACACTTACTTGCAAGGAAATAGCGTTTGCAGATGTCTACGTATCGTAGCAATAGAGTTCTTATGATTCTTAAAACGCGATATCGCATCTCATTTCTATGTTGCATGGTAAGATATAATATGATTTGCGAAGTGTTATGCATTCCTCGTCTACGATTCAAATGAATGTAAATGCGACACTTCCTTGCAAGGAAATAGCGTTTGCAGATGTCTACGTATCGTAGCAATAGAATTCTTATGATTCTTCAAACGCGATATCGCATCTCATTTCTATGTTTCATGGTAAGATATAATATGATTTGCGAAGTGTCATGTATTCCTCGTCTACACTTCAAATGAATGTAAATGCGACACGACCTTGCTAGGAAATAGCGTCTGCAGATGTCTAGGTATCGCAGCAATAGAGTTCTAATGCTTCTTAAAACGCGATATCGCATCTCATTTCTATGTTTCATGGTAAGATATAATATGATTTGCGAAGTGTCATGTATTCCTCGTCTACACTTCAAATGAATGTAAATGCCACACTTCCCTGCTTGAAAATAGCGTCTGCAGATGTCCAGGTATCGTAGCAATAGAGTGCTAATGCTTCTTAAAACGCGATATCGCATCTCATTTCTATGTTTCATGGTAAGATATAATATGATTTGCGAAGTGTTATGTATTCCTCTTCTACACTTCAAATGAATGTAAATGCGACACTTCCTTGCAAGGAAATAGCGTTTGCAGATGTCTACGTATCGTAGCAATAGAGTTCTTATGATTTTTAAAACGCGATATCGCATCTCATTTCTATGTTTCATGGTAAGATATACTATGATTTGCGAAGTGTCATGTATTCCTCGTCTACACTTCAAATGAATGTAAATGCGACACTTCCTTGTAAGGAAATAGCGTTTGCGAATGTCTATCTATCGTAGCAATAGTGTTCTAATGCTTCTTAAAACGCGATATCGCATCTCATTTCTATGTTTCATGGTAAGATATAATATGATTTGCGAAGTGTCATGTATTCCTCGTCTACACTTCAAATGAAGGTAAATGCGACACTACCTTGCTAGGAAATAGCGTCTGCAGATGTCTAGGTATCGCAGCAATAGAGTTCTAATGCTTCTTAAAACGCGATATCGCATCTCATTTCTATGTTTCATGGTAAGATATAATATGATTTGCGAAGTGTCATGTATTCCTCGTCTACACTTCAAATGAATGTAAATGCGACACTTCCTTGCTAGGAAATAGCGTCTGCAGATGTCTAGGTATCGTAGCAATAGAGTTCTAATGCTTCTTAAAACGTGATATCGCATCTCATCTC
The DNA here is from genome assembly GCF_050948175.1 of Xylocopa sonorina. Classification (NCBI taxonomy): domain Eukaryota; kingdom Metazoa; phylum Arthropoda; class Insecta; order Hymenoptera; family Apidae; genus Xylocopa; species Xylocopa sonorina. Next base: position 509,910 of record NW_027490271.1, on the reverse strand, counting down.
TATGTTTCATGGTAAGATATAATATGATTTGCGAAGTATCATGTATTCCTCGTCTACACTTCAAATGAATGTAAATGCGACACTTACTTGCAAGGAAATAGCGTTTGCAGATGTCTACGTATCGTAGCAATAGAGTTCTTATGATTCTTAAAACGCGATATCGCATCTCATTTCTATGTTTCATGGTAAGATATAATATGATTTGCGAAGTGTTATGTATTCCTCGTCTACACTTCAAATGAATGTGAATGCGAAACTTCCTCGCTAGGAAATAGCGTTTCCAGATGTCTACGTATCGTAGCAATAGAGTTCTAATGCTTCTTAAAACGCGATATCGCATCTCATTTCTATGTTTCATGGTAAGATATAATATGATTTGCGAAGTGTTATGTATTCCTCGTCTACACTTCAAATGAATGTGAATGCGACACTTCCTCGCTAGGAAATAGCGTTTGCAGATGTCTACGTATCGTAGCAATAGATTTCCAATGCTTCTTAAAACGCGATATCGCATCTCATTTCTATGTTTCATGGTAAGATACAATATGATTTGCGAAGTGTCATGTATTCCTCGTCTACACTTTAAATGAATGTAAATGCCACACTTCCCTGCTAGGAAATAGCGTCTGCAGATGTCCAGGTATCGTAGCAATAGAGTTCTAATGCTTCTTAAAACGCGATATCGCATCTCATTTCTATGTTTCATGGTAAGATATAATATGATATGCGAAGTGTCATGTATTCCTCGTCTACACTTCAAATGAATGTAAATGCGACACTACCTTGCTAGGAAATAGCGTCTGCAGATGTCTAGGTATCGCAGCAATAGAGTTCTAATGCTTCTTAAAACGCGATATCGCATCTCATTTCTATGTTTCATGGTAAGATATAATATGATTTTCGAAGTGTTATGTATTCCTCGTCTACACTTCAAAGGAATGTGAATGCGACACTTCCTCGCTAGGAAATAGCGTTTGCAGATGTCTACGTATCGTAGCAATAGAGTTCTTATGATTCTTAAAACGCGATATCGCATCTCATTCCTATGTTTCATGGTAAGATATAATTTGATTTGAGAAGTGTTATGTATTCCTCGTCAACACTTCAAATGAATGTGAATGCGACACTTCCTCGCTAGGAAATAGCGTTTGCAGTTATCTACGTATCGTAGCAATAGATTTCTAATGCTTCTTAAAACGCGATATCGCATCTCATTTCTATGTTTCATGGTAAGATATAATATGATTTGCGAAGTGTCATGTCTTCCTCGTCTACACTTCAAATGAATGTAAATGCGACACTTCCCTGCTGGGAAATAGCGTCTGCAGATGTCTAGGTATCGTAGCAATAGAGTTCTAATGCTTCTTAAAACGCGATATCGCATCTCATTTCTATGTTTCATGGTAAGATGTAATATGATTTGCGAAGTGTTATGTATTCCTCGTCTACACTTCAAATGAATGTAAATGCGACGCTTCCTTGCAAAGAAATAGCGTTTGCAAATGTCTACGTATCGTAGCAATAGAGTTCTAATGCTTCTTAAAACGCGATATCGCATCTCATTTCTATGTTTCATGGTAAGATATAATATGATTTGCGAAGTGTCATGTATTCCTCGTCTACACTTCAAATGAATGTAAATGCGACACTTCCTTGCTAGGAAATAGCGTCTGCAGATGTCTAGGTATCGTAGCAATAGAGTTTTAATGCTTCTTTAAAAAAAGATATCGCATCTCATTTCTATGTTTCATGGTAAGATATAATATGATTTGCGAAGTATCATGTATTCCTCGTCTACACTTCAAATGAATGTGAATGCGACACTTCCTTGCAAGGAAATAGCGTTCTCGAATGTCTACCTATCGTAGCAATAGTGTCCTAATGCTTCTTAGAACGCGATATCGCATCTCATCTCTATGTTTCATGGTAAGATATAATACGATTTGCGAGGTGTTATGTATTCCTCGTCTACACTTCAAATAAATGTAAATGCGACACTTCCTTGCAAGGAAATAGCGTTTGCAGATGTCTACGTATCGAAGCAATAGAGTTCAAATGCTTCTTCAAACGCGATATCGCATCTCATTTCTATGTTTCATGGTAACATACATTATGATTTGCGAAGTGTTATGTATTCCTCGTCTACACTTCAAATGAATGTAAATGCGGCACTTTCTTGCAAGGAAATAGCGTTTGCAGATGTCAACGTATCGTAGCAATAGAGTTCTTATGATTCTTAAAACGCAATTTCGCATCTCATTCCTATGTTTCATGGTAAGATATAATTTGATTTGAGAAGTGTTATGTATTCCTCGTCAACACTTCAAATGAATGTGAATGCGACACTTCCTCGCTAGGAAATAGCGTTTGCAGTTTTCTACGTATCGTAGCAATAGATTTCTAATGCTTCTTAAAACGCGATATCGCATCTCATTTCTATGTTTCATGGTAAGATATAGTATGATTTGCGAAGTGTCATGTCTTCCTCGTCTACACTTCAAATGAATGTAAATGCGACACTTCCCTGCTGGGAAATAGCGTCTGCAGATGTCTAGGTTTCGTAGCAATAGAGTTCTAATGCTTCTTAAAACGCGATATCGCATCTCATTTCTATGTTTCATGGTAAGATGTAATATGATTTGCGAAGTGTTATGTATTCCTCGTCTACACTTCAAATGAATGTAAATGCGACGCTTCCTTGCAAAGAAATAGCGTTTGCAAATGTCTACGTATCGTAGCAATAGAGTTCTAATGCTTCTTAAAACGCGATATCGCATCTCATTTCTATGTTTCATGGTAAGATATAATATGATTTGCGAAGTGTCATGTATTCCTCGTCTACACTTCAAATGAATGTAAATGCGACACTTCCTTGCTAGGAAATAGCGTCTGCAGATGTCTAGGTATCGTAGCAATAGAGTTTTAATGCTTCTTTAAAAAAAGATATCGCATCTCATTTCTATGTTTCATGGTAAGATATAATATGATTTGCGAAGTATCATGTATTCCTCGTCTACGATTCAAATGAATGTAAATGCGACACTTCCTTGCAAGGAAATAGCGTTTGCAAATGTCTACGTATCGTAGCAATAGGGTTCTTATGATTCTTAAAACGCGATATCGCATCACATTTCTATGTTTCATGGTAAAATATAATATGATTTGCGAAGTGTTATGTATTCCTCGTCTACACTTCAAATGAATGTGAATGCGACACTTCCTCGCTAGGAAATAGCGTTTGCAGATGTCTACGTATCGTAGCAATAGATTGCTAATGCTTCTTAAAACGCGATATCGCATCTCAAATCTATGTTACAGGATAAGATGTAATATTCATTGCGAAGTGTTATGCATTGCTCGTCTACGATTGAAATGAATGTAAATGCGACACTTCCTAGCAAGGAAATAGCGTTTGCAGATGTCTACGTATCGTAGCAATAGAGTTCTTATGATTCTTAAAACGCGATAACATATCTCATTTCTATGTTTCATGGTAAGATATAATATGATTTGCGAAGTGTTATGTATACCTAGTCTACACTTCAAATGAATGTAAATGCGACACTTCCTTGTAAGGAAATAGCGTTTGCGAATGTCTATCTATCGTAGCAATAGTGTTCTAATGCTACTTAAAACGCGATATCGCATCTCATTTCCATGTTTCATGGTAAGATATAATATGATTTGCGAAGTGTCATGTATTCCTCGTCTACACTTCAAATGAATGTAAATGCGACACTACCTTGCTAGGAAATAGCGTCTGCAGATGTCTAGGTATCGCAGCAATAGAGTTCTAATGCTTCTTAAAACGCGATATCGCATCTCATTTCTATGTTTCATGGTAAGATATAATATGATTTTCGAAGTGTTATGTATTCCTCGTCTACACTTCAAAGGAATGTGAATGCGACACTTCCTCGCTAGGAAATAGCGTTTGCAGATGTCTACGTATCGTAGCAATAGAGTTCTTATGATTCTTAAAACGCGATATCGCATCTCATTCCTATGTTTCATGGTAAGATATAATTTGATTTGAGAAGTGTTATGTATTCCTCGTCAACACTTCAAATGAATGTGAATGCGACACTTCCTCGCTAGGAAATAGCGTTTGCAGTTATCTACGTATCGTAGCAATAGATTTCTAATGCTTCTTAAAACGCGATATCGCATCTCATTTCTACGTTTCATGGTAAGATATAATATGATTTGCGAAGTGTCATGTCTTCCTCGTCTACACTTCAAATGAATGTAAATGCGACACTTCCCTGCTGGGAAATAGCGTCTGCAGATGTCTAGGTATCGTAGCAATAGAGTTCTAATGCTTCTTAAAACGCGATATCGCATCTCATTTCTATGTTTCATGGTAAGATGTAATATGATTTGCGAAGTGTTATGTATTCCTCGTCTACACTTCAAATGAATGTAAATGCGACGCTTCCTTGCAAAGAAATAGCGTTTGCAAATGTCTACGTATCGTAGCAATAGAGTTCTAATGCTTCTTAAAACGCGATATCGCATCTCATTTCTATGTTTCATGGTAAGATATAATATGATTTGCGAAGTGTCATGTATTCCTCGTCTACACTTCAAATGAATGTAAATGCGACACTTCCTTGCTAGGAAATAGCGTCTGCAGATGTCTAGGTATCGTAGCAATAGAGTTTTAATGCTTCTTTAAAAAAAGATATCGCATCTCATTTCTATGTTTCATGGTAAGATATAATATGATTTGCGAAGTATCATGTATTCCTCGTCTACGATTCAAATGAATGTAAATGCGACACTTCCTTGCAAGGAAATAGCGTTTGCAAATGTCTACGTATCGTAGCAATAGGGTTCTTATGATTCTTAAAACGCGATATCGCATCACATTTCTATGTTTCATGGTAAAATATAATATGATTTGCGAAGTGTTATGTATTCCTCGTCTACACTTCAAATGAATGTGAATGCGACACTTCCTCGCTAGGAAATAGCGTTTGCAGATGTCTACGTATCGTAGCAATAGATTGCTAATGCTTCTTAAAACGCGATATCGCATCTCAAATCTATGTTACAGGATAAGATGTAATATTCATTGCGAAGTGTTATGCATTGCTCGTCTACGATTGAAATGAATGTAAATGCGACACTTCCTAGCAAGGAAATAGCGTTTGCAGATGTCTACGTATCGTAGCAATAGAGTTCTTATGATTCTTAAAACGCGATAACATATCTCATTTCTATGTTTCATGGTAAGATATAATATGATTTGCGAAGTGTTATGTATACCTAGTCTACACTTCAAATGAATGTAAATGCGACACTTCCTTGTAAGGAAATAGCGTTTGCGAATGTCTATCTATCGTAGCAATAGTGTTCTAATGCTACTTAAAACGCGATATCGCATCTCATTTCTATGTTTCATGGTAAGATATAATATGATTTGCGAAGTGTCATGTATTCCTCGTCTACACTTCAAATGAATGTAAATGCGACACTACCTTGCTAGGAAATAGCGTCTGCAGATGTCTAGGTATCGCAGCAATAGAGTTCTAATGCTTCTTAAAACGCGATATCGCATCTCATTTCTATGTTTCATGGTAAGATATAATATGATTTTCGAAGTGTTATGTATTCCTCGTCTACACTTCAAAGGAATGTGAATGCGACACTTCCTCGCTAGGAAATAGCGTTTGCAGATGTCTACGTATCGTAGCAATAGAGTTCTTATGATTCTTAAAACGCGATATCGCATCTCATTCCTATGTTTCATGGTAAGATATAATTTGATTTGAGAAGTGTTATGTATTCCTCGTCAACACTTCAAATGAATGTGAATGCGACACTTCCTCGCTAGGAAATAGCGTTTGCAGTTATCTACGTATCGTAGCAATAGATTTCTAATGCTTCTTAAAACGCGATATCGCATCTCATTTCTACGTTTCATGGTAAGATATAATATGATTTGCGAAGTGTCATGTCTTCCTCGTCTACACTTCAAATGAATGTAAATGCGACACTTCCCTGCTGGGAAATAGCGTCTGCAGATGTCTAGGTATCGTAGCAATAGAGTTCTAATGCTTCTTAAAACGCGATATCGCATCTCATTTCTATGTTTCATGGTAAGATGTAATATGATTTGCGAAGTGTTATGTATTCCTCGTCTACACTTCAAATGAATGTAAATGCGACGCTTCCTTGCAAAGAAATAGCGTTTGCAAATGTCTACGTATCGTAGCAATAGAGTTCATATGATTCTTAAAACGCGATATCGCATCTCATTTCTATGTTTCATGGTAAGATATAACATGATTTGCGAAGTGTTATGTATTCCTCGTCTACACTTCAAATGAATGTAAATGCGACACTTCCTTGTTAGGAAATAGCGTTTGCAGATGTCTACATATCGAAGCAATAGAGTTCAAATGCTCCTTAAAACGCGATATCGCATCTCATTTCTATGTTTCATGGTAAGATATAATATGATTTGCGAAGTGTTATGTATTCCTCGTCTACACTTCAAATGAATGTAAATGCGACACTTCCTTGCAAGGAAATAGCGTTTGCAGATGTCTACGTATCGAAGCAGTAGTGTTCTAATGCTTCTTAAAACGCGATATCGCATCTCATTTCTATGTTTCATGGTAGGATATAATATTCATTGTGAAGTGTTATGCATTCCTCGTCTACGATTCAAATGAAAGTAAATGCGACACTTCCTTGCAAGGAAACAGCGATTGCAGATGTCTACGTATCGTAGCAATAGAGTTCAAATGCTTCTTAAAACGCGATATCGCATCTCATTTCTATGTATCATGGTAAGATATAATATTCATTGCGAAGTGTTATGCATTCCTCGTCTACGATTCAAATGAAAGTAAATGCGATACCTCCTTGCAAGGAAATAGCATTTGCAGATATCTACCTATCGTAGCAATAGTGTTCTAATGCTTCATAAAACGCGATATCGCATGTCATTTCTATGTATCGTGGTAAGATATAATATTCATTGCGAAGTGTTATGCATTCCTCGTCTACGATTCAAATGAAAGTAAACGCGACACTTCCTTGCAAGGAAACAGCGATTGCAGATGTCTACGTATCGTAGCAATAGAGCTCTTATAATTCTTAAAACGCGATTTCGCATCTCATTTCTATGTTTCATGGTAAGGTATAATATGATTTGCGAAGTATCACGTATTCCCCGTCTACACTTCAAATGAATGTAAATGCGACACTTCCTTGCAAGGAAATAGCGTTTGCAGATGTCTACGTATCGTAGCAATAGAGTTCTAATGCTTCTTAAAACGCGATATCGCATCTCATTTCTATTTTTCATGGTAAGATATAATATGATTTGCGAAGTATCATGTATTACTCGTCTACACTTCAAATGAATGTAAATGCGACACTTCCTCGCTAGGAAATAGCGTTTGCAGATGTCTACGTATCGTAGCAATAGATTTCTAATGCTTCTTAAAACGCGATATGGCATCTCATTTCTATGTTTCATGGTAAGATATAATATGATTTGCGAAGTGTCATGTATTCCTCGTCTACACTTCAACGGAATGTAAATGCGACACTTCCTTGCTAGGAAATAGCGTCTGCAGATGTCTAGGTATCGTAGCAATAGAGTTTTAATGCTTCTTTAAAAAAAGATAACGCATCTCATTTCTATGTTTCATGGTAAGATATAATTTGATTTGCGAAGTATCATGTATTCCTCGTCTACACTTCAAATGAATGTGAATGCGACACTTCCTTGCAAGGAAATAGCGTTCTCGAATGTCTACCTATCGTAGCAATAGTGTCCTAATGCTTCTTAGAACGCGATATCGCATCTCATCTCTATGTTTCATGGTAAGATATAATACGATTTGCGAAGTGTTATGTATTCCTCGTCTACACTTCAAATAAATGTAAATGCGACACTTCCTTGCAAGGAAATAGCGTTTGCAGATGTCTACGTATCGTAGCAATAGAGTTCTTATGATTCTTAAAACGCGATATCGCATCTCATTCCTATGTTTCATGGTAAGATATAATTTGATTTGAGAAGTGTTATGTATTCCTCGTCAACACTTCAAATGAATGTGAATGCGACACTTCCTCGCTAGGAAATAGCGTTTGCAGTTATCTACGTATCGTAGCAATAGATTTCTAATGCTTCTTAAAACGCGATATCGCATCTCATTTCTATGTTTCATGGTAAGATATAATATGATTTGCGAAGTGTCATGTCTGCCTCGTCTACACTTCAAATGAATGTAAATGCGACACTTCCCTGCTGGGAAATAGCGTCTGCAGATGTCTAGGTATCGTAGCAATAGAGTTCTAATGCTTCTTAAAACGCGATATCGCATCTCATTTCTATGTTTCATGGTAAGATGTAATATGATTTGCGAAGTGTTATGTATTCCTCGTCTACACTTCAAATGAATGTAAATGCGACGCTTCCTTGCAAAGAAATAGCGTTTGCAAATCTCTACGTATCGTAGCAATAGAGTTCTAATGCTTCTTAAAACGCGATATCGCATCTCATTTCTATGTTTCATGGTAAGATATAATATGATTTGCGAAGTGTCATGTATTCCTCGTCTACAATTCAAATGAATGTAAATGCGACACTTCCTTGCTAGGAAATAGCGTCTGCAGATGTCTAGGTATCGTAGCAATAGAGTTTTAATGCTTCTTTAAAAAAAGATATCGCATCTCATTTCTATGTTTCATGGTAAGATATAATATGATTTGCGAAGTATCATGTATTCCTCGTCTACACTTCAAATGAATGTGAATGCGACACTTCCTTGCAAGGAAATAGCGTTCCCGAATGTCTACCTATCGTAGCAATAGTGTCCTAATGCTTCTTAGAACGCGATATCGCATCTCATCTCTATGTTTCATGGTAAGATATAATACGATTTGCGAAGTGTTATGTATTCCTCGTCTACACTTCAAATAAATGTAAATGCGACACTTCCTTGCAAGGAAATAGCGTTTGCAGATGTCTACGTATCGAAGCAATAGAGTTCAAATGCTTCTTCAAACGCGATATCGCATCTCATTTCTATGTTTCATGGTAACATACATTATGATTTGCGAAGTGTTATGTATTCCTCGTCTACACTTCAAATGGATGTAAATGCGGCACTTTCTTGCAAGGAAATAGCGTTTGCAGATGTCTACGTATCGTAGCAATAGAGTTCTTATGATTCTTAAAACGCGATATCGCATCTCATTCCTATGTTTCATGGTAAGATATAATTTGATTTGAGAAGTGTTATGTATTCCTCGTCAACACTTCAAATGAATGTGAATGCGACACTTCCTCGCTAGGAAATAGCGTTTGCAGTTTTCTACGTATCGTAGCAATAGATTTCTAATGCTTCTTAAAACGCGATATCGCATCTCATTTCTATGTTTCATGGTAAGATATAATATGATTTGCGAAGTGTCATGTCTTCCTCGTCTACACTTCAAATGAATGTAAATGCGACACTTCCCTGCTGGGAAATAGCGTCTGCAGATGTCTAGGTATCGTAGCAATAGAGTTCTAATGCTTCTTAAAACGCGATATCGCATCTCATTTCTATGTTTCATGGTAAGATGTAATATGATTTGCGAAGTGTTATGTATTCCTCGTCTACACTTCAAATGAATGTAAATGCGACGCTTCCTTGCAAAGAAATAGCGTTTGCAAATCTCTACGTATCGTAGCAATAGAGTTCTAATGCTTCTTAAAACGCGATATCGCATCTCATTTCTATGTTTCATGGTAAGATATAATATGATTTGCGAAGTGTCATGTATTCCTCGTCTACAATTCAAATGAATGTAAATGCGACACTTCCTTGCTAGGAAATAGCGTCTGCAGATGTCTAGGTATCGTAGCAATAGAGTTTTAATGCTTCTTTAAAAAAAGATATCGCATCTCATTTCTATGTTTCATGGTAAGATATAATATGATTTGCGAAGTATCATGTATTCCTCGTCTACACTTCAAATGAATGTGAATGCGACACTTCCTTGCAAGGAAATAGCGTTCCCGAATGTCTACCTATCGTAGTAATAGTGTCCTAATGCTTCTTAGAACGCGATATCGCATCTCATCTCTATGTTTCATGGTAAGATATAATACGATTTGCGAAGTGTTATGTATTCCTCGTCTACACTTCAAATAAATGTAAATGCGACACTTCCTTGCAAGGAAATAGCGTTTGCAGATGTCTACGTATCGAAGCAATAGAGTTCAAATGCTTCTTCAAACGCGATATCGCATCTCATTTCTATGTTTCATGGTAACATACATTATGATTTGCGAAGTGTTATGTATTCCTCGTCTACACTTCAAATGGATGTAAATGCGGCACTTTCTTGCAAGGAAATAGCGTTTGCAGATGTCTACGTATCGTAGCAATAGAGTTCTTATGATTCTTAAAACGCGATATCGCATCTCATTCCTATGTTTCATGGTAAGATATAATTTGATTTGAGAAGTGTTATGTATTCCTCGTCAACACTTCAAATGAATGTGAATGCGACACTTCCTCGCTAGGAAATAGCGTTTGCAGTTTTCTACGTATCGTAGCAATAGATTTCTAATGCTTCTTAAAACGCGATATCGCATCTCATTTCTATGTTTCATGGTAAGATATAATATGATTTGCGAAGTGTCATGTCTTCCTCGTCTACACTTCAAATGAATGTAAATGCGACACTTCCCTGCTGGGAAATAGCGTCTGCAGATGTCTAGGTATCGTAGCAATAGAGTTCTAATGCTTCTTAAAACGCGATATCGCATCTCATTTCTATGTTTCATGGTAAGATGTAATATGATTTGCGAAGTGTTATGTATTCCTCGTCTACACTTCAAATGAATGTAAATGCGACGCTTCCTTGCAAAGAAATAGCGTTTGCAAATGTCTACGTATCGTAGCAATAGAGTTCTAATGCTTCTTAAAACGCGATATCGCATCTCATTTCTATGTTTCATGGTGAGATATAATATGATTTGCGAAGTGTCATGTATTCCTCGTCTACACTTCAAATGAATGTAAATGCGACACTTCCTTGCTAGGAAATAGCGTCTGCAGATGTCTAGGTATCGTAGCAATAGAGTTTTAATGCTTCTTTAAAGAAAGATATCGCATCTCATTTCTATGTTTCATGGTAAGATATAACATGATTTGCGAAGTATCATGTATTCCTCGTCTACGATTCAAATGAATGTAAATGCGACACTTCCTTGCAAGGAAATAGCGTTTGCAAATGTCTACGTATCGTAGCAATAGAGTTCTTATGATTCTTAAAACGCGATATCGCATCACATTTCTATGTTTCATGGTAAAATATAATATGATTTGCGAAGTGTTATGTATTCCTCGTCTACACTTCAAGTGAATGTGAATGCGACACTTCCTCGCTAGGAAATAGCGTTTGCAGATGTCTACGTATCGTAGCAATAGATTTCTAATGCTTCTTAAAACGCGATATCGCATCTCAAATCTATGTTACAGGATAAGATGTAATATTCATTGCGAAGTGTTATGCATTGCTCGTCTACGATTGAAATGAATGTAAATGCGACACTTCCTAGCAAGGAAATAGCGTTTGCAGATGTCTACGTATCGTAGCAATAGAGTTCTTATGATTCTTAAAACGCGATAACATATCTCATTTCTATGTTTCATGGTAAGATATAATATGATTTGCGAAGTGTTATGTATACCTAGTCTACACTTCAAATGAATGTAAATGCGACACTTCCTTGTAAGGAAATAGCGTTTGCGAATGTCTATCTATCGTAGCAATAGTGTTCTAATGCTACTTAAAACGCGATATCGCATCTCATTTCTATGTTTCATGGTAAGATATAATATGATTTGCGAAGTGTCATGTATTCCTCGTCTACACTTCAAATGAATGTAAATGCGACACTACCTTGCTAGGAAATAGCGTCTGCAGATGTCTAGGTATCGCAGCAATAGAGTTCTAATGCTTCTTAAAACGCGATATCGCATCTCATTTCTATGTTTCATGGTAAGATATAATATGATTTTCGAAGTGTTATGTATTCCTCGTCTACACTTCAAAGGAATGTGAATGCGACACTTCCTCGCTAGGAAATAGCGTTTGCAGATGTCTACGTATCGTAGCAATAGAGTTCTTATGATTCTTAAAACGCGATATCGCATCTCATTCCTATGTTTCATGGTAAGATATAATTTGATTTGAGAAGTGTTATGTATTCCTCGTCAACACTTCAAATGAATGTGAATGCGACACTTCCTCGCTAGGAAATAGCGTTTGCAGTTATCTACGTATCGTAGCAATAGATTTCTAATGCTTCTTAAAACGCGATATCGCACCTCATTTCTATGTTTCATGGTAAGATATAATATGATTTGCGAAGTGTCATGTCTTCCTCGTCTACACTTCAAATGAATGTAAATGCGACACTTCCCTGCTGGGAAATAGCGTCTGCAGATGTCTAGGTATCGTAGCAATAGAGTTCTAATGCTTCTTAAAACGCGATATCGCATCTCAAATCTATGTTACAGGATAAGATGTAATATTCATTGCGAAGTGTTATGCATTGCTCGTCTACGATTGAAATGAATGTAAATGCGACACTTCCTAGCAAGGAAATAGCGTTTGCAGATGTCTACGTATCGTAGCAATAGAGTTCTTATGATTCTTAAAACGCGATAACATATCTCATTTCTATGTTTCATGGTAAGATATAATATGATTTGCGAAGTGTTATGTATACCTAGTCTACACTTCAAATGAATGTAAATGCGACACTTCCTTGTAAGGAAATAGCGTTTGCGAATGTCTATCTATCGTAGCAATAGTGTTCTAATGCTACTTAAAACGCGATATCGCATCTCATTTCTATGTTTCATGGTAAGATATAATATGATTTGCGAAGTGTCATGTATTCCTCGTCTACACTTCAAATGAATGTAAATGCGACACTACCTTGCTAGGAAATAGCGTCTGCAGATGTCTAGGTATCGCAGCAATAGAGTTCTAATGCTTCTTAAAACGCGATATCGCATCTCATTTCTATGTTTCATGGTAAGATATAATATGATTTTCGAAGTGTTATGTATTCCTCGTCTACACTTCAAAGGAATGTGAATGCGACACTTCCTCGCTAGGAAATAGCGTTTGCAGATGTCTACGTATCGTAGTAATAGAGTTCTTATGATTCTTAAAACGCGATATCGCATCTCATTCCTATGTTTCATGGTAAGATATAATTTGATTTGAGAAGTGTTATGTATTCCTCGTCAACACTTCAAATGAATGTGAATGCGACACTTCCTCGCTAGGAAATAGCGTTTGCAGTTATCTACGTATCGTAGCAATAGATTTCTAATGCTTCTTAAAACGCGATATCGCATCTCATTTCTACGTTTCATGGTAAGATATAATATGATTTGCGAAGTGTCATGTCTTCCTCGTCTACACTTCAAATGAATGTAAATGCGACACTTCCCTGCTGGGAAATAGCGTCTGCAGATGTCTAGGTATCGTAGCAATAGAGTTCTAATGCTTCTTAAAACGCGATATCGCATCTCATTTCTATGTTTCATGGTAAGATGTAATATGATTTGCGAAGTGTTATGTATTCCTCGTCTACACTTCAAATGAATGTAAATGCGACGCTTCCTTGCAAAGAAATAGCGTTTGCAAATGTCTACGTATCGTAGCAATAGAGTTCATATGATTCTTAAAACGCGATATCGCATCTCATTTCTATGTTTCATGGTAAGATATAACATGATTTGCGAAGTGTTATGTATTCCTCGTCTACACTTCAAATGAATGTAAATGCGACACTTCCTTGTTAGGAAATAGCGTTTGCAGATGTCTACATATCGAAGCAATAGAGTTCAAATGCTTCTTAAAACGCGATATCGCATCTCATTTCTATGTTTCATGGTAAGATATAATATGATTTGCGAAGTGTTATGTATTCCTCGTCTACACTTCAAATGAATGTAAATGCGACACTTCCTTGCAAGGAAATAGCGTTTGCAGATGTCTACGTATCGAAGCAATAGTGTTCTAATGCTTCTTAAAACGCGATATCGCATCTCATTTCTATGTTTCATGGTAGGATATAATATTCATTGTGAAGTGTTATGCATTCCTCGTCTACGATTCAAATGAAAGTAAATGCGACACTTCCTTGCAAGGAAACAGCGATTGCAGATGTCTACGTATCGTAGCAATAGAGTTCAAATGCTTCTTAAAACGCGATTTCGCATCTCATTTCTATGTTTCATGGTAAGATATAATATTCATTGCGAAGTGTTATGCATTCCTCGTCTACGATTCAAATGAAAGTAAATGCGATACCTCCTTGCAAGGAAATAGCATTTGCAGATATCCACCTATCGTAGCAATTGTGTTCTAATGCTTCATAAAACGCGATATCGCATGTCATTTCTATGTATCGTGGTAAGATATAATATTCATTGCGAAGTGTTATGCATTCCTCGTCTACGATTCAAATGAAAGTAAACGCGACACTTCCTTGCAAGGAAACAGCGATTGCAGATGTCTACGTATCGTAGCAATAGAGCTCTTATAATTCTTAAAACGCGATTTCGCATCTCATTTCTATGTTTCATGGTAAGGTATAATATGATTTGCGAAGTATCACGTATTCCCCGTCTACACTTCAAATGAATGTAAATGCGACACTTCCTTGCAAGGAAATAGCGTTTGCAGATGTCTACGTATCGTAGCAATAGAGTTCTAATGCTTCTTAAAACGCGATGTCGCATCTCATTTCTATTTTTCATGGTAAGATATAATATGATTTGCGAAGTATCATGTATTACTCGTCTACACTTCAAATGAATGTAAATGCGACACTTCCTCGCTAGGAAATAGCGTTTGCAGATGTCTACGTATCGTAGCAATAGATTTCTAATGCTTCTTAAAACGCGATATCGCATCTCATTTCTATGTTTCATGGTAAGATATAATATGATTTGCGAAGTATCATGTATTCCTCGTCTACGATTCAAATGAATGTAAATGCGACACTTCCTTGCAAGGAAATAGCGTTTGCAAATGTCTACGTATCGTAGCAATAGAGTTCTTATGATTCTTAAAACGCGATATCGCATCTCATTTCTATGTTTCATGGTAAAATATAATATGATTTGCGAAGTATCACGTATTCCCCGTCTACACTTCAAATGAATGTAAATGCGACACTTCCTTGCAAGGAAATAGCGTTTGCAGATGTCTACGTATCGTAGCAATAGAGTTCTAATGCTTCTTAAAACGCGATGTCGCATCTCATTTCTATTTTTCATGGTAAGATATAATATGATTTGCGAAGTATCATGTATTACTCGTCTACACTTCAAATCAATGTAAATGCGACACTTCCTCGCTAGGAAATAGCGTTTGCAGATGTCTACGTATCGTAGCAATAGATTTCTAATGCTTCTTAAAACGCGATATCGCATCTCATTTCTATGTTTCATGGTAAGATATATATGATTTGCGAAGTATCATGTATTCCTCGTCTTCGATTCAAATGAATGTAAATGCGACACTTCCTTGCAAGGAAATAGCGTTTGCAAATGTCTACGTATCGTAGCAATAGAGTTCTTAGATTCTTAAAACGCGATATCGCATCTCATTTCTATGTTTCATGGTAAAATATAATATGATTTGCGAAGTGTTATGTATTCCTCGTCTACACTTCAAATGAATTGTGAATGCGACACTTCCTCGCTAGGAAATAGCGTTTGCAGATGTCTACGTATCGTAGCAATAGATTTCTAATGCTTCTTAAAACGCGATATCGCATCTCAAATCTATGTTACATGATAAGATGTAATATTCATTGCGAAGTGTTATGCATTGCTCGTCTACGATTGAATTGAATGTAATGCGACACTACCTAGCAAGGAAATAGCGTTTGCAGATGTCTACGTATCGTAGCAATAGAGTTCTTATGATTCTTAAAACGCGATAACATATCTCATTTCTATGTTTCATGGTAAGATATAATATGATTTGCGAAGTGTTATGTATACCTAGTCTACACTTCAAATGAATGTAAATGCGACACTTCCTTGTAAGGAAATAGCGTTTGCGAATGTCTATCTATCGTAGCAATAGTGTTCTAATGCTACTTAAAACGCGATATCGCATCTCATTTCTATGTTTCATGGTAAGATATAATATGATTTGCGAAGTGTTATGTATTCCTCGTCTACACTTCAAATGAATGTGAATGCGACACTTCCTCGCTAGGAAATAGCGTTTGCAGATGTCTACGTATCGTAGCAATAGATTTCTAATGCTTCTTAAAACGCGATATCGCATCTCAAATCTATGTTACATGATAAGATGTAATATTCATTGCGAAGTGTTATGCATTGCTCGTCTACGATTGAAATGAATGTAAATGCGACACTACCTAGCAAGGAAATAGCGTCTGCAGATGTCTAGGTATCGCAGCAATAGAGTTCTAATGCTTCTTAAAACGCGATATCGCATCTCATTTCTATGTTTCATGGTAAGATATAATATGATTTGCGAAGTATTATGTATTCCTCGTCTACACTTCAAATGAATGTAAATGCGACACTTCCTTACAAGGAAATAGCGTTTGCAGATGTCTACCTATCGAAGCAATAGAGTTCTAATGCTTCTTAAACGCGATATCGCATCTCATTCCTATGTTTCGTGGTAAGATATAATATTCATTGCGAAGTGTTATGCATTCCTCGTCTACGATTCAAATGAAAGTTAATGCGACACTTCCTTGCAAGGAAATAGCGTCTGCAGATGTCTACGTATCGTAGAAATGGATTTCTGATGCTTCTTAGAACGCGATATCGCATCTCATTTCTATGTTTCATGGTAAGATATAATATGGTTTGCGAAGTGTCATGTATTCCTCGTCTACACTTCAAATGAATGTAAATGCGACACTTCCTTGCAGGGAAATAGCGTTGGCAGATGTCTACGTATCGAAGCAATAGAGTTCAGATGCTTCTTAAAACGAGATATTGCATCTCATATCTATGTTTCATGATAAGATATAATATACATTGCGAAGTGTTGTGCATTCCTCGTCTACGATTCAAATGAAAGTAAATGCCACACTTCCTTGCAAGGAAATAGCGTTTGCAGATGTGTACGTATCGTAGCAATAGATTTCTAATGCTTCTTAAAACGCGATATCGCATCTCATTTCTATGTTTCATGGTAAGATATAATATGATTTGCGTAGTGTTATGTATTCCTCGTCTACACTTCAAATGAATGTAAATGCGACACATCCTTGCAAGGAAATAGCGTTTGCAGATGTCTACGTATCGAAGCAATAGTGTTCTAATGCTTCTTAAAACGCGATATCGCATCTCATTTCTATGTTTCATGGTAAGATATAACATGATTTGCGAAGTGTCTTGTATTCCTCGTCTACACTTCAAATGAATGTGAATGCGATACTTCCCCACTAGGAAATAGCGTTTGCAGATGTCTACGTATCGTAGCAATAGAGTTCTTATGATTCTTAAAACGCGATATCGCATCTCATTTCTATGTTTCATGCTAAGATATAATAAGATTTGCGAAGTGTCATGTATTCCTCGTCTACACTTCAAATGAATGTGATTGCGACACTTCCTCGCTAGGAAATAGCGTTTGCAGATGTCTAGGTATCGTAGCAATAGAGTTCTAATGCTTCTTAAAACGCGAAATCGCATCTCATTTCTATGTTTCATGGTAAGATATAATATGATTTGCGAAGTGTAGTGTATTCCTCGTCTAAACTTCAAATGAATGTAAATTCGACACTTCCTTGCTAGGAAATAACGTCTGCAGATGTCTAGGTATCGTAGCAATAGAGTTCTAATGCTTCTTAAAACGCGATATCGCATCTCATTTCTATGTTTCATGGTAAAATATAATATGATTTGTGAAGTGTTATGTATTCCTCGTCTACACTTCAAATGAATGTAAATGCGACACTTCCTTGCTAGGAAATAGCGTTTGCAGATGTCTACGTATCGTAGCAATAGAGTTCTTATGATTCTTAAAACGCGATATCGCATCTCATTTCTATGTTTCATGGTCAGATGTAATATGGTTTGCGAAGTGTTATGTATTCCTCGTCTACACTTCAAATGAATGTAAATGCGATGCTTCCTTGCAAAGAAATAGCGTTTGCAAATGTCTACGTATCGAAGCAGTAGAGTTCAAATGCTTCTTAAAACGAGATACTGCATCTCATATCTATGTTTCATGATAAGATATAGTATTCATTGCGAAGTGTTATGCATTCCTCGTCTACGATTCAAATGAATGTAAATGCGACACTTCCTTGCAAGGAAATAGCGTCTGCAGATGTCTACGTATCGTAGCAATGGATTTCTGATGCTTCTTAGAACGCGATATCGCATCTCATTTCTATGTTTCATGGTAGGATATAATATGATTTGCGAAGTGTCATGTATTCCTCGTCTACACTTCAAATGAATGTAAATGCGTCACTTCCTTGCAGGGAAATAGCGTTTGCAGGTGTCTACGTATCGAAGCAATAGAGTTCAAATGCTTCTTAAAACGAGATATTGCATCTCATATCTATGTTTCATGATAAGATATAATATACATTGCGAAGTGTTATGCATTCCTCATCTACGATTCAAATGAAAGTAAATGCGACACTTCCTTGCAAGGAAATAGCGTTTGCAGATGTGTACGTATCGTAGCAATAGATTTCTAATGCTTCTTAAAACGCGATATCGCATCTCATTTCTATGTTTCATGGTAAGATATAATATGATTTGCGTAGTGTTATGTATTCCTCGTCTACACTTCAAATGAATGTAAATGCGACACATCCTTGCAAGGAAATAGCGTTTGCAGATGTCTACGTATCGTAGCAATAGAGTTCTTATGATTCTTAAAACGCGATATCGCATCTCATTTCTATGTTTCATGGTAAGATATAATTTGATTTGAGAAGTGTTATGCATTCGTCGTCTACGATTCAAATGAATGTAAATGCGACACTCGCTCGCTAGGAAATAGCGTTTGCAGATGTCTACGTATCGTAGCAATAGAGTTCTAATGCTTCTTAAAACGCGATATCGCATCTCTTTTCTATGTTTCATTGTAAGATATAATATGATTTGCGAAGTGTTATGTATTCCTCGTCTACACTTCAAATGAATGTGAATGCGACACTTCCTCGCTAGGAAATAGCGTCTGCAGATATCTAGGTATCGTAGTAATAGATTTCTAATGCTTCTTAAAACGAGATATTGCATCTCATATCTATGTTTCATGATAAGATATAATATTCATTGCGACGTGTTATGCATTCCTCGTCCACGATTCAAATGAAAGTAAATGCGACACTTCCTTGCAAGGAAATAGCGTTTACAGATGTCTACGTATAGTAGCAATAGAGTTCATATGATTCTTAAAACGCGATATCGCATCTCATTTCTATGTTTCATGGTAAGATATAACATGATTTGCGAAGTGTTATCTATTCCTCGTCTACACTTCAAATGAATGTGAATGCGATACTTCCTCGCTAGGACATAGCGTTTGCAGATGTCTACGTATCGTAGCAATAGCTTTCTAATGCTTCCTAAAACGCGTTATCGCATCTCATTTCTATGTTTCATGGTAAGATATAACATGATTTGCGAAGTGTCATGTATTCCTCGTCTACACTTCAAATGAATGTGAATGCGATACTTCCCCACTAGGAAATAGCGTTTGCAGATGTCTACGTATCGTAGCAATAGCTTTCCAATGCTTCTTAAAACGCGATATCGCATCTCATTTCTATGTTTCATGGTAAGATATAAGATGATTTGCCAAGTGTCATGTATTCCTCGTCCACGCATCAAATGAATGTAAATGCGACACTTCCTTGCGAGGAAATAGCGCTTGCAGATGCCTACGTATCGTAGCAATGGATTTCTGATGCGTCTTAGCACGCGATATCGCATCTCATTTCTATGTTTCATGGTAAGATATAATATGATTTGCGAAGTGTCATGTATTCCTCGTCTACACTTCAAATGAATGTAAATGCTATACATACTTGCAAGGAAATAGCGTTTGCAGATGTCTACGTATCGAAGCAATAGTGTTCCAATGCTTCTTAAAACGCGATATCGCATCTCATTTCTATGTTTCATGGTAAGATATAATATGATTTGCGAAGTATCGTGTATTCCTCGTCTACACTTCAAATGAATGTAAATGCGACACTTCCTTGCTAGGAAATAGCGTCTGCAGATGTCTAAATATCGTAGCAATAGAGTTCTAATGCTTCTTAAAACGCGATATCGCATCTCATTTCTACGTTTCATGGTAAGATATAATATGATTTGCGAAGTGTTATGTATTCTTCGTCTACACTTCAAATGAATGTGAATGCGACACTTCCTTGCAAGGAAATAGCGTTTGCAGATGTCTACGTATCGAAGCAATAAAGTTGAAATGCTTCTTAAAACGAGATATTGCATCTCATATTTATGTTTCATGATAAGATATAATATTCATTGCGAAGTGTTATGCATTCCTCGTCTACGATTCAAATGAATGTAAATGCGACACTTCCTTGCTAGGAAATAGCGTCTGCAGATGTTTACGTTTCGAAGCAATAGAGTTCAAATGCTTCTTAAAACGAGATATTGCATCTCATATCTATGTTTCATGATAAGATATAATATTCATTGCGAAGTGTTATGCATTCCTCGTCTACGATTCAAATGAATGTAAATGCGACACTTCCTAGCAAGGAAATCGCGTTTGCAGATGTCTACGTATCGAAGCAATAGTGTTCTAAAGCTTCTTAAATCGCGATATCGCATCTCATTTCTATGTTTCATGGTAAGATATAATATGATTTGCGAAGTGTTATGTATTCCTCGTCTACTCTTCAAATGAATGTAAATGCGACACTCGCTCGCTAGGAAATAGCGTTTGCAGATGTCTACGTATCGTAGCAATAGAGTTCTAATGCTTCTTGAAACGCGATATCGCATCTCCTTTCTATGTTTCATGGTAAGATATAATATGATTTGCGAAGTGTTATGTATTCCTCGTCTACACTTCAAATGAATGTAAATGCGACACTTCCTTGCAAGGAAATAGCGTTTGCAGATGTCTACGTATCGAAGCAATAGTGTTCAAATGCTTCTTAAAACGCGATGTCGCATCTCATTTCTATGTTTCATGGTAAGATATAACATGATTTGCGAAGTGTTATGTATACCTCGTCTACACTTCAAATGAATGTGAATGCGATTCTTCCTCGCTAGGAAATAGCGTTTGCAGATGTCTACGTATCGTAGCAATAGATTTCTAATGCTTCTTAAAACGGCGATATCGCATCTCATTTCTATGTTTCATGGTAAGATATAATATGATTTGCGAAGTTTTATGTATTCCTCGTCTACACTTCAAATGAATGTAAATGCGACACTTCCTTGCAAGGAAATAGCAATTGCAGATGTCTACCTATCGTAGCATTAGAGTTCCAATGCTTCTTAAAACGCGATATCGCATCTCATTTCTATGTTTCATGGTAAGATGTAATATGATTTGCGAAGTGTTATGTATTCCTCGTCTACACTTCAAATGAATGTAAATGCGACGCTTCCTTGCAAGGAAATAGCGTTTGCAGATGTCTACGTATCGAAGCAATAGAGTTCAAATGCTTCTTAAAACGAGATACTGCATCTCATATCTATGTTTCATGATAAGATATAATATTCATTGCGAAGTGTTATGCATTCCTCGCCTACGATTCAAATGAATGTAAATGAGACACTTCCTTGCAAGGAAATAGCGTTTGCAGATGTCTACGTATCGTAGCAATAGAGTTCTTATGATTCTTAAAACGCGATATCGCATCTCATTTCTATGTTTCATGGTAAGGTATAATATGATTTGCGAAGTGTTATGTATTCCTCGTCTACACTTCAAATGAATGTGAATGCGACACTTCCTCGCTAGGAAATAGCGTCTGCAGATGTCTAGGTATCGTAGTAATAGATTTCTAATGCTTCTTAAAACGAGATATTGCATCTCATATCTAAGTTTCATGATAAGGTATAATATACATTGCGACGTGTTATGCATTCCTCGTCCACGATTCAAATGAAAGTAAATGCGACACTTCCTTGCAAGGAAATAGCGTTTACAGATGTCTACGTATCGTAGCAATAGAGTTCATATGATTCTTAAAACGCGATATCGCATCTCATTTCTATGTTTCATGGTAAGATATAACATGATTTGCGAAGTGTTATGTATTCCTCGTCTACACTTCAAATGAATGTGAATGCGATACTTCCTCGCTAGGAAATAGCGTTTGCAGATGTCTACGTATCGTAGCAATAGCCTTCTAATGCTTCCTAAAACGCGATATCGCATCTCATTTCTATGTTTCATGGTAAGATATAACATGATTTGCGAAGTGTCTTGTATTCCTCGTCTACACTTCAAATGAATGTGAATGCGATACTTCCCCACTAGGAAATAGCGTTTGCAGATGTCTACGTATCGTAGCAATAGCTTTCTAATGCTTCTTAAAACGCGATATCGCATCTCATTTCTATGTTTCATGGTAAGATATAAGATGATTTGCTAAGTGTCATGTATTCCTCGTCTACACTTCAAGTGAATGTAAATGCGACACTTCCTTGTTAGGAAATAGCGTCTGCAGATGTCTGGGTATCGTAGCAATAGAGTTCTAATGCTTCTTAAAACGCGATATCGCATCTCATTTCTACGTTTCATAGTAAGATGTATTATGATTTGCGAAGTGTTATGCATTCCTCGTCTACAATTCAAATGAATGTAAATGCGACACTTTCTTGCAAGGAAATAGCGTTTGCAGATGTCTACGTATCGTAGCAATAGAGTTCTTATGATTCTTAAAAAGCGATATCGCATCTCATTTCTATGTTTCATGGTAAGGTATAATATGATTTGCGAAGTGTTATGTATTCCTCGTCTACACTTCAAATGAATGTGAATGCGACACTTCCTCGCTAGGAAATAGCGTTAGCAGATGTCTACGTATCGTAGCAATAGCTTTATAATGCTTCTTAAAACTCGATATCGCATCTCATTTCTATGTTTCATGGTACGATATAATATGATTTGCGAAGTGTTATGTATTCCTCGTCTACGCCTCAAATGAATGTAAATGCGACACTTCCTTGCAGGGAAATAGCGTTTGCAGATGTCTACGTATCGAAGCAATAGAGTTCAAATGCTTCTTAAAACGAGATATTGCATCTCATATCTATGTTTCATGATAAGATATAATATTCATTGCGAAGTGTTAAGCATTCCTCATCTACGATTCAAATGAATGTAAATGCGACACTTCCTTGCAAGGAAATAGCGTTTGCAGATGTCTACGTATCGTAGCAATAGAGTTCTTATAATTCTTACAACGCGATATCGCATCTCATTTCTACGTTTCATGGTAAGATATAACATGATTTGCGAAGTGTTATGTATACCTCGTCTACACTTCAAATGAATGTGAAAGGTGATACTTCCTCGCTAGGAAATAGCGCTTGCAGATGTCTACGTATCGTAGCAATAGATTTCTAATGCTTCTTAAAACGGCGATATCGCATCTCATTACTATGTTTCATGGTAAGATATAATATGATTTGCGAAGTGCTATGTATTCCTCGTCTACACCTCAAATGAATGTAAATGCGACACTTCCTTGCAGGGAAATAGCGTTTGCAGATGTCTACGTATCGTAACAATACAGTTCTTATGATTCTTGAAACGCGATATCGCATCTCATTTCTATGTTTCATGGTAAGATATAATATGATTTGCGAAGTGTTATGTTTTCCTCGTCTACACTTCAAATGAATGTAAATACGACACTTCCTTGCAAGGAAATAGCGTTTGCAAATATCTGCCTATCGTAGCAATAGTGTTCTAATGCTTCTTAAAACGCGATATCGCATCTCATTTCTATGTTTCATGGTAAGATGTAATGTGATTCGCGAAGTGTTATGTATTCCTCGTTTACACTTCAAATGAATGTAAATGCGACGCTTCCTTGCAAGGAAATAGCGTTTGCAGACGTCTACGTATCGAAGCAATAGAGTTCAAATGCTTCATAAAACGAGATACTGCATCTCATATCTATGCTTCATGATAAGATATAATATTCATTGCGAAGTGTTATGCATTCCTCGGCTACGATTCAAATGAATGTAAATGCGACACTTCCTTGCAAGGAAATAGCGTTTGCAGATGTCTACGTATCGTAGCAACAGAGTTCATATGATTCTTAAAACGCGATATCGCACCTCAATTCTATGTTTCATGGTAAGATATAACATGATTTGCGAAGTGTTATGTATTCCTCGTCTACACTTCAAATGAATGTGAATGCGATACTTCCTCGCTAGGAAATAGCGTTTGCAGATGTCTACGTATCGTAGCAATAGCTTTCTAATGCTTCCTAAAACGCGATATCGCATCTCATTTCTATGTTTCATGGTAAGATATAATATGATTTGCGAAGTGTTATGTATTCCTCGTCTACACTTCAAATGAATGTGAATGCGATACTTCCTCGCTAGGAAATAGCGTTTGCAGATGTCTACGTATCGTAGCAATAGCTTTCTAATGCTTCCTAAAACGCGATATCGCATCTCATTTCTATGTTTCATGGTAAGATATAATATGATTTGCGAAGTGTTATGTTTTCCTCGTCTACACTTCAAATGAATGTAAATACGACACTTCCTTGCAAGGAAATAGCGTTTGCAAATATCTGCCTATCGTAGCAATAGTGTTCTAATGCTTCTTAAAACGCGATATCGCATCTCATTTCTATGTTTCATGGTAAGATGTAATATGATTCGCGAAGTGTTGTGTATTCCTCGTTTACACTTCAAGTGAATGTAAATGCGACGCTTCCTTGCAAGGAAATAGCGTTTGCAGATGTCTACGTATCGGAGCAATAGAGTTCAAATGCTTCTTAAAACGAGATACTGCATCTCATATCTATGTTTCATGATAAGATATAATATTCCTGCGAAGTGTTATGCATTCCTCGTCTACGATTCAAATGAATGTAAATGCGACACTTCCTTGCAAGGAAATAGCGTTTGCAGATGTCTACGTATCGTAGCAATAGAGTTCTTATGATTCTTAAAACGCGATATCGCATCTCATTTCTATGTTTCATGGTAAGGTATAATATGATTAGCGAAGTGTTATGTATTCCTCGTCTACACTTCAAATGAATGTGAATGCGACACTTCCTCGCTAGGAAATAGCGTCTGCAGATGTCTAGGTATCGTAGTAATAGATTTCTAATGCTTCTTAAAACGAGATATTGCATCTCATATCTATGTTTCATGATAAGATATAATATACATTGCGACGTGTTATGCATTCCTCGTCCACGATTCAAATGAAAGTAAATGCGACACTTCCTTGCAAGGAAATAGCGTTTACAGATGTCTACATATCGTAGCAATAGAGTTCATATGATTCTTAAAACGCGATATCGCATCTCATTTCTATGTTTCATGGTAAGATATAACATGATTTGCGAAGTGTTATGTATTCCTCGTCTACACTTCAAATGAATGTGAATGCGATACTTCCTCGCTAGGAAATAGCGTTTGCAGATGTCTACGTATCGTAGCAATAGCTTTCTAATGCTTCTTAAAACGCGATATCGCATCTCATTTCTATGTTTCATGGTAAGATATAACATGATTTGCGAAGTGTCATGTATTCCTCGTCTACACTTCAAATGAAGGTAAATGCGACACTTCCTTGCAAGGAAATAGCGTTTGCAGATGTCTACGTATCGAAGCAATAGAGTTCAAATGCTTCTTAAAACGCGATATCGCATCTCATTTCTATGTTTCATGGTAAGATATAATATGATTTGCGAAGTGTTATGCATTCCTCGTCTACGATTCAAATGAATGTAAATGCGACACTTCCTTGCAAGGAAATAGCGTTTGCAGATGTCTACGTATCGAAGCAATAGATTTCTTATGATTCTTAAAACGCGATATCGGATCTCATATCTATGTTTCATAGTAAGATATAATATGATTTGCGAAGTGTTATGTATTCCTCGTCTACACTTCAAATGAATGTAAATGCGACACTTCCTTGCAAGGAAATAGCGTTTGCAAATGTCTACCTATCGTAGCAATAGTTTTCTAATGCTTCTTAAAACGCGATATCGCATCCCATTTCTATGTTTCATGGTAAGATATAATATGATTTGCGAAGTATTTTGTATTCTTCGTCTACACTTCAAATGAATGTAAATGCGACAATTCGTTGCAAGGAAATAACGTTTGCAAATGTCTACCTATCGTAGCAATAGTTTTCTAATGCTTCTTAAAACGCGATATCGCATCCCATTTCTATGTTTCATGGTAGGATATAATATGATTTGCGAAGTATCATGTATTCCTCGTCTACACTTCAAATGATTGTAAATACGACACTTCCTTGCAAGGAAATAGCGTTTGCAGATGTCTACGTATCGAAGCAACAGAGTTCAAATGCTTCTTAAAACGAGATATTGCATCTCATATCTATGTTTCATGATAAGATATAGTATTCCTTGCGAAGTGTTATGCATTCCTCGTCTACGATTCAAATGAATGTAAATGCGACACTTCCTTGCAAGGAAATAGCGTTTGCAGATGTCTACGTATCGAAGCAATAGAGTTCAAATGCTTCTTAAAACGCGATATCGCATCTCATTTCTATGTTTCATGGTATGATATAATATGATTTGCGAAGTGTTATGTTTTCCTCGTCTACACTTCAAATGAATGTAAATGCGACACTTCCTTGCAAGGAAATAGCGTTTGCAGATGTCTACGTATCGAAGCAATAGGGTTCTAATGCTTCTTAAAACGCGATATCGCATCTCATTTCTATGTTTCATGGTAAGATATAATATGATTTGCGAAGTGTTATGCATTCCTCGTCTACGATTCAAATGAATGTAAATGCGACACTTCCTTGCAAGGAAATAGCGTTTGCAGATGTCTACGTATCGAAGCAATAGAGTTCAAATGCTTCTTAAAACGCGATATCGCATCCCATTTCTATGTTTCATGGTAAGATATAATTTGATTTGCGAAGTGTTATGTTTTCCTCGCCTACACCTCAAATGAATGTAAATGCGACACTTCCTTGCAAGGAAATAGCGAATCCAGATGTCTACCTATCGTAGCAATAGAGTTCTAATGCTTCTTAAAACGCGATATCGCATCTCATTTCTATGTTTCATGGTAAGATATAATATGATTTGCGAAGTGTTATGTATTCCTCGTCTACACCTCAAATGAATGTAAATGCGACACTTCCTTGCAAGGAAATAGCGTTTGCAGATGTCTACGTATCGAAGCAATAGGGTTCAAATGCTTCTTAAAACGAGATATTGCATCTCATATCTATGTTTCATGATAAGATATAATATACATTGCGAAGTGTTATGCATTCCTCGTCTACGATTCAAATGAAAGTAAATGCGACACTTCCTTGCAAGGAAATAGCGTTTGCAGATGTCTGCGTATCGTAGCAATAGATTTCTAATGCTTCTTAAAACGCGATATCGCATCTCATTTCTATGTCTCATGGTAAGATATAATATGATTTGCGAAGTGTTATGTATTCCTCGTCTACACCTCAAATGAATGTAAATGCGACACTTCCTTGCAGGGAAATAGCGTTTGCAGATGTCTACGTAACGAAGCAATAGAGTTCAAATGCTTCTTAAAACGCGATATCGCAACTCATTTCTATGTTTCATGGTAAGATATAATATGATTTGCGAAGTGTTATGTATTCCACGTCTACACTTCAAATCAATGTAAATACGACACTTCCTTGCAAGGAAATAGCGTTTGCAGATGTCTACCTATCGTAGCAATAGAGTTCTAATGCTTCTTAAAACGCGATATCGTATCTCATTTCTATGTTTCATGGTAAGATATAATATTCATTGCGAAGTGTTATGCATTCCTCGTCTACGATTCAAACGAAAGTAAATGCGATACTTCCTTGCAAGGAAATAGCATTTGCAGATGTCTACCTATCGTAGCAATAGAATACTTATGATTCTTAAAACGCGATATCGCATCTCATTTCTATGATTCATGGTAAGATACAATATGATTTGCGAAGTGTTATGTATTCCTCGTCTACACTTCAAATGAATGTAAATGCGACACTTCCTTGCAAGGAAATAGCGTTTGCAGATGTCTACGTATCGTAGGGATAGAGTTCTAATGCTTCTTAAAACGCGATATCGCATCTCATTTCTATGTATCATGGTAAGATATAATATTCATTGCGTAGTGTTATGCATTCCTCGTCTACACTTCAAATGAATGTAAATGCGACACTTCCTTGCAAGGAAATAGCGTTTGCAGATGTCTACGTATCGTAGCAATGGATTTCTGACGCTTCTTAGAACGCGATATCGCATCTCATTTCTATGTTTCATGGTAAGATATAATATGATTTGCGAAGTGTTATGTTTTCCTCGCCTACACCTCAAATGAATGTAAATGCGACACTTCCTTGCAAGGAAATAGCGAATCCAGATGTCTACCTATCGTAGCAATAGAGTTCTAATGCTTCTTAAAACGCGATATCGCATCTCATTTCTATGTTTCATGGTAAGATATAATATGATTTGCGAAGTGTTATGTATTCCTCGTCTACACCTCAAATGAATGTAAATGCGACACTTCCTTGCAAGGAAATAGCGTTTGCAGATGTCTACGTATCGAAGCAATAGGGTTCAAATGCTTCTTAAAACGAGATATTGCATCTCATATCTATGTTTCATGATAAGATATAATATACATTGCGAAGTGTTATGCATTCCTCGTCTACGATTCAAATGAAAGTAAATGCGACACTTCCTTGCAAGGAAATAGCGTTTGCAGATGTCTGCGTATCGTAGCAATAGATTTCTAATGCTTCTTAAAACGCGATATCGCATCTCATTTCTATGTCTCATGGTA
This sequence comes from Xylocopa sonorina, assembly GCF_050948175.1. Classification (NCBI taxonomy): domain Eukaryota; kingdom Metazoa; phylum Arthropoda; class Insecta; order Hymenoptera; family Apidae; genus Xylocopa; species Xylocopa sonorina. The sequence goes on along the minus strand of NW_027490271.1, from coordinate 480,832 downwards.
AGATATAATATGATTTGCGAAGTGTTATGTATTCCTCGTCTACACCTCAAATGAATGTAAATGCGACACTTCCTTGCAGGGAAATAGCGTTTGCAGATGTCTACGTAACGAAGCAATAGAGTTCAAATGCTTCTTAAAACGCGATATCGCAACTCATTTCTATGTTTCATGGTAAGATATAATATGATTTGCGAAGTGTTATGTATTCCACGTCTACACTTCAAATCAATGTAAATACGACACTTCCTTGCAAGGAAATAGCGTTTGCAGATGTCTACCTATCGTAGCAATAGAGTTCTAATGCTTCTTAAAACGCGATATCGTATCTCATTTCTATGTTTCATGGTAAGATATAATATTCATTGCGAAGTGTTATGCATTCCTCGTCTACGATTCAAACGAAAGAAAATGCGATACTTCCTTGCAAGGAAATAGCATTTGCAGATGTCTACCTATCGTAGCAATAGAATACTTATGATTCTTAAAACGCGATATCGCATCTCATTTCTATGATTCATGGTAAGATACAATATGATTTGCGAAGTGTTATGTATTCCTCGTCTACACTTCAAATGAATGTAAATGCGACACTTCCTTGCAAGGAAATAGCGTTTGCAGATGTCTACGTATCGTAGGGATAGAGTTCTAATGCTTCTTAAAACGCGATATCGCATCTCATTTCTATGTATCATGGTAAGATATAATATTCATTGCGTAGTGTTATGCATTCCTCGTCTACACTTCAAATGAATGTAAATGCGACACTTCCTTGCAAGGAAATAGCGTTTGCAGATGTCTACGTATCGTAGCAATGGATTTCTGACGCTTCTTAGAACGCGATATCGCATCTCATTTCTATGTTTCATGGTAAGATATAATATGATTTGCGAAGTGTTAGGTATTCCTCGTCTACACTTCAAATGAATGTAAATGCGACACTTCCTTGCAAGTAAATAGCGTTTGCAGATGACTACGTATCGAAGCAATAGATTTGAAATGCTTCTTAAAACGAGATATTGCATCTCATATCTATGTTTCATGATAAGATATAATATTCATTGCGAAGTGTTATGTATTCCTCGTCTACACATCAAATGAATGTAAATGCGTCTCTTCCTTGCAAGGAAATAGCGTTTGCAGATGTCTACGTATCGTAGCAATAGAGTTCTAATGCTTCTTAAAACGCGATATCGCATCTCATTTCTATGTTACATGGTAAGATATAATACGATTTGCGAAGTCTCATGTATTCCTCGTCTACACTTCAAATGAATGTAAATGCGACACTTCCTTGCAAGGAAATAGCGTTTGCAGATGTCTACGTATCGAAGCAATAGAGTTCAAATGCTTCCTAAAACGAGATATTGCATCTCATATCTATGTTTCATGATAAGATATAATATGATTTGCGAAGTATCACTTATTCCCCGTCTACACTTCAAATGAATGTAAATGCGACACTTCCTTGCAAGGAAATAGCGTTTGCAGATGTCTACGTATCGTAACAATAGAATACTTATGATTCTTAAAACGCGATATCGCATCTCATTTCTATGATTCATGGTAAGATACAATATGATTTGCGAAGTGTTATGTATTCCTCGTCTACACTTCAAATCAATGTAAATGCGACACTTCCTTGCAAGGAAGTAGCGTTTGCAGATGTCTACGTATCGTAGCAATGGATTTCTGATGCTTCTTAGAACGCGATATCGCATCTCATTTCTATCTTTCATGGTAAGATATAATATGATTTGCGAAGTGTTATGCATTCCTCGTCTACGATTCAAATGGATGAAAATGCGACACTTCCTTGCTAGGAAATTGCGTTTGCAGATGTCTACCTATCGAAGCAATAGTGTTCAAATGCTTCTTAAAACAAGATATCGCAACTCATTTCTATGTTTCATGACAAGATGTAATATTCATTGCGAAGTGTTATGTATTCCTCGCCTACACTTCAAATGAATGTAAATGCGACACTTCCTTGCTAGGAAATAGCGTTTGCAGATGTCTACGTATCGAAGCAATAGAGTTCAAATGGTTCTTAAAACGAGATATTGCATCTCATATCTATGTTTCATGATAAGATATAATATTCATTGCGAAGTGTTATGCATTCCTCGTCTACGATTCAAATGAATGTAAATGCGACACTTCCTTGCAAGGAAATAGCGTTTGCAGATGTCTACGTATCATAGCAATGGATTTCTGATGCTTCTTAAAACGCGATATCGCATCTCATTTCTATGTTTCATGGTAAGATATAATGTGATTTGCGAAGTGTCATGTATTTCTCGTCTACACTTCAAATGAATGTAAATGCGACACTTCCTTGCAAGGAAATTGCGTTTGCAGATGTCTACGTATCGTAGCAATAGATTTCTTATGATTCTTAAAACGCGATATCGGATCTCATTTCTATGTTTCATAGTAAGATATAATATGATTTGCGAAGTGTTATGTATTCCTCGTCTACACTTCAAATGAATGTAAATGCGACACTTCCTTGCAAGGAAATAGCGTTTGCAAATGTCTACCTATCGTAGCAATAGTGTTCTAATGCTACTTAAAATGCGATATCGCATCTCATTTCTATGTTTCATGGTAAGATATAATATGATTTGCGAAGTATCATGTATTCCTCGTCCGCACTTCAAATGCATGTAAATGCGACACTTCGTTGCAAGGAAATAGCGTTTGCAAATGTCTACCTATCGTAGCAATAGTTTTCTAATGCTTCTTAAAACGCGATATCGCATCCCATTTCTATGTTTCATGGTAAGATATAATATGATTTGCGAAGTATCATGTATTCCTCGTCTACACTTCAAATGAATTTAAATGCGACACTTCCTTGCAAGGAAATAGCGTTTGCAGATGTCTACGTATCGAAGCAATAGAGTTGAAATGCTTCTTAAAACGAGATATTGCATCTCATATCTATGTTTCATGATAAGATATAATATTCATTGCGAAGTGTTATGCATTCCTCGTCTACGATTCAAATGAATGTAAATGCGACACTTGCTTGCAAGGAAATAGCGTTTGCAGATGTCTACGTATCATAGCAATGGATTTCTGATGCTTCTGAAAACGCGATATCGCATCTCATTTCTATGTTTCATGGTAAGATATAATATGATTTGCGAAGTGTCATGTATTCCTCGTCTACACTTCAAATGAATGTAAATGCGACACTTCCTTGCAAGGAAATTGCGTTTGCAGATGTTTACGTATCGTAGCAATGGATTTCTTATGATTCTTAAAACGCGATATCGGATCTCATTTCTATGTTTCATAGTAAGATATAATATGATTTGCGAAGTGTTATGTATTCCTCGTCTACACTTCAAATGAATGTAAATGCGACACTTCCTTGCAAGGAAATAGCGTTTGCAAATGTCTACCTATCGTAGCAATAGTGTTCTAATGCTACTTAAAATGCGATATCGCATCTCATTTCTATGTTTCATGGTAAGATATAATATGATTTGCGAAGTATCATGTATTCCTCGTCTGCACTTCAAATGCATGTAAATGCGACACTTCGTTGCAAGGAAATAGCGTTTGCAAATGTCTACCTATCGTAGCAATAGTTTTCTAATGCTTCTTAAAACGCGATATCGCATCCCATTTCTATGTTTCATGGTAAGATATAATATGATTTGCGAAGTATTTTGTATTCTTCGTCTACACTTCAAATGAATGTAAATGCGACAATTCGTTGCAAGGAAATAACGTTTGCAAATGTCTACCTATCGTAGCAATAGTTTTCTAATGCTTCTTAAAACGCGATATCGCATCCCATTTCTATGTTTCATGGTAGGATATAATATGATTTGCGAAGTATCATGTATTCCTCGTCTACACTTCAAATGAATGTAAATACGACACTTCCTTGCAAGGAAATAGCGTTTGCAGATGTCTACGTATCGAAGCAACAGAGTTCAAATGCTTCTTAAAACGAGATATTGCATCTCATATCTATGTTTCATGATAAGATATAGTATTCGTTGCGAAGTGTTATGCATTCCTCGTCTACGATTCAAATGAATGTAAATGCGACACTTCCTTGCAAGGAAATAGCGTTTTCAGATGTCTACGTATCGAAGCAATAGAGTTCAAATGCTTCTTAAAACGCGATATCGCATCTCATTTCTATGTTTCATGGTAAGATATAATATGATTTGCGAAGTGTTATGTTTTCCTCGTCTACACTTCAAATGAATGTAAATGCGACACTTCCTTGCAAGGAAATAGCGTTTGCAGATGTCTACGTATCGAAGCAATAGGGTTCTAATGCTTCTTAAAACGCGATATCGCATCTCATTTCTATGTTTCATGGTAAGATATAATATGATTTGCGAAGTGTTATGCATTCCTCGTCTACGATTCAAATGAATGTAAATGCGACACTTCCTTGCAAGGAAATAGCGTTTGCAGATGTCTACGTATCGAAGCAATAGAGTTCAAATGCTTCTTAAAACGCGATATCGCATCTCATTTCTATGTTTCATGGTAAGATATAATTTGATTTGCGAAGTGTTATGTTTTCCTCGTCTACACCTCAAATGAATGTAAATGCGACACTTCCTTGCAAGGAAATAGCGAATCCAGATGTCTACCTATCGTAGCAATAGAGTTCTAATGCTTCTTAAAACGCGATATCGCATCTCATTTCTATGTTTCATGGTAAGATATAATATGATTTGCGAAGTGTTATGTATTCCTCGTCTACACCTCAAATGAATGTAAATGCGACACTTCCTTGCAAGGAAATAGCGTTTGCAGATGTCTACGTATCGAAGCAATAGGGTTCAAATGCTTCTTAAAACGAGATATTGCATCTCATATCTATGTTTCATGATAAGATATAATATACATTGCGAAGTTTTATGCATTCCTCGTCTACGATTCAAATGAAAGTAAATGCGACACTTCCTTGCAAGGAAATAGCGTTTGCAGATGTCTACGTATCGTAGCATTAGATTTCTAATGCTTCTTAAAACGCGATATCGCATCTCATTTCTATGTCTCATGGTAAGATATAATATGATTTGCGAAGTGTTATGTATTCCTCGTCTACACCTCAAATGAATGTAAATGCGACACTTCCTTGCAGGGAAATAGCGTTTGCAGATGTCTACGTAACGAAGCAATAGAGTTCAAATGCTTCTTAAAACGCGATATCGCAACTCATTTTGTATGTTTCATGGTAAGATATAATATGATTTGCGAAGTGTTATGTATTCCTCGTCTACACTTCAAATCAATGTAAATACGACACTTCCTTGCAAGGAAATAGCGTTTGCAGATGTCTACCTATCGTAGCAATAGAGTTCTAATGCTTCTTAAAACGCGATATCGTATCTCATTTCTATGTTTCATGGTAAGATATAATATTCATTGCGAAGTGTTATGCATTCCTCGTCTACGATTCAAACGAAAGTAAATGCGATACTTCCTTGCAAGGAAATAGCATTTGCAGATGTCTACCTATCGTAGCAATAGTGTTCTAATGCTTCTTAAAACGCGATATCGCATCTCATTTCTGTGTATCATGGTAAGATATAATATTCATTGCGAAGTGTTATGCATTCCTCGTCTACACCTCAAATGAATGTAAATGCGACACTTCCTTGCAAGGAAATAGCGTTTGCAGATGTCTACGTATCGTAGCAATGGATTTCTGACGCTTCTTAGAACGCGATATCGCATTTCATTTCTATGTTTCATGGTAAGATATAATATGATTTGCGAAGTGTTATGTATTCCTCGTCTACACTTCAAATGAATGTGAATGCGACACTTCTTTGCAAGTAAATAGCGTTTGCAGATGACTACGTATCGAAGCAATAGATTTGAAATGCTTCTTGAAACGAGATATTGCATCTCATATCTATGTTTCGTGATAAGATATAATATTCATTGCGAAGTGTTATGTATTCCTCGTCTACACATCAAATGAATGTAAATGCGACTCTTCCTTGCAAGGAAATAGCGTTTGCAGATGTCTACGTATCGTAGCAATAGAGTTCTAATGCTTCTTAAAACGCGATATCGCATCTCATTTCTATGTTACATGGTAAGATATAATACGATTTGCGAAGTCTCATGTATTCCTCGTCTACACTTCAAATGAATGTAAATGCGACACTTCCTTGCAAGGAAATAGCGTTTGCAGATGTCTACGTATCGAAGCAATAGGGTTCAAATGCTTCTTAAAACGAGATATTGCATCTCATATTTATGTTTCATGATAAGATATAATATACATTGCGAAGTGTTATGCATTCCTCGTCTACGATTCAAATGAACGTAAATGCGACACTTCCTTCCAAGGAAATAGCGTTTGCAGATGTCTACGTATCGTAACAATAGAATACTTATGATTCTTAAAACGCGATATCGCATCTCATTTCTATGATTCATGGTAAGATATAATATGATTTGCGAAGTGTTATGTATTCCTCGTCTACACTTCAAATCAATGTAAATGCGACACTTCCTTGCAAGGAAGTAGCGTTTGCAGATGTCTACGTATCGTAGCAATGGATTTCTGATGCTTCTTAGAACGCGATATCGCATCTCATTTCTATGTTTCATGTTAAGATATAATATGATTTGCGAAGTGTTATGTATTCCTCGTCTACACTTCAAATGAATGTGAATGCGACACTTCCTTGCAAGGAAATAGCGTTTGCAGATGTCTACGTATCGAAGCAATAGAGTTGAAATGCTTCTTAAAACGAGATATTGCATCTCATATCTATGTTTCATGATAAGATATAATATTCATTGCGAAGTGTTATGTATTCCTCGTCTACACATCAAATGAATGTAAATGCGACACTTCCTTGCAAGGAAATAGCGTTTGCAGATGTCTACGTATCGTAGCAATAGAGTTCTAATGCTTCTTAAAACGCGATATCGCATCACATTTCTATGTTACATGGTAAGATATAATATGATTTGCGAAGTGTTATGTATTCCTCGTCTACACATCAAATGAATGTGAATGCGACACTTCCTTGCAAGGAAATAGCGTTTGCAGATGTCTACGTATCGAAGCAATAGAGTTGAAATGCTTCTTAAAACGAGATATTGCATCTCATATCTATGTTTCATGATAAGATATAATATTCATTGCGAAGTGTTATGTATTCCTCTTCTACACTTCAAATGAATGTAAATGCGACACTTCCTTGCAAGGAAATAGCGTTTGCAGATGTCTACGTATCGTAGGGATAGAGTTCTAATGCTTCTTAAAACGACATATCGCACCTCATTTCTATGTTTCACGATAAGATATAATATTCATTGCGAAGTCTTATGCATTCCTCGTCTACGATTCAAATGGATGAAAATGCGACACTTCCTTGCTAGGAAATAGCGTTTGCAGATGTCTACGTATCGAAGCAATAGTGTTCAAATGCTTCTTAAAACAAGATATCGCAACTCATTTCTATGTTTCATGATAAGATGTAATATTCATTGCGAAGTGTTATGTATTCCTCGCCTACACTTCAAATGAATGTAAATGCGACACTTCCTTGCTAGGAAATAGCGTTTGTAGATGTCTACGTATCGAAGCAATAGAGTTCAAATGCTTCTAAAAACGAGATATTGCATCTCATGTCTATGTTTCATGATAAGATATAATATTCATTGCGAAGTGTTATGCATTCCTCGTCTACGATTCAAATGAATGTAAATGCGACACTTCCTTGCAAGGAAATAGCGTTTGCAGATGTCTACGTATCACAGCAATAGAGTTCTTGTGATTCTTAGAACGCGATATCGCATCTCATTTCTCAGTTTCATGGTAAGATATAATATGATTTGCGAAGTGTCATCTATTCCTCGTCTACACTTCAAATGAATGTGATTGCGACACTTCCTCGCTAGGAAATAGCGTTTGCAGATGTCTAGGTATCGTAGCAATAGAGTTCTAATGCTTCATAAAACGCGATATCGCTTCTCATTTCTATGTTTCATGGTAAGATATAACACGATTTGCGAAGTGCTATGTATTCCTCGTCTACACATCAAATGAATGTAAATGCGACACTTCCTTGCAAGGAAATAGCGTTTGCAGATGTCTACGTATCGTAGGGATAGAGTTCTAATGCTTCTTAAAACGCGATATCGCATCTCATTTCTATGTTTCACGGTAAGATATAATATGATTTGCGAAGTATCATGTATTCCTCGTCTACACTTCAAATGAATGTAAATGCGACACTTCCTCGCTAGGAAATAGCGTTTGCAGATGTCTACGTATCGTAGCAATAGATTTCTAATGCTTCTTAAAACGCGATATCGCATCTCATTTCTATGTTTCATGGTAAGATATAATATGATTTGCGAAGTGTCATGTATTCCTCGTCTACACTTCAAATGAATGTGAATGCGACACTTCCTCGCTAGGAAATAGCGTTTGCAGATGTCTACGTATCGTAGCAATAGATTTCTAATGCTTCTTAAAACGCGATATCGCATCTCATTTCTATGTTTCATGGTAAGATATAATATGATTTGCGAAGTGTCATCTATTCCTCGTCTACACTTCAAATGAATGTAAATGCGACACTTCCTTGCAAGGAAATAGCGTTTGCAGATGTCTACGTATCGTAGGGATAGAGTTCTAATGCTTCTTAAAACGCGATATCGCATCTCATTTCTATGTTTCATGGTAAGATATAATATGATTTGCGAAGTATCATGTATTCCTCGTCTACACTTCAAATGAATGTAAATGCAACACTTCCTCGCTAGGAAATAGCGTTTGCAGATGTCTACGTATCGTAGCAATAGATTTCTAATGCTTCTTAAAACGCGATATCGCATCTGATTTCTATGTCTCATGGTAAGATATAATATGATTTGCGAAGTGTTATGTATTCCTCTTCTACACTTCAAATGAATGTAAATGCGACACTTCCTTGCAAGGAAATAGCGTTTGCAGATGTCTACGTATCGTAGGGATAGAGTTCTAATGCTTCTTAAAACGACATATCGCACCTCATTTCTATGTTTCATGATAAGATATAATATTCATTGCGAAGTGCTATGTATTCCTCGCCTACACTTCAAATGAATGTAAATGCGACACTTCCTTGCTAGCAAATAGCGTTTGCAGATGTCTACGTATCGAAGCAATAGAGTTCAAATGCTTCTTAAAACGAGATATTGCATCTCATATCTATGTTTCATGATAAGATATAATATTCATTGCGAAGTGTTATGCATTCCTCGTCTACGATTCAAATGAATGTAAATGCGACACTTCCTTGCAAGGAAATAGCGTTTGCAGATGTCTACGTATCACAGCAATAGAGTTTTTGTGATTCTTAGAACGCGATATCGCATCTCATTTCTATGTTTCATGGTAAGATATAATATGATATGCGAAGTGTTATGTATTCCTCGTCTATACTTCAAATGAATGTGAATGCGACTCTTCCTCGCTAGGAAATGGCGTTTGCAGATGTCTACGTATCGTAGCAATAGATTTCTAATGCTTCTTAAAAAGCGATATCGCATCTCATTTCTATGTTTCATGGTAAGATATAATATGATTTGCGAAGTGTCATGTATTCCACGACTACACTTCAAATGAATGTAAATGCGACACTACCTTGCTAGGAAATAGTGTCTGCAGATGTATAGGTATCGTAGCAATAGAGTTCTAATGCTTCTTAAAACGCGATATCGCATCTCATTTCTATGTTTCATGGTAAGATATAATATGATTTGCGAAGTGTCATGTATTCTTCGGCTGCACTTCAAATGAATGTAAATGCGACTCTGCCTTGCAAGGAAATTGCGTTTGCAGATGTCTACGTATCGTAGCAATAGAGTTCTAATGCTTCTTAAAACGCGATATCGCATCTCATTTCCATGCTTCATGGTAAGATATAATATGATTTGCGAAGTGTTATGTATTCCTCTTCTACACTTCAAATGAATGTAAATGCGACACTTCCTTGCAAGGAAATAGCGTTTGCAGATGTCTACGTATCGTAGGGATAGAGTTCTAGTGCTTCTTAAAACGACATATCGCACCTCATTTCTATGTTTCATGATAAGATATAATATTCATTGCGAAGTGTTATGCATTCCTCGTCTACGATTCAAATGGATGAAAATGCGACACTTCCTTGCTAGGAAATAGCGTTTGCAGATGTCTACGTATCGAAGCAACAGTGTTCAAATGCCTCTTAAAACAAGATATCGCAACTCATTTCTATGTTTCATGATAAGATGTAATATTCATTGCGAAGTGTTATGTATTCCTCGCCTACACTTCAAATGAATGTAAATGCGACACTTCCTTGCTAGGAAATAGCGTTTGCAGATGTCTACGTATTGAAGCAATAGAGTTCAAATGCTTCGTAAAACGAGATATTGCATCTCATATCTATGTTTCATGATAAGATATAATATTCATTGCGAAGTGTTATGCATTTCTCGTCTACGATTCAAATGAATGTAAGTGCGACACTTCCTTGCAAGGAAATAGCGTTTGCAGATGTCTACGTATCACAGCAATAGAGTCCTTGTGATTCTTAGAACGCGATATCGCATCTCATTTCTATGTTTCGTGGTAAGGTATAATATGATATGCGAAGTGTTATGTATTCCTCGTCTACACTTCAAATGAATGTGAATGCGACTCTTCCTCGCTAGGAAATGGCGTTTGCAGATGTCTACGTATCGTAGCAATAGATTTCTAATGCTTCTTAAAACGCGATATCGCATCTCATTTCTATGTTTCATGGTAAGATATAATATGATTTGCGAAGTATCATGTATTCCTCGTCTACACTTCAAATGAATGTAAATGCAACACTTCCTCGCTAGGAAATAGCGTTTGCAGATGTCTGCGTATCGTAGCAATAGATTTCTAATGCTTCTTAAAACGCGATATCGCATCTCATTTCTATGTTTCATGGTAAGATATAATATGATTTGCGAAGTGTTATGTATTCCTCGTCTACACTTCAAATGAATGTAAATGCGACACTTCCTTGTAAGGAAATAGCGTTTGCAGATGTCTACGTATCGTAGGGATAGAGTTCTAATGCTTCTTAAAACGCGATATCGCATCTCATTTCTATGTTTCATGGTAAGATATAATATGATTTGCGAAGTATCATGTATTCCTCGCCTACACTTCAAATGAATGTAAATGCAACACTTCCTCGCTAGGAAATAGCGTTTGCAGATGTCTACGTATCGTAGCAATAGATTTCTAATGCTTCTTAAAACGCGATATCGCATCTGATTTCTATGTCTCATGGTAAGATATAATATGATTTGCGAAGTGTTATGTATTCCTCTTCTACACTTCAAATGAATGTAAATGCGACACTTCCTTGCAAGGAAATAGCGTTTGCAGATGTCTACGTATCGAAGGGATAGAGTTCTAATGCTTCTTAAAACGACATATCGCACCTCATTTCTATGTTTCATGATGAGATATAATATTCATTGCGAAGTGTTATGCATTCCTCGTCTACGATTCAAATGGATGAAAATGCGACACTTCCTTGCTAGGAAATAGCGTTTGCAGATGTCTACGTATCGAAGCAATAGTGTTCAAATGCTTCTTAAAACAAGATATCGCAACTCATTTCTATGTTTCATGATAAGATGTAATATTCATTGCGAAGTGTTCTGTATTCCTCGTCTACACTTCAAATGAATGTGAATGCGACACTTCCTCGCTAGGAAATAGCGTCTGCAGATGTCTAGGTATCGTAGCAATAGAGTTCTAAAGCTTCATAAAACGCGATATCGCTTCTCATTTCTATGTTTCATGGTAAGATATAACATGATTTGCGAAGTGTTATGTATTCCTCGTCTACATATCAAATGAATGTAAATGCGACACTTCCTTGCAAGGAAATAGCGTTTCCAGATGTCTACGTATCGTAGCAATAGAGTTCTTATGATCCTTAAAACGCGATATCGCAACTCATTTCTATGTTTCATGGTAAGATATAATATGATTTTCGAAGTGTCATGTATTCCTCGTCTACACTTCAAATGAATGTGAATGCGACATTTCCTTGCAAGGAAATAGCGTTTGCAGATGTCTACGTATCGTAGGGATAGGGTTCTAATGCTTCTTAAAACGCGATATCGCATCTCATTTCTATATTTCATGGTAAGATATAATATGATTTGCGAAGTGTCATGTATTCCTCGTCTACACTTCAAATGAATGTGAATGCGACATTTCCTTGCAAGGAAATAGCGTTTGCAGATGTCTACGTATCGTAGCAATGGATTTCTGATGCTTCTTAAAACGCGATATCGCATCTCATTTCTATGTTTCATGGTAAGATATAGTATGATTTGCGAAGTGTCATCTATTCCTCGTCTACACTTCAAATGAATGTAAATGCGACACTTCCTTGCAAGGAAATAGCGTTTGCAGATGTCTACGTATCGTAGCAATAGAGTTCTTATGATTCTTAAAACGCGATATCGCATCTCATTTCTATGTTTCATGCTAAGATATAATAAGATTTGCGAAGTGTCATGTATTCCTCGTCTACACTTCAAATGAATGTGATTGCGACACTTCCTCGCTAGGAAATAGCGTTTGCAGATGTCTAGGTATCGTAGCAATAGAGTTCTAATGCTTCTTAAAACGCGAAATCGCATCTCATTTCTATGTTTCATGGTAAGATATAATATGATTTGCGAAGTGTAGTGTATTCCTCGTCTAAACTTCAAATGAATGTAAATTCGACACTTCCTTGCTAGGAAATAACGTCTGCAGATGTCTAGGTATCGTAGCAATAGAGTTCTAATGCTTCTTAAAACGCGATATCGCATCTCATTTCTATGTTTCATGGTAAAATATAATATGATTTGTGAAGTGTTATGTATTCCTCGTCTACACTTCAAATGAATGTAAATGCGACACTTCCTTGCTAGGAAATAGCGTTTGCAGATGTCTACGTATCGTAGCAATAGAGTTCTTATGATTCTTAAAACGCGATATCGCATCTCATTTCTATGTTTCATGGTAAAATATAATATGATTTGTGAAGTGTTATGTATTCCTCGTCTACACTTCAAATGAATGTAAATGCGACACTTCCTTGCTAGGAAATTGCGTTTGCAGATGTCTACGTATCGTAGCAATAGAGTTCTTATGATTCTTAAAACGCGATATCGCATCTCATTTCTATGTTTCATGGTAAGATATAATATGATTTGCGAAGTGTCATCTATTCCTCGTCTACACTTCAAATGAATGTAAATGCGACACTTCCTTGCAAGGAAATAGCGTTTGCAGATGTCTACGTATCGTAGGGATAGAGTTCTAATGCTTCTTAAAACGCGATATCGCATCTCATTTCTATGTTTCATGGTAAGATATAGTATGATTTGCGAAGTGTCATCTATTCCTCGTCTACACTTCAAATGAATGTAAATGCGACACTTCCTTGCAAGGAAATAGCGTTTGCAGATGTCTACGTATCGTAGCAATAGAGTTCTTATGATTCTTAAAACGCGATATCGCATCTCATTTCTATGTTTCATGCTAAGATATAATAAGATTTGCGAAGTGTCATGTATTCCTCGTCTACACTTCAAATGAATGTGATTGCGACACTTCCTCGCTAGGAAATAGCGTTTGCAGATGTCTAGGTATCGTAGCAATAGAGTTCTAATGCTTCTTAAAACGCGAAATCGCATCTCATTTCTATGTTTGATGGTAAGATATAATATGATTTGCGAAGTGTAGTGTATTCCTCGTCTAAACTTCAAATGAATGTAAATTCGACACTTCCTTGCTAGGAAATAACGTCTGCAGATGTCTAGGTATCGTAGCAATAGAGTTCTAATGCTTCTTAAAACGCGATATCGCATCTCATTTCTATGTTTCATGGTAAAATATAATATGATTTGTGAAGTGTTATGTATTCCTCGTCTACACTTCAAATGAATGTAAATGCGACACTTCCTTGCTAGGAAATAGCGTTTGCAGATGTCTACGTATCGTAGCAATAGAGTTCTTATGATTCTTAAAACGCGATATCGCATCTCATTTCTATGTTTCATGGTAAGATATAATATGATTTGCGAAGTGTCATCTATTCCTCGTCTACACTTCAAATGAATGTAAATGCGACACTTCCTTGCAAGGAAATAGCGTTTGCAGATGTCTACGTATCGTAGGGATAGAGTTCTAATGCTTCTTAAAACGCGATATCGCATCTCATTTCTATGTTTCATGGTAAGATATAATATGATTTGCGAAGTATCATGTATTCCTCGTCTACACTTCAAATGAATGTAAATGCGACACTTCCTTGCTAGCAAATAGCGTTTGCAGATGTCTACGTATCGAAGCAATAGAGTTCAAATGCTTCTTAAAACGAGATATTGCATCTCATATCTATGTTTCATGATAAGATATAATATTCATTGCGAAGTGTTATGCATTCCTCGTCTACGATTCAAATGAATGTAAATGCGACACTTCCTTGCAAGGAAATAGCGTTTGCAGATGTCTACGTATCACAGCAATAGAGTTTTTGTGATTCTTAGAACGCGATATCGCATCTCATTTCTATGTTTCATGGTAAGATATAATATGATATGCGAAGTGTTATGTATTCCTCGTCTACACTTCAAATGAATGTGAATGCGACTCTTCCTCGCTAGGAAATGGCGTTTGCAGATGTCTACGTATCGTAGCAATAGATTTCTAATGCTTCTTAAAAAGCGATATCGCATCTCATTTCTATGTTTCATGGTAAGATATAATATGATTTGCGAAGTGTCATGTATTCCACGACTACACTTCAAATGAATGTAAATGCGACACTACCTTGCTAGGAAATAGTGTCTGCAGATGTATAGGTATCGTAGCAATAGAGTTCTAATGCTTCTTAAAACGCGATATCGCATCTCATTTCTATGTTTCATGGTAAGATATAATATGATTTGCGAAGTGTCATGTATTCTTCGGCTGCACTTCAAATGAATGTAAATGCGACTCTGCCTTGCAAGGAAATTGCGTTTGCAGATGTCTACGTATCGTAGCAATAGAGTTCTAATGCTTCTTAAAACGCGATATCGCATCTCATTTCCATGCTTCATGGTAAGATATAATATGATTTGCGAAGTGTTATGTATTCCTCTTCTACACTTCAAATGAATGTAAATGCGACACTTCCTTGCAAGGAAATAGCGTTTGCAGATGTCTACGTATCGTAGGGATAGAGTTCTAGTGCTTCTTAAAACGACATATCGCACCTCATTTCTATGTTTCATGATAAGATATAATATTCATTGCGAAGTGTTATGCATTCCTCGTCTACGATTCAAATGGATGAAAATGCGACACTTCCTTGCTAGGAAATAGCGTTTGCAGATGTCTACGTATCGAAGCAACAGTGTTCAAATGCCTCTTAAAACAAGATATCGCAACTCATTTCTATGTTTCATGATAAGATGTAATATTCATTGCGAAGTGTTATGTATTCCTCGCCTACACTTCAAATGAATGTAAATGCGACACTTCCTTGCTAGGAAATAGCGTTTGCAGATGTCTACGTATTGAAGCAATAGAGTTCAAATGCTTCGTAAAACGAGATATTGCATCTCATATCTATGTTTCATGATAAGATATAATATTCATTGCGAAGTGTTATGCATTTCTCGTCTACGATTCAAATGAATGTAAGTGCGACACTTCCTTGCAAGGAAATAGCGTTTGCAGATGTCTACGTATCACAGCAATAGAGTCCTTGTGATTCTTAGAACGCGATATCGCATCTCATTTCTATGTTTCGTGGTAAGGTATAATATGATATGCGAAGTGTTATGTATTCCTCGTCTACACTTCAAATGAATGTGAATGCGACTCTTCCTCGCTAGGAAATGGCGTTTCCAGATGTCTACGTATCGTAGCAATAGATTTCTAATGCTTCTTAAAACGCGATATCGCATCTCATTTCTATGTTTCATGGTAAGATATAATATGATTTGCGAAGTATCATGTATTCCTCGTCTACACTTCAAATGAATGTAAATGCAACACTTCCTCGCTAGGAAATAGCGTTTGCAGATGTCTGCGTATCGTAGCAATAGATTTCTAATGCTTCTTAAAACGCGATATCGCATCTCATTTCTATGTTTCATGGTAAGATATAATATGATTTGCGAAGTGTTATGTATTCCTCGTCTACACTTCAAATGAATGTAAATGCGACACTTCCTTGTAAGGAAATAGCGTTTGCAGATGTCTACCTATCGTAGCAATAGAGTTCTAATGCTTCTTAAAACGCGATATCGCATCTCATTTCTATGTTTCATGGTAAGATATAATATGATTTGC
The DNA here is from genome assembly GCF_050948175.1 of Xylocopa sonorina. Taxonomy (NCBI): domain Eukaryota; kingdom Metazoa; phylum Arthropoda; class Insecta; order Hymenoptera; family Apidae; genus Xylocopa; species Xylocopa sonorina. Next base: position 464,457 of record NW_027490271.1, on the reverse strand, counting down.
GAAGTGTTATGTATTCCTCGTCTACACTTCAAATGAGTGTGAATGCGAAACTTCCTCGTTAGGAAATAGCGTCTGCAGATGTCTAGATATCGTAGCAATAGGGTTCTAATGCTTCTTAAAACGCGATATCGCATCTCATTTCTATGTTTCATGGTAAGATATAATATTCATTGCGAAGTGTTATGCATTCCTCGTCTACGATTCAATTGAATGTAAATGCGACTCTTCCTTGCAAGGAAATAGCGTTTGCAGATGTCTACGTATCGTAGAAATAGAGTTCAAATGCTTCTTAAAACGCGATATCGCATCTCATTCCTATGTTTCATGGTAGGATATAATATGATTTGCGAAGTGTTATGTATTCCTCGTCTACACTTCAAATGTATGTAAATGCGACACTTCCTTGCAAGGAAACAGCGTTTCCAGATGTCTACGTATCGTAGCAATAGAGTTCTTATGATTCTTAAAACGCGATATCGCATCTCATTTCTATGTTTCATGCTAAGATATAATAAGATTTGCGAAGTGTCATGTATTCCTCGTCTACACTTCAAATGAATGTGATTGCGACACTTCCTCGCTAGGAAATAGCGTTTGCAGATGTCTAGGTATCGTAGCAATAGAGTTCTAATGCTTCTTAAAACGCGAAATCGCATCTCATTTCTATGTTTCATGGTAAGATATAATATGATTTGCGAAGTGTAGTGTATTCCTCGTCTAAACTTCAAATGAATGTAAATTCGACACTTCCTTGCTAGGAAATAGCGTCTGCAGATGTCTAGGTATCGTAGCAATAGAGTTCTAATTCTTCTTAAAACGCGATATCGCATCTCGTTTCTATGTTTCATGGTAAAATATAATATGATTTGTGAAGTGTTATGTATTCCTCGTCTACACATCAAATGAATGTAAATGCGACACTTCCTTGCTAGGAAATAGCGTTTGCAGATGTCTACGTATCGTAGCAATAGAGTTCTTATGATTCTTAAAACGCGATATCGCATCTCATTTCTATGTTTCATGGTAAGATATAATATGATCTGCGAAGTGTCATGTATTCCTCGTCTACATTTCAAATGAATGTAAATGCGACACTTCCTTGCGAGGAAATAGCGTCTGCAGATGTCTAGGTATCGTAGCAATAGACTCCTAATGCTTCATAAAACGCGATATCGCTTCTCATTTCTATGTTTCATGGTAAGATATAACATGATTTGCGAAGTGCTATGTATTCCTCGTCTACACATCAAATGAAAGTAAATGCGACACTTCCTTGCAAGGAAATAGCGTTTGCAGATGTCTACGTATCGTAGGGATAGAGTTCAAATGCTTCATAAAACGAGATATTGCATCTCATATCTATGTTTCATGACAAGATGTAATATTCATTGCGAAGTGTTATGTATTCCTCGCCTACACTTCAAATGAATGTAAATGCGACACTTCCTTGCTAGGAAATAGCGTTTGCAGAGGTCTACGTATCGAAGCAATAGAGTTCAAATGCTTCTTAAAACGAGATATTGCATCTCATATCTATGTTTCATGATAAGATATAATATTCATTGCGAAGTGTTATGCATTCCTCGTCTACGATTCAAATGACTGTAAATGCGACACTTCCTTGCAAGGAAATAGCGTTTGCAGATGTCTACGTATCACAGCAATAGAGTTCTTGCGATTCTTAGAACGCGATATCGCATCTCATTTCTATGTTTCATGGTAAGATATAATATGATTTGCGAAGTGTTATGTATTCCTCGTCTGCACTTCAAATGAATGTAAATGCGACACTTCCTAAGGAAATAGCGTTCGCAGACGTCTATCTATCGTAGCAATAGAGTTCTAATGCTTCTTAAAACGCGATATCGCATCTCATTTCTATGTTTCATGGTAAGATATAATATGATTTGCGAAGTGTTATGTATTCCTCGTCTACACTTCAAATGAATGTGAATGCGACACTTCCTCGCTAGGAAATAGCGTCTGCAGATGTCTAGATATCGTAGCAATAGAGTTCTAATGCTTCTTAAAACGCGATATCGCATCTCATTTCTATGTTTCATGGTAAGATATAATATTCATTGCGAAGTGTTAGGCATTCCTCGTCTACGATTCAAATGAATGTAAATACGACTCTTCCTTGCAAGGAAATAGCGTTTGCAGATGTCTACGTATCGTAGAAATAGAGTTCAAATGCTTCTTAAAACGCGATATCGCGTCTCATTTCTATGTTTCATGGTAAGATATAATATGATTTGCGAAGTGTCATGTATTCTTCGGCTACACTTCAAATGACTGTAAATGCGACTCTTCCTTGCAAGGAAATAGCGTTTGCAGATGTCTACGTATCGTAGCAATAGAGTTCTAATGCTTCTTATAACGCGATATCACATCTCATTTCCATGCTTCATGGTAAGATATAATATGATTTGCGAAGTGTTATGTATTCCTCTTCTACACTCCAAATGAATGTAAATGCGACACTTCCTTGCAAGGAAATAGCGTTTGCAGATGTCTACGTATCGTAGGGATAGAGTTCTAATGCTTCTTAAAACGACATATCGCACCTCATTTATATGTTTCATGATAAGATATAATATTCATTGCGAAGTGTTATGCATTCCTCGTCTACGATTCAAATGCATGTAAATGCGACATTTCCTTGCTAGGAAATTGCGTTTGCAGATGTCTAATTATCGTAGCATTGAATTTCTGATGCTTCTTAAAACGCGATATCGCATCTCATTTCTATGTTTCATGGTAAGATATAATATGATTTGCGAAGTGTTATGCATTCCTCGTCTACGATTCAAATGGATGAAAATGCTACACTTCCTTCCTAGGAAATAGCGTTTGCAGATGTCTACGTATCGAAGCAATAGTGTTCAACTGCTTCTTAAAGCAAGATATCGCAACTCATTTCTATGTTTCATGACAAGATGTAATATTCATTGCGAAGTGTTATGTATTCCTCGCCTACACTTCAAATGAATGTAAATGCGACACTTCCTTGCTAGGAAATAGCGTTTGCAGATGTCTACGTATCGAAGCAATAGAGTTCAAATGCTTCTTAAAACGAGATATTGCATCTCATATCTATGTTTCATGATAAGATATAATATTCATTGCGAAGTGTTATGCATTCCTCGTCTACGATTCAAATGAATGTAAATGCGACACTTCCTTGCAAGGAAATAGCGTTTGCAGATGTCTACGTATCACAGCAATAGAGTTCTTGTGATACTTAGAACGCGATATCGCATCTCATTTCTATGTTTCATGGTAAGATATAATATGATATGCGAAGTGTTATGTATTCCTCGTCTACGCTTCAAATGAATGTGAATGCGACTCATCCTCGCTAGGAAATGGCGTTTGCAGATGTCTACGTATCGTAGCAATAGATTTCTAATGCTTCTTAAAACGAGATATTGCATCTCATATCTATGTTTCATGATAAGATATAATATTCATTGCGAAGTGTTATGCATTTCTCGTCTACGATTCAAATGAATGTAAATACGACACTTCCTTGCAAGGAAATAGCGTTTGCAGATGTCTACCTATCGTAGCAATAGAGTTCTAATGCTTCTTAAAACGCGATATCGCATCTCATTTCTATGTTTCATGGTAAGATATAATATGATTTGCGAAGTATCATGTATTCCTCGTCTACACTTCAAATGAATGTAAATGCGACACTTCCTTGCTAGGAAATAGCGTCTGCAGATGTCTAGGTATCGTAGCAATAGATTTCTTATGATTCTTAAAACGCGATATCGGATCTCATTTCTATGTTTCATGGTAAGATATAATATGATTTGCGAAGTGTTATGTATTCCTCGTCTACACTTCAAATGAATGTAAATGCGACACTTCCTTGCAAGGAAATAGCGTTTGCAAATATCTACCTATCGTAGCAATAGTGTTCTAATGCTTCTTAAAACGCGATATCGCATCTCATTTCTATGTTTCATGGTAAGATATAATATGATTTGAGAAGTATCATGTATTCCTCGTCTACACTTCAAATGAATGTAAATGCGACACTTCGTTGCAAGGAAATAGCGTTTGCAAACGTCTACCTATCGTAGCAATAGTTTTCTAATGCTTCTTAAAACGCGATATCGCATCCCATTTCTATGTTTCATGGTAAGATATAATATGATTTGCGAAGTATCATGTATTCCTCGTCTACACTTCAAATGAATGTAAATACGACACTTCCTTGCAAGGAAATAGCGTTTGCAGATGTCTACGTATCGAAGCAACAGAGTTCAAATGCTTCTTAAAACGAGATATTGCATCTCATATCTATGTTTCATGATAAGATATAGTATTCATTGCGAAGTGTTATGCATTCCTCGTCTACGATTCAAATGAATGTAAATGCGACACTTGCTTGCAAGGAAATAGCGTTTGCAGATGTCTACCTATCGTAGCAATAGTGTTCTAATGCTTCTTAAAACGCGATATCGCATCTCATTTCTATATATCATGGTAAGATATAATATTCATTGCGAAGTGTTATGCATTCCCCGTCTACACTTCAAATGAATGTAAATGCGACACTTCCTTGCAAGGAAAATAGCGTTTTGCAGATGTCTACGTGTCGTAGCAATGGATTTCTGACGCTTCTTAGAACGCGATATCGCATCTCATTTCTATGTTTCATGGTAAGATATAATATGATTTGCGAAGTGTTATGTATTCCTCGTCTACACTTCAAATGAATGTGAATGCGACACTTCCTTGCAAGGAAATAGCGTTTGCAGATGACTACGTATCGAAGCAATAGATTTGAAATGCTTCTTAAAGCGAGATATTGCATCTCATATCTATGTTTCATGATAAGATATAATATTCATTGCGAAGTGTTATGTATTCCTCGTCTACACATCAAATGAATGTAAATGCGACTCTTCCTTGCAAGGAAATAGCGTTTGCAGATGTCTACGTATCGTAGCAATAGAGTTCTAATGCTTCTTAAAACGCGATATCGCATCTCATTTCTATGTTACATGGTAAGATATAATATGATTTGCGAAGTCTCATGTATTCCCTCGTCTACACTTCAAATGAATGTAAATGCGACACTTCCTTGCAAGGAAATAGCGTTTGCAGATGTCTACGTATCGAAGCAATAGAGTTCAAATGCTTCCTAAAAACGAGATATTGCATCTCATATCTATGTTTCATGATAAGATATAATATGATTTGCGAAGTATCACTTATTCCCCGTCTAAACTTCAAATGAATGTAAATGCGACACTTCCTTGCAAGGAAATAGCGTTTGCAGATGTCTACGTATCGAAGCAATAGAGTTCAAATGCTTCTTAAAACGAGATATTGCATCTCATATATATGTTTCATGATAAGATATAGTATTCATTGCGAAGTGTTATGCATTCCTCGTCTACGATTCAAATGAATGTAAATGCGACACTTGCTTGCAAGGAAATAGCGTTTGCAGATGTCTACCTATCGTAGCAATAGTGTTCTAATGCTTCTTAAAACGCGATATCGCATCTCATTTCTATGTATCATGGTAAGATATAATATTCATTGCGAAGTGTTAAGCATTCCTCGTCTACACTTCAAATGAATGTAAATGCGACACTTCCTTGCAAGGAAATAGCGTTTGCAGATGTCTACGTGTCGTAGCAATGGATTTCTGACGCTTCTTAGAACGCGATATCGCATCTCATTTCTATGTTTCATGGTAAGATATAATATGATTTGCGAAGTGTTATGTATTCCTCGTCTACACTTCAAATGAATGTGAATGCGACACTTCCTTGCAAGGAAATAGCGTTTGCAGATGACTACGTATCGAAGCAATAGATTTGAAATGCTTCTTAAAGCGAGATATTGCATCTCATATCTATGTTTCATGATAAGATATAATATTCATTGCGAAGTGTTATGTATTCCTCGTCTACACATCAAATGAATGTAAATGCGACTCTTCCTTGCAAGGAAATAGCGTTTGCAGATGTCTACGTATAGTAGCAATAGAGTTCTAATGCTTCTTAAAACGCGATATCGCATCTCATTTCTATGTTACATGGTAAGATATAATATGATTTGCGAAGTCTCATGTATTCCTCGTCTACAGTTCAAATGAATGTAAATGCGACACTTCCTTGCAAGGAAATAGCGTTTGCAGATGTCTACGTATCGAAGCAATAGAGTTCAAATGCTTCCTAAAACGAGATATTGCATCTCATATCTATGTTTCATGATAAGATATAATATGATTTGCGAAGTATCACTTATTCCCCGTCTACACTTCAAATGAATGTAAATGCGACACTTCCTTGCAAGGAAATAGCGTTTGCAGATGTCTACGTATCGAAGCAATAGAGTTCAAATGCTTCTTAAAACGAGATATTGCATCTCATATTTATGTTTCATGATAAGATATAATATTCATTGCGAAGCGTTATGCATTCCTCGTCCACACATCAAATGAATGTAAATGCGACACTTCCTTGCAAGGAAAGAGCGTTTGCAGATGTCTACGTATCGTAGCAATAGAGTTCTAATGCTTCTTAAAACGCGATATCGCATCTCATTTCTATGTTTCATGGTAAGATGTAATATGATTTGCGAAGTGTTATGCATTCCTCGTCTACGATTCAAATGAACGTAAATGCGACACTTCCTTCCAAGGAAATAGCGTTTGCAGATGTCTACGTGTCGTAGCAATGGATTTCTGACGCTTCTTAGAACGCGATATCGCATCTCATTTCTATGTTTCATGGTAAGATATAATATGATTTGCGAAGTGTTATGTATTCCTCGTCTACACTTCAAATGAATGTGAATGCGACACTTCCTTGCAAGGAAATAGCGTTTGCAGATGACTACGTATCGAAGCAATAGATTTGAAATGCTTCTTAAAGCGAGATATTGCATCTCATATCTATGTTTCATGATAAGATATAATATTCATTGCGAAGTGTTATGTATTCCTCGTCTACACATCAAATGAATGTAAATGCGACTCTTCCTTGCAAGGAAATAGCGTTTGCAGATGTCTACGTATAGTAGCAATAGAGTTCTAATGCTTCTTAAAACGCGATATCGCATCTCATTTCTATGTTACATGGTAAGATATAATATGATTTGCGAAGTCTCATGTATTCCTCGTCTACAGTTCAAATGAATGTAAATGCGACACTTCCTTGCAAGGAAATAGCGTTTGCAGATGTCTACGTATCGAAGCAATAGAGTTCAAATGCTTCCTAAAACGAGATATTGCATCTCATATCTATGTTTCATGATAAGATATAATATGATTTGCGAAGTATCACTTATTCCCCGTCTACACTTCAAATGAATGTAAATGCGACACTTCCTTGCAAGGAAATAGCGTTTGCAGATGTCTACGTATCGAAGCAATAGAGTTCAAATGCTTCTTAAAACGAGATATTGCATCTCATATTTATGTTTCATGATAAGATATAATATTCATTGCGAAGCGTTATGCATTCCTCGTCCACACATCAAATGAATGTAAATGCGACACTTCCTTGCAAGGAAAGAGCGTTTGCAGATGTCTACGTATCGTAGCAATAGAGTTCTAATGCTTCTTAAAACGCGATATCGCATCTCATTTCTATGTTTCATGGTAAGATGTAATATGATTTGCGAAGTGTTATGCATTCCTCGTCTACGATTCAAATGAACGTAAATGCGACACTTCCTTCCAAGGAAATAGCGTTTGCAGATGTCTACGTATCGTAACAATAGAATACTTATGATTCTTAAAACGCGATATCGCATCTCATTTCTATGATTCATGGTAAGATATAATATGATTTACGAAGTGTTATGTATTCCTCGTCTACACTTCAAATCAATGTAAATACGACACTTCCTTGCAAGGAAGTTGCGTTTGCAGATGTCTACCTGTCGTAGCAATAGAGTTTTAATGCTTCTTAAAACGCGATATCGCATCTCCTTTTTATGTCTCATGATAAGATATAATATTCATTGCGGATTGTCATGTATTCTCGTCTACACTTCAAAAGAATGTAAAGGCGACACTTCCTTGCAAGGAAATAGCGTTTGCAGATGTCTACGTATCGTAGCAATAGAGTTCTTATGATTCTTAAAACGCGATATCGCATCTCATTTCTATGTTTCATGCTAAGATATAATAAGATTTGCGAAGTGTCATGTATTCCTCGTCTACACTTCAAATGAATGTGATTGCGACACTTCCTCGCTAGGAAATAGCGTTTGCAGATGTCTAGGTATCGTAGCAATAGAGTTCTAATGCTTCTTAAAACGCGAAATCGCATCTCATTTCTATGTTTCATGGTAAGATATAATATGATTTGCGAAGTATCATGTATTCCTCGTCTACACTTCAAATGAATGTAAATGCAACACTTCCTCGCTAGGAAATAGCGTTTGCAGATGTCTACGTATCGTAGCAATAGATTTCTAATGCCTCTTAAAACAAGATATCGCAACTCATTTCTATGTTTCATGATAAGATGTAATATTCATTGCGAAGTGTTATGTATTCCTCGCCTACACTTCAAATGAATGTAAATGCGACACTTCCTTGCTAGGAAATAGCGTTTGCAGATGTCTACGTATTGAAGCAATAGAGTTCAAATGCTTCTTAAAACGAGATATTGCATCTCATATCTATGTTTCATGATAAGATATAATATTCATTGCGAAGTGTTATGCATTTCTCGTCTACGATTCAAATGAATGTAAATGCGACACTTCCTTGCAAGGAAATAGCGTTTGCAGATGTCTACGTATCACAGCAATAGAGTTCTTGTGATTCTTAGAACGCGATATCGCATCTCATTTCTATGTTTCATGGTAAGGTATAATATGATATGCGAAGTGTTATGTATTCCTCGTCTACACTTCAAATGAATGTGAATGCGACTCTTCCTCGCTAGGTAATGGCGTTTTCAGATGTCTACGTATCGTAGCAATAGATTTCTAATGCTTCTTAAAACGCGATATCGCATCTCATTTCTATGTTTCATGGTAAGATATAATATGATTTGCGAAGAGTCATGTATTCCACGACTACACTTCAAATGAATGTAAATGCGACACTACCTTGCTAGGAAATAGCGTCTGCAGATGTATAGGTATCCTAGCAATAGAGTTCTAGTGCTTCTTAAAACGCGATATCGCATCTCATTTCTATGTTTCATGGTAAGATATAATATGATTTGCGAAGTGTTATGTATTCCTCGTCTACACTTCAAATGAATGTAAGTGCGACACTTCCCTGCAAGGAAGTAGCGTTTGCAAATGTCTACCTATCGTATCAATAGTGTTCTCATGCTTCTTAAAACGCGATATCGCATCTCATTTCCATGTTTCATGGTAAGATATAATATGATTTGCGAAATGTAATGTATTCTTCGTCCACACTTCAAATGAATGTAAATGCGACACTTCCTTGCAAGGAAATAGCGTTTGCAGATGTCTACGTATCGTAGCAATAGAGTTCTAATGCTTCTTAAAACGCGATATCGCATCTCATTTCCATGCTTCATGGTAAGATATAATATGATTTGCGAAGTGTTATGTATTCCTCTTCTACACTTCAAATGAATGTAAATGCGACACTTCCTTGCAAGGAAATAGCGTTTGCAGATGTCTACGTATCGTAGGGATAGAGTTCTAGTGCTTCTTAAAACGACATATCGCACCTCATTTCTATGTTTCATGATAAGATATAATATTCATTGCGAAGTGTTATGCATTCCTCGTCTACGATTCAAATGGATGAAAATGCGACACTTCCTTGCTAGGAAATAGCGTTTGCAGATGTCTACGTATCGAAGCAACAGTGTTCAAATGCCTCTTCAAACAAGATATCGCAACTCATTTCTATGTTTCATGATAAGATGTAATATTCATTGCGAAGAGTTATGTTTTCCTCGCCTACACTTCAAATGAATGTAAATGCGACACTTCCTTGCTAGGAAATATCGTTTGCAGATGTCTACGTATTGAAGCAATAGAGTTCAAATGCTTCGTAAAACGAGATATTGCATCTCATATCTATGTTTCATGATAAGATATAATATTCATTGCGAAGTGTTATGCATTTCTCGTCTACGATTCAAATGAATGTAAGTGCGACACTTCCTTGCAAGGAAATAGCGTTTGCAGATGTCTACGTATCACAGCAATAGAGTTCTTGTGATTCTTAGAACGCGATATCGCATCTCATTTCTATGTTTCATGGTAAGGTATAATATGATATGCGAAGTGTTATGTATTCCTCGTCTACGATTCAAATGCATGTAAATGCGACATTTCCTTGCTAGGAAATAGCGTTTGCAGATGTCTACGTATCGTAGCATTGAATTTCTGATGCTTCTTAAAACGCGATATCGCATCTCATTTCTATGTTTCATGGTAAGATATAATATGATTTGCGAAGTGTTATGCATTCCTCGTCTACGATTCAAATGGATGAAAATGCGACACTTCCTTGCTAGGAAATAGCGTTTGCAGATGTCTACGTATCGAAGCAATAGTGTTCAAATGCTTCTTAAAACAAGATATCGCAACTCATTTCTATGTTTCATGACAAGATGTAATATTCATTGCGAAGTGTTATGTATTCCTCGCCTACACTTCAAATGAATGTAAATGCGACGCTTCCTTGCTAGGAAATAGCGTTTGCAGATGTCTACGTATCGAAGCAATAGAGTTCAAATGCTTCTTAAAACGAGATATTGCATCTCATATCTATGTTTCATGATAAGATATAATATTCATTGCGAAGTGTTATGCATTCCTCGTCTACGATTCAAATGAATGTAAATGCGACACTTCCTTGCAAGGAAATAGCGTTCGCAGATGTCTACGTATCACAGCAATAGAGTTCTTGTGATTATTAGAACGCGATATCGCATCTCATTTCTATGTTTCATGGTAAGATATAATATGATTTGCGAAGTGTCATGTATTCTTCGGCTACACTTCAAATGAATGTAAATGCGACTCTGCCTTGCAAGGAAATTGCGTTTGCAGATGTCTACGTATCGAAGCAACAGTGTTCAAATGCCTCTTAAAACAAGATATCGCAACTCATTTCTATGTTTCATGATAAGATGTAATATTCATTGCGAAGTGTTATGTATTCCTCGCCTACGCTTCAAATGAATGTAAATGCGACACTTCCTTGCTAGGAAATAGCGTTTGCAGATGTCTACGTATTGAAGCAATAGAGTTCAAATGCTTCGTAAAACGAGATATTGCATCTCATATCTATGTTTCATGATAAGATATAATATTCATTGCGAAGTGTTATGCATTTCTCGTCTACGATTCAAACGAATGTAAGTGTGACACTTCCTTGCAAGGAAATAGCGTTTGCAGATGTCTACGTATCACAGCAATAGAGTTCTTGTGATTCTTAGAACGCGATATCGCATCTCATTTCTATGTTTCATGGTAAGGTATAATGTGATATGCGAAGTGTTATGTATTCCTCGTCTACACTTCAAATGAATGTGAATGCGACTCTTCCTCGCTAGGAAATGGCGTTTGCAGATGTCTACGTATCGTAGCAATAGATTTCTAATGCTTCTTAAAACGCGATATCGCATCTCATTTCTATGTTTCATGGTAAGATATAATATGATTTGCGAAGTATCATGTATTCCTCGTCTACACTTCAAATGAATGTAAATGCAACACTTCCTCGCTAGGAAATAGCGTTTGCAGATGTCTGCGTATCGTAGCAATAGATTTCTAATGCTTCTTAAAACGCGATATCGCATCTCATTTCTATGTTTCATGGTAAGATATAATATGATTTGCGAAGTGTTATGTATTCCTCGTCTACACTTCAAATGAATGTGATTGCGACACTTCCTCGCTAGGAAATAGCGTTTGCAGTTGTCTAGGTATCGTAGTAATAGAGTTCTAATGCTTCTTAAAACGCGAAATCGCATCTCATTTCTATGTTTCATGGTAAGATATAATATGATTTGCGAAGTGTAGTGTATTCCTCGTCTAAACTTCAAATGAATGTAAATTCGACACTTCCTTGCTAGGAAATAGCGTCTGCAGATGTCTAGGTATCGTAGCAATAGAGTTCTAATTCTTCTTAAAACGCGATATCGCATCTCATTTCTATGTTTCATGGTAAAATATAATATGATTTGTGAAGTGTTATGTATTCCTCGTCTACACATCAAATGAATGTAAATGCGACACTTCCTTGCTAGGAAATAGCGTTTGCAGATGTCTACGTATCGTAGCAATAGAGTTCTAATGCTTCTTATAACGCGATATCACATCTCATTTCCATGCTTCATGGTAAGATATAATATGATTTGCGAAGTGTTATGTATTCCTCTTCTACACTCCAAATGAATGTAAATGCGACACTTCCTTGCAAGGAAATAGCGTTTGCAGATGTCTACGTATCGTAGGGATAGAGTTCTAATGCTTCTTAAAACGACATATCGCACCTCATTTCTATGTTTCATGATAAGACATAATATTCATTGCGAAGTGTTATGTATTCCTCGCCTACACTTCAAATGAATGTAAATGCGACACTTCCTTGCTAGGAAATAGCGTTTGCAGATGTCTACGTATTGAAGCAATAGAGTTTAAATGCTTCTTAAAACGAGATGTTGCATCTCATATCTATGTTTCATGATAAGATATAATATTCATTGCGAAGTGTTACGCATTCCTCGTCTACGATTCAAATGAATGTAAATGCGACACTTCCTTGCAAGGAAATAGCGTTTGCAGATGTCTACGTATCACAGCAATAGAGTTCTTGTGATTCTTAGAACGCGATATCGCATCTCATTTCTATGTTTCATGGTAAGATATAATATGATTTGCGAAGTGTTATGTATTCCTCGTCTACACTTCAAATGAATGTAAATGCGACACTTCCTAAGGAAATAGCGTTCGCAGACGTCTATCTATCGTAGCAATAGAGTTCTAATGCTTCTTAAAACGCGATATCGCATCTCATTTCTATGTTTCATGGTAAGATATAATATGATTTGCGAAGTGTTATGTATTCCTCGTCTACACTTCAAATGAATGTGAATGCGACACTTCCTCGCTAGGAAATAGCGTCTGCAGATGTCTAGATATCGTAGCAATAGAGTTCTAATGCTTCTTAAAACGCGATATCGCATCTCATTTCTATGTTTCATGGTAAGATATAATATTCATTGCGAAGTGTTAGGCATTCCTCGTCTACGATTCAAATGAATGTAAATGCGACTCTTCCTTGCAAGGAAATAGCGTTTGCAGATGTCTACGTATCGTAGAAATAGAGTTCAAATGCTTCTTAAAACGCGATATCGCGTCTCATTTCTATGTTTCATGGTAAGATATAATATGATTTGCGAAGTGTCATGTATTCTTCGGCTACACTTCAAATGACTGTAAATGCGACTCTTCCTTGCAAGGAAATAGCGTTTGCAGATGTCTACGTATCGTAGCAATAGAGTTCTAATGCTTCTTATAACGCGATATCGCATCTCATTTCTATGTTTCATGGTAAGGTATATTATGATATGCGAAGTGTTATGTATTCCTCGACTACACTTCAAATGAATGTGAATGCGACTCTTCCTCGCTAGGAAATGGCGTTTGCAGATGTCTACGTATCGTAGCAATAGATTTCTAATGCTTCTTAAAACGCGATATCGCATCTCATTTCTATGTTTCATGGTAAGATATAATATGATTTGCGAAGTGTCATGTATTCTTCGGCTACACTTCAAATGAATGTAAATGCGAAACTTCCTTGCTAGGAAATAGCGTTTGCAGATGTCTAGGTATCGTAGCAATGGAGTTCTAATGCTTCTTAAAACGCGATATCGCATCTCATTTCCATGCTTCATGGTAAGATATAATATGATTTGCGAAGTGTTATGTATTCCTCTTCTACACTTCAAGTGAATGTAAATGTGACACTTCCTTGCAAGGAAATAGCGTTTGCAGATGTCTACGTAGCGTAGGGATAGAGTTCTAACGCTTCTTAAAACGACATATCGCACCTCATTTCTATGTTTCATGATAAGATATAATATTCATTGCGAAGTGTTATGCATTCCTCGTCTACGATTCAAATGGATGAAAATGCGACACTTCCTTGCTAGGAAATAGCGTTTGCAGATGTCTACGTATCGAAGCAATAGTGTTCAAATGCCTCTTAAAACAAGATATCGCAACTCATTTCTATGTTTCATGATAAGATGTAATATTCATTGCGAAGTGTTATGTATTCCTCGCCTACACTTCAAATGAATGTAAATGCGACACTTCCTTGCTAGGAAATAGCGTTTGCAGATGTCTACGTATTGAAGCAATAGAGTTCAAATGCTTCTTAAAACGAGATATTGCATCTCATATCTATGTTTCATGATAAGATATAATATTCATTGCGAAGTGTTATGCATTTCTCGTCTACGATTCAAATGAATGTAAATGCGACACTTCCTTGCAAGGAAATAGCGTTTGCAGATGTCTACGTATCACAGCAATAGAGTTCTTGTGATTCTTAGAACGCGAAATCGCATCTCATTTCTATGTTTCATGGTAAGATATAATATGAACTGCGAAGTGTTATGTATTCCTCGTCTACACTTCAAATGAAGGTGAATGCGACTCTTCCTAGGTAGGAAGTGGCGTTTGCAGATGTCTACGTATCGTAGCAATAGATTTCTAATGCTTCTTAAAACGCGATATCGCATCTCATTTCTATGTTTCATGGTAAGATATAATATGATTTGCGAAGAGTCATGTATTCCACGACTACACTTCAAATGAATGTAAATGCGACACTACCTTGCTAGGAAATAGCGTCTGCAGATGTATAGGTATCCTAGCAATAGAGTTCTAATGCTTCTTGAAACGCGATACCGCATCTCATTTCTATGTTTCATGGTAAGATATAATATGATTTGCGAAGTGTTATGTATTCCTCGCCTACACTTCAAATGAATGTAAGTGCGACACTTCCTTGCAAGGAAGTAGCGTTTGCAAATGTCTACCTATCGTAGCAATAGTGCTCTCATGCTTCTTAAAACGCGATATCGCATCTCATTTCTATGTTTCATGGTAAGATATAATATGATTTGCGAAGTGTCATGTATTCTTCGTCCACAATTCAAATGAATGTAAATGCGACACTTCCTTGCAAGGAAATAGTGTTTGCAGATGTCTACGTATCGTAGCAATAGAGTTCTAATGCTTCTTAGAACGCGATATCGCATCTCATTTCCATGCTTCATGGTAAGATATAATATGATTTGCGATGTGATATGTATTCCTCTTCTACACTTCAAATGAATGTAAATGCGACACTTCCTTGCAAGGAAATAGCGTTTGCAGATGTCTACGTATCGTAGGGATAGAGTTCTAATGCTTCTTAAAACGACATATCGCTCCTCATTTCTATGTTTCATGATAAGATATAATATTCATTGCGAAGTGTTATGCATTCCTCGTCTACGATTCAAATGCATGTAAATGCGACACTTCCTTGCTAGGAAATAGCGTTTGCAGATGTCTACGTATCGAAGCAATAGTGTTCAAATGCTTCTTAAAACAAGATATCGCATCTCATTTCCATGTTTCATGGTAAGATATAATATGATTTGCGAAGTGTTATGTAGTCCTCGTCTACACTTCAAATGAATGTAAATGCGACACTTCCTTGCAAGGAAATAGCGTTTGGAGATGTTTACGTATCATAGCAATAGAGTTCTCATGATCCTTAAAACGCGATATCGCATCTCATTTCTATGTTTCATGGTAAGATATAATATGATACGCGAAGTGTTATGTATTCCTCGTCTACACTTCAAATGAATGTAAATGCGACTCTTCCTTGCAAGGAAATAGCGTTTGCAGATGTCTACGTATCGTAGCAATAGAGTTCTAATGCTTCTTAAAACGCGATATCGCATCTCATTTCCATGTTCCATGATAAGATATAATATTCATTGCGAAGTGTTATGCATTTCTCGTCTACGATTCAAATGAATGTAAATGCGACACTTCTTTGCAAGGAAATAGCGTTTGCAGATGTCTACGTATCACAGCAATAGAGTTCTTATGATCCTTAAAACGCGATATCGCATCTCATTTTTATGTTTCATGGTAAGATATAATATGATTTGCGAAGTGTCATGTATTCTTCGTCTACACATCAAATGAATGTAAATGCGACTCTTCCTTGCAAGGAAATAGCGTTTGCAGATGTCTACGTATCGTAGGGATAGAGTTCTAATGCTTCTTAAAACGAGATATCGCATCTCATTTCTATGTTTCATGATAAGATATAATATTCATTGCGAAGTGTTATGCATTCCTCGTCTACACTTCAAATGAATGTAAATGCCACACTTCCCTGCTAGGAAATAGCGTCTGCAGACGACTAGGTATCGTAGCAATAGAGTTCTAATGCTTCTTAAAACGCGATATCGCATCTCATTTCTATGTTTCATGGTAAGATATAATATGATTTGCGAAGTGTCATGTATTCTTCGTCTACACATCAAATGAATGTAAATGCGACTCTTCCTTGCAAGGAAATAGCGTTTGCAGATGTCTACGTATCGTAGGGATAGAGTTCTAATGCTTCTTAAAACGAGATATCGCATCTCATTTCTATGTTTCTTGATAAGATATAATATTCATTGCGAAGTGTTATGCATTCCTCGTCTACACTTCAAATGAATGTAAATGCCACGCTTCCCTGCTAGGAAATAGCGTCTGCAGATGACTAGGTATCGTAGCAATAGAGTTCTAATGCTTCTTAAAACGCGATATCGCACTTCATTTCTATGATTCATGGTAATATATAACATGATTGGGGAAGTGTTATGTATTCCTCGTCTACACTTCAAATGAATGTAAATGCGACACTTCCTTGCAAGGAAATAGCGTTTGGAGATGTTTACGTATCATAGCAATAGAGTTCAAATGCTTCTTAAATCGAGATATTGCATCTCATATATATGTTTCATGATAAGATATAATATTCATTGCGAAGTGTTATGCATTCCTCGTCTACGATTCAAATGAATGTAAATGCGACACTTCCTTGCAAGGAAATAGCATTTGCAGATGTCTACGTATCATAGCAATAGAGTTCTTATGATACTTAAAACGCGATATCGCATCTCATTTCTATGTTTCATGGTAAGATATAATATGATATGCGAAGTGTTATGTATTCCTCGTCTACACTTCAAATGAATGTAAATGCGACTCTTCCTTGCAAGGAAATAGCGTTTGCAGATGTCTGCGTATCGTAGCAATAGAGTTCTAATGCTTCTTAAAACGCGATATCGCATCTCATTTCCATGTTTCATGGTAAGATATAATATGATTGGGGAAGTGTTATGTATTCCTCGTCTACACTTCAAATGAATATAAATGCGACACTTCCTCGCTAGGAAATAGCGTTTGCAGATGTCTACGTATCGTAGCAATAGATTTCCGATGCTTCTTAAAACGCGATACCGCATCTCATTTCTATGTTTCATGGTAAGATATAATATGATTGGGGAAGTGTTA
Organism: Xylocopa sonorina; assembly: GCF_050948175.1. NCBI lineage: Eukaryota > Metazoa > Arthropoda > Insecta > Hymenoptera > Apidae > Xylocopa > Xylocopa sonorina. The sequence continues at coordinate 446,877 of NW_027490271.1, read as the reverse complement.
TGTATTACTCGTCTACACTTCAAATGAATGGAAATGCGACACTTCCTTGCAAGGAAATAGCGTTTGCAGATGTCTACGTATCACAGCAATAGAGTTCCTGTAATTCTTAGAACGCGATATCGCATCTCATTTCTATGTTTCATGGTAAGATATAATATGATATGCGAAGTGTTATGTATTCCTCGTCTACACTTCAAATGAATGTGAATGCGACTCTTCCTCGCTAGGAAATGGCGTTTGCAGATGTCTACGAAACGTAGCAATAGATTTCTAAAGCTTCTTAAAACGCGATATCGTATCTCATTTCTATGTTTCATGGTAAGATATAATATGATTTGCGAAGTGTCATGTATTCCACGTCTACACTTCAAATGAATGTAAATGCGACACTACCTTGCTAGGAAATAGCGTCTGCAGATGTCTACGTATCGAAGCAATAGAGTTCAAATGCTTCTTAAATCGAGATATTGCATCTCATATCTATGATTCATGATAAGATATAATATTCATTGCGAAGTGTTATGCATTCCTCGTCTACGATGCAAATGAATGTAAATGCGACACTTTCTTGCAAGGAAATAGCATTTGCAGATGTCTACGTATCATAGCAATAGAGTTCTTATGATACTTAAAACGCGATATCGCATCTCATTTCTATGTTTCATGGTAAGAGATAATATGATATGCGAAGTGTTATGTATTCCTCGTCTACACTTCAAATGAATGTAAATGCGACTCTTCCTTGCAAGGAAATAGCGTTTGCAGATGTCTGCGTATCGTAGCAATAGAGTTCTAATGCTTCTTAAAACGCGATATCGCATCTCATTTCCATGTTTCATGGTAAGATATAATATGATTGGGGAAGTGTTATGTATTCCTCGTCTACACTTCAAATGAATGTAAATGCGACACTTCCTCGCTAGGAAATAGCGTTTGCAGATGTCTACGTATCGTAGCAATAGATTTCCGATGCTTCTTAAAACGCGATACCGCATCTGATTTCCATGTTTCATGGTAAGATATAATATGATTTGCGAAGTGTCATGTATTCTTCGTCTACACATCAAATGAATGTAAATGCGACTCTTCCATGCAAGGAAATAGCGTTTGCAGATGTCTACGTATCGTAGCAATAGAGTTCTTATGATTCTTAAAACGCGATATCGCATCTCATTTCTGTGTTTCATGGTAAGATATAATATGATATGCGAAGTGTTATGCATTCCTCGTCTACGATTCAAATGGATGAAAATGCGACATTTCCTTGCTAGAAAATAGATTTGGCAGATGTCTACGTATCGAAGCAATAGTGTTCAAATGCTTCTTAAAACAAGATATCGCAACTCATTTCTTTGTTTCATGATAAGATGTAATATTCATTGCGAAGTGTTATGTTTTCCTCGTCTACACTTCAAATGAATGTAAATGCGACACTTCCTCGTATGGAAATAGCGTTTGCAGATGTCTACCTATCGTAGCAATAGAGTTCTAATGCTTCTTGAAACGCGATATCGCATCTCATTTCTATGTTTCATGGTAAGATATAATATGATTTGCGAAGTGTTATGTATTCCTCGTCTACACTTCAAATGAATGTAAATGCGACACTTCCTTGCAAGGAAATAGCGTTTGCAAATGTCTACCTATCGTAGAAATAGTGTTCTAATGCTTCTTAAAGCGCGATACCGCATCTCATTTCTATGTTTCATGGTAAGATATAATATGATTTGCGAAGTGTTATGTTTTCCTCGTCTACACTTCAAATGAATGTAAATGCGACACTTCCTTGTAAGGAAATAGCGTTTGCAGATGTCTACCTATCGTAGCAATAGAGTTGTAATGCTTCTTAAAACGCGATATCGCATCTCATTTCTATGTTTCATGGTAAGATATAATATGATATGCGAAGTGTTATGTATTCCTTGTCTACACTTCAAATGAATGTGAATGCCACTCTTCCTCGCTAGGAAATGGCGTTTGCAGATGTCTACGTATCGTAGCAATAGATTTCTAATGCTTCTTAAAACGCGATAACGCATCTCATTTCTATGTTTCATGGTAAGATATAATATGATTTGCGAAGTGTCATGTATTCCTCTTCTACACTTCAAATGAATGTAAATGCGACACTTCCTTGCAAGGAAATAGCGTTTGCAGATGTCTACGTATCGTAGGGATAGAGTTCTAATGCTTCTTAAAACGACATATCGCACCTCATTTCTATGTTTCATGATAAGATATAATATGATTTGCGATGTGTTATGTATTCCTCGTCTACACATCAAATGAATGTAAATGCAACACTTCCTTGCAAGAAAATGGCGTTTGCAGATGTCTACGTATCGTAGCAATAGAGTTCTTATGATTCTTAAAACGCGATATCGCATCTCATTTCTATGTTTCATGGTAAGGTATAATATGATTTGCGAAGTGTTACGTATTCCTCGTCTACACTTCAAATGAATGTAAATGCGACACTTCCTTGCAAGGAAATAACGTTTGGAGATGTCTACGTATCGTAGCAATAGAGTTCTCATGATTCTTAAAACGCGATATCGCATCTCATTTCTGTGTTTCATGGTAAGATATAATATGATTTGCGAAGTGTTATGTATTCCTCGTCCACACTTCAAATGAATGTGAATGCGACACTTCCTCGCTAGGATATAGCGTTTGCAGATGTCTACGTATCGTAGCAAAAGATTTCCAATGCTTCTTAAAACGCGATATCGCATCTTATTTCTATGTTTCATGGTAAGATATAATATGATTGGAGAAGTGTTATGCATTCCTCGTCTACACTTCAAATGAATGTAAATGCGACACTTCCTTGCAAGGAAATAGCGTTTGCAAATGTCTACCTATCTTAGCAATAGTGTTCTAATACTTCTTAAAACGCGATATCGCATCTCATTTCTATGTTTCATGGTAAGATAGAATATGATTTGCGAAGTGTTATGTATTCCTCGTCTACACTTCAAATGAATGTAAATGCGACACTTCCTTGCAAGGAAATAGCGTTTGCAGATGTCTACGTATCGAAGCAATAGAGTTCTAATGCTTCTTAAAACGCGATATCGCATTTCATTTCTATGTTTCATGGTAAGATATAATATGATTTGCGAAGTGTTATGTATTTCTCGTCTACACTTCAAATGAATGTAAATGCGACACTTCCTCGCTAGGATATAGCGTTTGCAAATGTCTACGTATCGTAGCAATAGATTTCCAATGCTTCTTAAAACGCGATATCGCATCTCATTTCTATGTTTCATGGTAAGATATAATATGATTGGGGAAGTGTTATGTATTACTCGTCTACACTTCAAATAAATGTAAATGCGACACTTCCTTGGAAGGAAATAGCGTTTGCAGATGTCTACGTATCGTAGCAATAGAGTTCTTATGATTCTTAAAAAGCGATATCGCATCTCATTTCAATGTTTCATGGTAAGATATAATATGATTTGCGAAGTGTTATGTAGTCCTCGTCTACACTTTAAATGAATGTAAATGCGACACTTCCTTGCTAGGAAATAGCGTTTGCAGATGTCTACCTATCTTAGCAATAGAGTTCTAATGCTTCTTAAAACGCGATATCGCATCTCATTTCCATGTTTCATGGTAAGATATAATATGATTTGCGAAGTGTTATGTATTCCTCTTCTACACTTCAAATGAATGTAAATGCGACAATTCCTTGCAAGGAAATAGCGTTTGCAGATGTCAACGTATCGTAGGGATAGAGTTCTAATGCTTCTTAAAACGAGATATCGCATCTCATTTCTATGTTTCATGATAAGATATAATATTCATTGCGAAGTGTTATGCATTCCTCGTCTACACTTCAAATGAATGTAAATGCCACACTTCCCTGCTAGGAAGTAGCGTCTGCAGATGACTAGGTATCGTAGCAATAAAGTTCTAATGCTTCTTAAAACGCGATATCGCATCTCATTCCTATGTTTCATGGTAAGATATAATAAGATTTGCGAAGTGTCATGTATTCTTCGTCTACACTTCAAATGAATGTAAATGCCACACTTCCCTGCTAGGAAATAGCGTCTGCAGATGACTAGGTATCGTAGCAATAGAGTTCTAATGCTTCTTAAAGCGCGATATCGCATCTCATTTCTATGTTTCATGGTAAGATAGAATATGATTCGCGAAGTGTTATGTAGTCCTCGTCTACACTTCAAATGAATGTAAATGCGACACTTCCTTGCTAGGAAATAGCGTTTGCAGATGTCTACCTATCGTAGCAATAGAGATCTAATGCTTCTTAAAACGCGATATCGCATCTCATTTCTATGTTTCATGGTAAGATATAATATGATTGGAGAAGTGTTATGTATTCCTCGTCTACACTTCAAATGAATGTAAATGCGACACTTCCCTGCAAGGAAATAGCGTTTGCAAATGTCTACCTATCTTAGCAATAGTGTTCTAGTACTTCTTAAAACGCGATATCGCATCTCATTTCTATGTTTCGCGGTAAGATATAATATGATTTGCGAAGTGTTATGTATTCCTCGTCTACACTTCAAATGAATGTAAATGCGACACTTCCTTGCAAGGAAATAGCGTTTGCAGATGTCTACGTATCGTAGCAACAGAGTTCTTATGATTCTTAAAAAGCGATATCGCATCTCATTTCTATGTTTCATGGTAAGATATAATATGATTTGCGAAGTGTTATGTATTCCTCGTCTACACTTCAAATGAATGTAAATGCGACACTTCCTTGCAGGGAAATAGCGTTTGGAGATGTCTACGTATCGTAGCAATAGAGTTCTTATGATTCTTAAAACGCGATATCGCATCTCATTTCTGTGTTTCATGGTAAGATATTATATGATTTGCGAAGTGTTATGTATTCCTCGTCCACACTTCAAATGAATGTGAATGCGGCACTTCCTCGCTAGGATATAGCGTTTGCAGATGTCTACGTATCGTAGCAATAGATTTCCAATGCTTCTTAAAACGCGAAATCGCATCACATTTCTATGTTTCATGGTAAGATATAATAAGATTTGCGAAGTGTCATGTATTCCCCGTCTACACTTCAAATGAATGTAAATGCCACACTTCCCTGCTAGGAAATAGCGTCTGCAGATGACTAGGGATCGTAGCAATAGAGTTCTAATGCTTCTTAAAGCGCGATATCGCATCTCATTTCTATCTTTCATGGTAAGATAAAATATGATTTGCGAAGTGTCATGTATTGTTCGTCTACACATCAAATGAATGTGAATGCGGCACTTCCTCGCTAGGATATAGCGTTTGCAGATGTCTACGTATCGTAGCAATAGATTTCCAATGCTTCTTAAAACGCGAAATCACATCACATTTCTATGTTTCATGGTAAGATATAATAAGATTTGCGAAGTGTCATGTATTCCCCGTCTACACTTCAAATGAATGTAAATGCCACACTTCCCTGCTAGGAAATAGCGTCTGCAGATGACTAGGGTTTGTAGCAATAGAGTTCTAATGCTTCTTAAAGCGCGATATCGCATCTCATCTCTATGTTTCATGGTAAGATATAATATGATTTGCGAAGTGTTATGTATTCCTCGTCTACACTTCAAATGAATGTAAATGCGACACTTCTTTACTAGGAAATAGCGTTTGCAAATGTCTACCTATAGTAGCAATAGTGTTCTAATGCTTCTTAAAACGCGATATCGCATCTCATTTCTATGTTTCATGGTAAGATAGAATATGATTTGCGAAGTGTTATGTATTCCTCGTCTACACTTCAAATGAATGTAAATGCGACACTTCCTTGCAAGGAAATAGCGTTTGCAGATGTCTACGTATCGAAGCAATAGAGTTCTAATGCTTCTTAAAACGCGATATCGCATTTCATTTCTATGTTTCATGGTAAGATATAATATGATTTGCGAAGTGTTATGTATTTCTCGTCTACACTTCAAATGAATGTAAATGCGACACTTCCTCGCTAGGATATAGCGTTTGCAAATGTCTACGTATCGTAGCAATAGATTTCCAATGCTTCTTAAAACGCGATATCGCATCTCATTTCTATGTTTCATGGTAAGATATAATATGATTGGGGAAGTGTTATGTATTACTCGTCTACACTTCAAATAAATGTAAATGCGACACTTCCTTGGAAGGAAATAGCGTTTGCAGATGTCTACGTATCGTAGCAATAGAGTTCTTATGATTCTTAAAAAGCGATATCGCATCTCATTTCAATGTTTCATGGTAAGATATAATATGATTTGCGAAGTGTTATGTAGTCCTCGTCTACACTTTAAATGAATGTAAATGCGACACTTCCTTGCTAGGAAATAGCGTTTGCAGATGTCTACCTATCTTAGCAATAGAGTTCTAATGCTTCTTAAAACGCGATATCGCATCTCATTTCCATGTTTCATGGTAAGATATAATATGATTTGCGAAGTGTTATGTATTCCTCTTCTACACTTCAAATGAATGTAAATGCGACAATTCCTTGCAAGGAAATAGCGTTTGCAGATGTCAACGTATCGTAGGGATAGAGTTCTAATGCTTCTTAAAACGAGATATCGCATCTCATTTCTATGTTTCATGATAAGATATAATATTCATTGCGAAGTGTTATGCATTCCTCGTCTACACTTCAAATGAATGTAAATGCCACACTTCCCTGCTAGGAAGTAGCGTCTGCAGATGACTAGGTATCGTAGCAATAAAGTTCTAATGCTTCTTAAAACGCGATATCGCATCTCATTCCTATGTTTCATGGTAAGATATAATAAGATTTGCGAAGTGTCATGTATTCTTCGTCTACACTTCAAATGAATGTAAATGCCACACTTCCCTGCTAGGAAATAGCGTCTGCAGATGACTAGGTATCGTAGCAATAGAGTTCTAATGCTTCTTAAAGCGCGATATCGCATCTCATTTCTATGTTTCATGGTAAGATAGAATATGATTCGCGAAGTGTTATGTAGTCCTCGTCTACACTTCAAATGAATGTAAATGCGACACTTCCTTGCTAGGAAATAGCGTTTGCAGATGTCTACCTATCGTAGCAATAGAGATCTAATGCTTCTTAAAACGCGATATCGCATCTCATTTCTATGTTTCATGGTAAGATATAATATGATTGGAGAAGTGTTATGTATTCCTCGTCTACACTTCAAATGAATGTAAATGCGACACTTCCCTGCAAGGAAATAGCGTTTGCAAATGTCTACCTATCTTAGCAATAGTGTTCTAGTACTTCTTAAAACGCGATATCGCATCTCATTTCTATGTTTCGCGGTAAGATATAATATGATTTGCGAAGTGTTATGTATTCCTCGTCTACACTTCAAATGAATGTAAATGCGACACTTCCTTGCAAGGAAATAGCGTTTGCAGATGTCTACGTATCGTAGCAACAGAGTTCTTATGATTCTTAAAAAGCGATATCGCATCTCATTTCTATGTTTCATGGTAAGATATAATATGATTTGCGAAGTGTTATGTATTCCTCGTCTACACTTCAAATGAATGTAAATGCGACACTTCCTTGCAGGGAAATAGCGTTTGGAGATGTCTACGTATCATAGCAATAGAGTTCTTATGATTCTTAAAACGCGATATCGCATCTCATTTCTGTGTTTCATGGTAAGATATTATATGATTTGCGAAGTGTTATGTATTCCTCGTCCACACTTCAAATGAATGTGAATGCGGCACTTCCTCGCTAGGATATAGCGTTTGCAGATGTCTACGTATCGTAGCAATAGATTTCCAATGCTTCTTAAAACGCGAAATCGCATCACATTTCTGTGTTTCATGGTAAGATATAATAAGATTTGCGAAGTGTCATGTATTCCCCGTCTACACTTCAAATGAATGTAAATGCCACACTTCCCTGCTAGGAAATAGCGTCTGCAGATGACTAGGGATCGTAGCAATAGAGTTCTAATGCTTCTTAAAGCGCGATATCGCATCTCATTTCTATCTTTCATGGTAAGATAAAATATGATTTGCGAAGTGTCATGTATTGTTCGTCTACACATCAAATGAATGTGAATGCGGCACTTCCTCGCTAGGATATAGCGTTTGCAGATGTCTACGTATCGTAGCAATAGATTTCCAATGCTTCTTAAAACGCGAAATCACATCACATTTCTATGTTTCATGGTAAGATATAATAAGATTTGCGAAGTGTCATGTATTCCCCGTCTACACTTCAAATGAATGTAAATGCCACACTTCCCTGCTAGGAAATAGCGTCTGCAGATGACTAGGGTTTGTAGCAATAGAGTTCTAATGCTTCTTAAAGCGCGATATCGCATCTCATCTCTATGTTTCATGGTAAGATATAATATGATTTGCGAAGTGTTATGTATTCCTCGTCTACACTTCAAATGAATGTAAATGCGACACTTCTTTACTAGGAAATAGCGTTTGCAAATGTCTACCTATAGTAGCAATAGTGTTCTAATGCTTCTTAAAACGCGATATCGCATCTCATTTCTATGTTTCATGGTAAGATATAATATGATTTGCGAAGTATCATGTATTCCTCGTCTACACTTCAAATGAATGTAAATGCGACACTTCCTTGCTAGGAAATAGCGATTGCAGATGTCTACGTATCGTAGCAATAGAGTTCATATGATTCTTAAAACGCGATATCGCATCTCATTTCTATGTTTCATGGTAAGATATAATATGATATGCGAAGTGTCATGTATTCCTCGTCTACACTTCAAATGAATGTAAATGCGACACTTCCTTGCTAGGAAATAGCGTTTGCAGATGTCAACGTATCGTAGCAATAGAGATCTTATGCTTCTTAAAACGCGATATCGCATCACATTTCTATGTTTCATGGTAAGATAAAATATGATTTGCGAAGTGTCATGTATTGTTCGTCTACACATCAAATGAATGTAAATGCGACTCTTCCTTGCAGGGAAATAGCGTTTGCAGATGTCTACGTATCGTAGCAATAGAGTTCTTATGATTCTTAAAACGCGATATCGCATCTCATTTCTATGTTTCATGGTAAGATATAATATGATTGGAGAAGTGTTATGTATTCCTCGTCTACACTTCAAATGAATGTAAATGCGACACTTCCCTGCAAGGAAATAGCGTTTGCAAATGTCTACCTATCTTAGCAATAGTGTTCTAGTACTTCTTAAAACGCGATATCGCATCTCATTTCTATGTTTCGCGGTAAGATATAATATGATTTGCGAAGTGTTATGTATTCCTCGTCTACACTTCAAATGAATGTAAATGCGACACTTCCTTGCAAGGAAATAGCGTTTGCAGAAGTCTACGTATCGTAGCAACAGAGTTCTTATGATTCTTAAAAAGCGATATCGCATCTCATTTCTATGTTTCATGGTAAGATATAATATGATTTGCGAAGTATTATGTAGTCCTCGTCTACACTTCAAATGAATGTAAATGCGACACTTCCTTGCTAGGAAATAGCGTTTGCAGATGTCTACCTATCGTAGCAATAGAGTTCTAATGCTTCTTAAAACGCGATATCGCATCTCATTTCCATGTTTCATGGTAAGATATAATATGATTTGCGAAGTGTTATGTATTCCTCGTCTACACTTCAAATGAATGTAAATGCGACACTTCCTTGCAAGGAAATAGCGTTTGCAGATGTCTACGTATCGAAGCAATAGAGTTCAAATGCTTATTAAGTCGCGATATCGCATCTCATTTCTATGTTTCGCGGTAAGATATAATATGATTTGCGAAGTGTTATGTATTCCTCGTCTACACTTCAAATGAATGTAAATGCGACACTTCCTTGCAAGGAAATAGCGTTTGCAGAAGTCTACGTATCGTAGCAACAGAGTTCTTATGATTCTTAAAAAGCGATATCGCATCTCATTTCTATGTTTCATGGTAAGATATAATATGATTTGCGAAGTGTTATGTATTCCTCGTCTACACTTCAAATGAATGTAAATGCGACACTTCCTTGCAGGGAAATAGCGTTTGGAGATGTCTACGTATCGTAGCAATAGAGTTCTTATGATTCTTAAAACGCGATATCGCGTCTCATTTCTGTGTATCATGGTAAGATATAATATGATTTGCGAAGTGTTATGTATTCCTCGTCCACACTTCAAATGAATGTGAATGCGGCACTTCCTCGCTAGGATATAGCGTTTGCAGATGTCTACGTATCGTAGCAATAGATTTCCAATGCTTCTTAAAACGCGAAATCGCATCACATTTCTATGTTTCATGGTAAGATATAATAAGATTTGCGAAGTGTCATGTATTCCCCGTCTACACTTCAAATGAATGTAAATGCCACACTTCCCTGCTAGGAAATAGCGTCTGCAGATGACTAGGGATCGTAGCAATAGAGTTCTAATGCTTCTTAATGCGCGATATCGCATCTCATTTCTATGTTTCATGGTAAGATAAAATATGATTTGCGAAGTGTCATGTATTGTTCGTCTACACATCAAATGAATGTGAATGCGGCACTTCCTCGCTAGGATATAGCGTTTGCAGATGTCTACGTACCGTAGCAATAGAGTTCTTATGATTCTTAAAAAGCGATATCGCATCTCATTTCTATGTTTCGCGGTAAGATATAATATGATTTGCGAAGTGTTATGTATTCCTCGTCTACACTTCAAATGAATGTAAATGCGACACTTCCTTGCAAGGAAATAGCGTTTGCAGATGTCTACGTATCGTAGCAACAGAGTTCTTATGATTCTTAAAAAGCGATATCGCATCTCATTTCTATGTTTCATGGTAAGATATAATATGATTTGCGAAGTGTTATGTATTCCTCGTCTACACTTCAAATGAATGTAAATGCGACACTTCCTTGCAGGGAAATAGCGTTTGGAGATGTCTACGTATCGTAGCAATAGAGTTCTTATGATTCTTAAAACGCGATATCGCATCTCATTTCTGTGTTTCATGGTAAGATATTATATGATTTGCGAAGTGTTATGTATTCCTCGTCCACACTTCAAATGAATGTGAATGCGGCACTTCCTCGCTAGGATATAGCGTTTGCAGATGTCTACGTATCGTAGCAATAGATTTCCAATGCTTCTTAAAACGCGAAATCGCATCACATTTCTGTGTTTCATGGTAAGATATAATAAGATTTGCGAAGTGTCATGTATTCCCCGTCTACACTTCAAATGAATGTAAATGCCACACTTCCCTGCTAGGAAATAGCGTCTGCAGATGACTAGGGATCGTAGCAATAGAGTTCTAATGCTTCTTAAAGCGCGATATCGCATCTCATTTCTATCTTTCATGGTAAGATAAAATATGATTTGCGAAGTGTCATGTATTGTTCGTCTACACATCAAATGAATGTGAATGCGGCACTTCCTCGCTAGGATATAGCGTTTGCAGATGTCTACGTATCGTAGCAATAGATTTCCAATGCTTCTTAAAACGCGAAATCACATCACATTTCTATGTTTCATGGTAAGATATAATAAGATTTGCGAAGTGTCATGTATTCCCCGTCTACACTTCAAATGAATGTAAATGCCACACTTCCCTGCTAGGAAATAGCGTCTGCAGATGACTAGGGTTTGTAGCAATAGAGTTCTAATGCTTCTTAAAGCGCGATATCGCATCTCATCTCTATGTTTCATGGTAAGATATAATATGATTTGCGAAGTGTTATGTATTCCTCGTCTACACTTCAAATGAATGTAAATGCGACACTTCTTTACTAGGAAATAGCGTTTGCAAATGTCTACCTATAGTAGCAATAGTGTTCTAATGCTTCTTAAAACGCGATATCGCATCTCATTTCTATGTTTCATGGTAAGATATAATATGATTTGCGAAGTATCATGTATTCCTCGTCTACACTTCAAATGAATGTAAATGCGACACTTCCTTGCTAGGAAATAGCGATTGCAGATGTCTACGTATCGTAGCAATAGAGTTCATATGATTCTTAAAACGCGATATCGCATCTCATTTCTATGTTTCATGGTAAGATATAATATGATATGCGAAGTGTCATGTATTCCTCGTCTACACTTCAAATGAATGTAAATGCGACACTTCCTTGCTAGGAAATAGCGTTTGCAGATGTCAACGTATCGTAGCAATAGAGATCTTATGCTTCTTAAAACGCGATATCGCATCACATTTCTATGTTTCATGGTAAGATAAAATATGATTTGCGAAGTGTCATGTATTGTTCGTCTACACATCAAATGAATGTAAATGCGACTCTTCCTTGCAGGGAAATAGCGTTTGCAGATGTCTACGTATCGTAGCAATAGAGTTCTTATGATTCTTAAAACGCGATATCGCATCTCATTTCTATGTTTCATGGTAAGATATAATATGATTGGAGAAGTGTTATGTATTCCTCGTCTACACTTCAAATGAATGTAAATGCGACACTTCCCTGCAAGGAAATAGCGTTTGCAAATGTCTACCTATCTTAGCAATAGTGTTCTAGTACTTCTTAAAACGCGATATCGCATCTCATTTCTATGTTTCGCGGTAAGATATAATATGATTTGCGAAGTGTTATGTATTCCTCGTCTACACTTCAAATGAATGTAAATGCGACACTTCCTTGCAAGGAAATAGCGTTTGCAGAAGTCTACGTATCGTAGCAACAGAGTTCTTATGATTCTTAAAAAGCGATATCGCATCTCATTTCTATGTTTCATGGTAAGATATAATATGATTTGCGAAGTGTTATGTAGTCCTCGTCTACACTTCAAATGAATGTAAATGCGACACTTCCTTGCTAGGAAATAGCGTTTGCAGATGTCTACCTATCGTAGCAATAGAGTTCTAATGCTTCTTAAAACGCGATATCGCATCTCATTTCCATGTTTCATGGTAAGATATAATATGATTTGCGAAGTGTTATGTATTCCTCGTCTACACTTCAAATGAATGTAAATGCGACACTTCCTTGCAAGGAAATAGCGTTTGCAGATGTCTACGTATCGAAGCAATAGAGTTCAAATGCTTATTAAGTCGCGATATCGCATCTCATTTCTATGTTTCGCGGTAAGATATAATATGATTTGCGAAGTGTTATGTATTCCTCGTCTACACTTCAAATGAATGTAAATGCGACACTTCCTTGCAAGGAAATAGCGTTTGCAGAAGTCTACGTATCGTAGCAACAGAGTTCTTATGATTCTTAAAAAGCGATATCGCATCTCATTTCTATGTTTCATGGTAAGATATAATATGATTTGCGAAGTGTTATGTATTCCTCGTCTACACTTCAAATGAATGTAAATGCGACACTTCCTTGCAGGGAAATAGCGTTTGGAGATGTCTACGTATCGTAGCAATAGAGTTCTTATGATTCTTAAAACGCGATATCGCGTCTCATTTCTGTGTATCATGGTAAGATATAATATGATTTGCGAAGTGTTATGTATTCCTCGTCCACACTTCAAATGAATGTGAATGCGGCACTTCCTCGCTAGGATATAGCGTTTGCAGATGTCTACGTATCGTAGCAATAGATTTCCAATGCTTCTTAAAACGCGAAATCGCATCACATTTCTATGTTTCATGGTAAGATATAATAAGATTTGCGAAGTGTCATGTATTCCCCGTCTACACTTCAAATGAATGTAAATGCCACACTTCCCTGCTAGGAAATAGCGTCTGCAGATGACTAGGGATCGTAGCAATAGAGTTCTAATGCTTCTTAATGCGCGATATCGCATCTCATTTCTATGTTTCATGGTAAGATAAAATATGATTTGCGAAGTGTCATGTATTGTTCGTCTACACATCAAATGAATGTGAATGCGGCACTTCCTCGCTAGGATATAGCGTTTGCAGATGTCTACGTACCGTAGCAATAGAGTTCTTATGATTCTTAAAAAGCGATATCGCATCTCATTTCTATGTTTCATGGTAAGATATAATATGATTTGCGAAGTGTTATGTAGTCCTCGTCTACACTTCAAATGAATGTAAATGCGACACTTCCTTGCTAGGAAATAGCGTTTGCAGATGTCTACCTATCGTAGCAATAGAGTTCTAATGCTTCTTAAAACGCGATATCGCATCTCATTTCCATGTTTCATGGTAAGATATAATATGATTTGCGAAGTGTTATGTATTCCTCGTCTACACTTCAAATGAACGTAAATGCGACACTTCCTTGCAAGGAAATAGCGTTTGCAGATGTCTACGTATCGAAGCAATAGAGTTCAAATGCATATTAAGACGCGATATCGCATCTCACTTCTATGTTTCATGGCAAGATATAATATGATTTGCGATGTGTTATGTATTCCTCGCCTACACTTCAAATAAATGTAAATGCGACACTTCCTTGCAAGGAAATAGCGTTTGCAAGTGTCTACCTTTCGTAGCAATAGTGTTCTAATGCTTCTTAAAACGCTATATCGCATCTGATTTCTATGTTTCATGGTAAGATATAATATGATGTGCGACGTGTCATGTATTCTTCGTCTACACATCAAATGAATGTAAATGCGACTCTTCCTTGCAAGGAAATAGCGTTTGCAGATGTCTACGTATCGTAGCAATAGAGTTCTTATGATTCTTAAAACGCGATATCGAATCTCATTTCTATGTTTCATGGTAAGATATAATATGATTTGCGAAGTGTCATGTATTCCTCGTCTACACTTCAAATGAATGTAAATGCCACACTTCCTTGCAAGGAAATAGCGTTTGCAGATGTCTACGTATCGTAGCAATAGAGTTCATATGATTCTTAAAACGCGATATCGCATCTCATTTCTATGTTTCATGGTAAGATAAAATATGATTTGCGAAGTGTCATGTATTGTTCGTCTACACATCAAATGAATGTGAATGCGGCACTTCCTCGCTAGGATATAGCGTTTGCAGATGTCTACGTATCGTAGCAATAGATTTCCAATGCTTCTTAAAACGCGAAATCACATCACATTTCTATGTTTCATGGTAAGATATAATAAGATTTGCGAAGTGTCATGTATTCCCCGTCTACACTTCAAATGAATGTAAATGCCACACTTCCCTGCTAGGAAATAGCGTCTGCAGATGACTAGGGTTTGTAGCAATAGAGTTCTAATGCTTCTTAAAGCGCGATATCGCATCTCATTTCTATGTTTCATGGTAAGATAAAATATGATTTGCGAAGTGTCATGTATTGTTCGTCTACACATCAAATGAATGTAAATGCGACTCTTCCTTGCAAGGAAATAGCGTTTGCAGATGTCTACGTATCGTAGCAATAGAGTTCCAATGCTTCTTAAAACGCGATATCGCACCTCATTTCTGTGTTTCATGGTAAGATATAATATGATTGGGGAAGTGTTATGTATTACTCGTCTACACTTCAAATGAATGTAAATGCGACACTTCCTTGCAAGGAAATAGCGTTTGCAGATGTCTACGTATCGTAGCAATAGAGTTCTTATGATTCTTAAAAAGCGATATCGCATCTCATTTCTATGTTTCATGGTAAGATATAATATGATTTGCGAAGTGTTATGTATTTCTCGTCTACACTTCAAATGAATGTAAATGCGACACTTCCTCGCTAGGATATAGCGTTTGCAAATGTCTACCTATCTTAGCAATAGTGTTCTAATACTTCTTAAAACGCGATATCGCATCACATTTCTATGTTTCATGGTAAGATATAATATGATTTGCGAAGTGTTATGTATTCCTCGTATACGCTTCAAATGAATGTAAATGCGACACTTCCTTGCAAGGAAATAGCGTTTGCAAATGTCTACCTATCGTAGCAATAGTGTTCTAATGATTCTTAAAACGCGATATCGCATCTCATTTCTATGTTTCACGGTAAGGTATAATATGATTTGCGAAGTGTTATGTATTTCTCGTCTACACTTCAAATGAATGTAAATGCGACACTTCCTCGCTAGGATATAGCGTTTGCAAATGTCTACGTATCGTAGCAATAGATTTCCAATGCTTCTTAATACGCGATATCGCATCTCATTTCTATGTTTCATGGTAAGATATAATATGATTGGGGAAGTGTTATGTATTACTCGTCTACACTTCAAATAAATGTAAATGCGACACTTCCTTGGAAGGAAATAGCGTTTGCAGATGTCTACGTATCGTAGCAATAGAGTTCTTATGATTCTTAAAAAGCGATATCGCATCTCATTTCTATGTTTCATGGTAAGATATAATATGATTTGCGAAGTGTTATGTATTTCTCGTCTACACTTCAAATGAATGTAAGTGCGACACTTCCTCGCTAGGAAATAGCGTTTGCAAATGTCTACCTATCTTAGAAATAGTGTTCTAATACTTCTTAAAACGCGATATCGCATCTCATTTCTATGTTTCATGGTAAGATATAATATGATTTGCGAAGTGTTATGTATTCCTCGTATACACTTCAAATGAATGTAAATGCGACACTTCCTTGCAAGGAAATAGCGTTTCCAGATGTCAACGTATCGTAGGGATAGAGTTCTAATGCTTCTTAAAACGAGATATTGCATCTCATTTCTATGTTTCATGATAAGATATAATATTCATTGCGAAGTGTTATGCATTCCTCGTCTACACTTCAAATGAATGTAAATGCCACACTTCCCTGCTAGGAAGTAGCGTCTGCAGATGACTAGGTATCGTAGCAATAAAGTTCTAATGCTTCTTAAAACGCGATATCGCATCTCATTCCTATGTTTCATGATAAGATATAATATGATATGCGAAGTGTCATGTATTCTTCGTCTACACTTCAAATGAATGTGAATGCCACACTTCCCTGCTAGGAAATAGCGTCTGCAGATGACTAGGTATCGTAGCAATAGTGTTCTAACGCTTCTTAAACCGCGATATCGCATCTGATTTCTATGTTTCATGGTAAGATATAATATGATGTGCGACGTGTCATGTATTCTTCGTCTACACATCAAATGAATGTAAATGCGACTCTTCCTTGCAAGGAAATAGCGTTTGCAGATGTCTACGTATCGTAGCAATAGAGTTCTTATGATTCTTAAAACGCGATATCGAATCTCATTTCTATGTTTCATGGTAAGATATAATATGATTTGCGAAGTGTCATGTATTCCTCGTCTACACTTCAAATGAATGTAAATACCACACTTCCTTGCAAGGAAATAGCGTTTGCAGATGTCTACGTATCGAAGCAATAGAGTTCAAATGCTTCTTAAAACGCGATATCGCATCTCATCTCTATGTTTCATGGTAAGATATAATATGATTTGCGAAGTGTTATGTATTCCTCGTCTACACTTCAAATGAATGTAAATGCGACACTTCTTTACTAGGAAATAACGTTTGCAAATGTCTACCTATAGTAGCAATAGTGTTCTAATGCTTCTTAAAACGCGATATCGCATCTCATTTCTATGTTTCATGGTAAGATATAATATGATTTGCGAAGTATCATGTATTCCTCGTCTACACTTCAAATGAATGTAAATGCGACACTTCCTTGCTAGGAAATAGCGATTGCAGATGTCTACGTATCGTAGCAATAGAGTTCATATGATTCTTAAAACGCGATATCGCATCTCATTTCTATGTTTCATGGTAAGATATAATATGATATGCGAAGTGTCATGTATTCCTCGTCTACACTTCAAATGAATGTAAATGCGACACTTCCTTGCTAGGAAATAGCGTTTGCAGATGTCAACGTAACGTAGCAATAGAGATCTTATGCTTCTTAAAACGCGATATCGCATCTCATTTCTATGTTTCATGGTAAGATAAAATATGATTTGCGAAGTGTCATGTATTGTTCGTCTACACATCAAATGAATGTGAATGCGGCACTTCCTCGCTAGGATATAGCGTTTGCAGATGTCTACGTATCGTAGCAATAGATTTCCAATGCTTCTTAAAACGCGAAATCACATCACATTTCTATGTTTCATGGTAAGATATAATAAGATTTGCGAAGTGTCATGTATTCCCCGTCTACACTTCAAATGAATGTAAATGCCACACTTCCCTGCTAGGAAATAGCGTCTGCAGATGACTAGGGTTTGTAGCAATAGAGTTCTAATGCTTCTTAAAGCGCGATATCGCATCTCATTTCTATGTTTCATGGTAAGATAAAATATGATTTGCGAAGTGTCATGTATTGTTCGTCTACACATCAAATGAATGTAAATGCGACTCTTCCTTGCAAGGAAATAGCGTTTGCAGATGTCTACGTATCGTAGCAATAGAGTTCCAATGCTTCTTAAAACGCGATATCGCACCTCATTTCTGTGTTTCATGGTAAGATATAATATGATTGGGGAAGTGTTATGTATTTCTCGTCTACACTTCAAATGAATGTAAATGCGACACTTCCTCGCTAGGAAATAGCGTTTGCAGATGTCAACGTATCGTAGGGATAGAGTTCTAATGCTTCTTAAAACGAGATATCGCATCTCATTTCTATGTTTCATGATAAGATATAATATTCATTGCGAAGTGTTATGCATTCCTCGCCTACACTTCAAATGAATGTAAATGCCACACTTCCCTGCTAGGAAGTAGCGTCTGCAGATGACTAGGTATCGTAGCAATAAAGTTCTAATGCTTCTTAAAACGCGATATCGCATCTCATTCCTATGTTTCATGATAAGATATAATATGATATGCGAAGTGTCATGTATTCTTCGTCTACACTTCAAATGAATGTAAATGCCACACTTCCCTGCTAGGAAATAGCGTCTGCAGATGACTAGGTATCGTAGCAATAGTGTTCTAATGCTTCTTAAAACGCGATATCGCATCTGATTTCTATGTTTCATGGTAAGATATAATATGATGTGCGACGTGTCATGTATTCTTCGTCTACACATCAAATGAATGTAAATGCGACTCTTCCTTGCAAGGAAATAGCGTTTGCAGATGTCTACGTATCGTAGCAATAGAGTTCTTATGATTCTTAAAACGCGATATCGAATCTCATTTCTATGTTTCATGGTAAGATATAATATGATTTGCGAAGTGTCATGTATTCCTCGTCTACACTTCAAATGAATGTAAATGCCACACTTCCTTGCAAGGAAATAGCGTTTGCAGATGTCTAGGTATCGTAGCAATAGAGTTCAAATGCTTCTTAAAACGCGATATCGCATCTCATTTCTATGTTTCATGGTAAGATAGAATATGATTCGCGAAGTGTTATGTAGTCCTCGTCTACACTTCAAATGAATGTAAATGCGACACTTCCTTGCTAGGAAATAGCGTTTGCAGATGTCTACCTATCGTAGCAATAGAGATCTAATGCTTCCTAAAACGCGATATCGCATCTCATTTCTATGTTTCATGGTAAGATATAATATGATTGGAGAACTGTTATGTATTCCTCCTCTACACTTCAAATGAATGTAAATGCGACACTTCCCTGCAAGGAAATAGCGTTTGCAAATGTCTACCTATCTTAGCAATAGTGTTCTAGTACTTCTTAAAACGCGATATCGCATCTCATTTCTATGTTTCGCGGTAAGATATAATATGATTTGCGAAGTGTTATGTATTCCTCGTCTACACTTCAAATGAATGTAAATGCGACACTTCCTTGCAAGGAAATAGCGTTTGCAGATGTCTACGTATCGTAGCAACAGAGTTCTTATGATTCTTAAAAAGCGATATCGCATCTCATTTCTATGTTTCATGGTAAGATATAATATGATTTGCGAAGTGTTATGTAGTCCTCGTCTACACTTCAAATGAATGTAAATGCGACACTTCCTTGCTAGGAAATAGCGTTTGCAGATGTCTACCTATCGTAGCAATAGAGTTCTAATGCTTCTTAAAACGCGATATCACATCTCATTTCCATGTTTCATGGTAAGATATAATATGATTTGCGAAGTGTTATGTATTCCTCGTCTACACTTTAAATGAATGTAAATGCGACACTTCCTTGCAAGGAAATAGCGTTTGCAGATGTCTACGTATCGACGCAATAGAGTTCAAATGCTTATTAAGTCGCGATATCGCATCTCATTTCTATGTTTCATGGTAAGATATAATATGATTTGCGATGTGTTATGTATTCCTCGCCTATACTTCAAATAAATGTAAATGCGACACTTTCTTGCAAGGAAATAGCGTTTGACAGTGTCTACCTATCGTTGCAATAGTGTTCTAATGCTTCTTAAAACGCGATATCGCATCTCATTTCTATGTTTCATGGTAAGATATAATATGATGTGCGACGTGTCATATATTCTTCGTCTACACTTCAAATGAATGTAAATGCGACTCTTCCTTGCAAGGAAATAGCGTTTGCATATGTCTACGTATCGTAGCAATAGAGTTCTTATGATTCATAAAACGCGATATCGCATTTCATTTCTATGTTTCATGGTAAGGTATAATATGATTTGCGAAGTGTTATGTATTCCTCGTCTACACTTCAAATGAATGTAAATGCGACACTTCCTTGCAGGGAAATAGCGTTTGGAGATGTCTACGTATCGTAGCAATAGAGTTCTTATGATACTTAAAACGCGATATCGCATCTCATTTCTGTGTTTCATGGTAAGATATAATATGATTTGCGAAGTGTTATGTATTCCTCGTCCACACTTCAAATGAATGTGAATGCGGCACTTCCTCGCTAGGATATAGCGTTTGCAGATGTCTACGTATCGTAGCAATAGATTTCCAATGCTTCTTAAAACGCGAAATCGCATCACATTTCTATGTTTCATGGTAAGATATAATAAGATTTGCGAAGTGTCATGTATTCCCCGTCTACACTTCAAATGAATGTAAATGCCACACTTCCCTGCTAGGAAATAGCGTCTGCAGATGACTAGGGATCGTAGCAATAGAGTTCTAATGCTTCTTAAAGCGCGATATCGCATCTCATTTCTATGTTTCATGGTAAGATAGAATATGATTCCCGAAGTGTTATGTAGTCCTCGTCTACACTTCAAATGAATGTAAATGCGACACTTCCTTGCTAGGAAATAGCGTTTGCAGATGTCTACCTATCGTAGCAATAGAGATCTAATGCTTCTTAAAACGCGATATCGCATCTCATTTCTATGTTTCATGGTAAGATATAATATAATTGGAGAAGTGTTATGCATTCCTCGTCTACACTTCAAATGAATGTAAATGCGACACTTCCCTGCAAGGAAATAGCGTTTGCAAATGTCTACCTAACTTAGCAATAGTGTTCTAGTACTTCTTAAAACGCGATATCGCATCTCATTTCTATGTTTCGCGGTAAGATATAATATGATTTGCGAAGTGTTATGTATTCCTCGTCTACACTTCAAATGAATGTAAATGCGACACTTCCTTGCAAGGAAATAGCGTTTACAGATGTCTACGTATCGTAGCAACAGAGTTCTTATGATTCTTAAAACGCGATATCGAATCTCATTTCTATGTTTCATGGTAAGATATAATATGATTTGCGAAGTGTCATGTATTCCTCGTCTACACTTCAAATGAATGTAAATGCCACACTTCCTTGCAAGGAAATAGCGTTTGCAGATGTCTACGTATCGAAGCAATAGAGTTCAAATGCTTCTTAAAACGCGATATCGCATCTCATCTCTATGTTTCATGGTAAGATATAATATGATTTGCGAAGTGTTATGTATTCCTCGTCTACACTTCAAATGAATGTAAATGCGACACTTCTTTACTAGGAAATAGCGTTTGCAAATGTCTACCTATAGTAGCAATAGTGTTCTAATGCTTCTTAAAACGCGATATCGCATCTCATTTCTGTGTTTCATGGTAAGATATAATATGATTGGGGAAGTGTTATGTATTACTCGTCTACACTTCAAATGAATGTAAATGCGACACTTCCTTGCTAGGAAATAGCGTTTGCAGATGTCTACGTATTGTAGGGATGGAGTTTTAGTGCTTCTTAAAACGTGATATCGCATCTCATTTCTATGTTTCATGATAAGATGTTATATTCATTGCGAAGTGTTATGTAGTCCACGTCTACACTTCAAATGAATGTGAATGCGACACTTCCTTGCTAGGAAATAGCGTTTGCAGATGTCTACGTATCGTAGGGATGGAGTTCTAGTGCTTCTTAAAACGTGATATCGCATCTCATTTCTATGTTTCATGATAAGATGTAATATTCATTGCGAAGTGTTATGTAGTCCTCGTCTACACTTCAAATGAATGCAAATGCAATACTTCCTTGCAAGGAAATAGCGTCTGCAGATGTCTACGTATCGATGCAATAGAGTTCAAGTGCTTCTTAAAACAAGATATCGCATCTCATATCTATGTTTCATGATAAGATATAATATTCATTGCGAAGTGTTATGTATTCCTCGTCTACACTTCAAATGAATGTAAATGCGACACTTCCTTGCTAGGAAATAGCGTTTGCAGATGTCTACGTATCGAAGCGATAGAGTTCAAATGCTTCTTAAAACGGGATATTGCATCTCATATCTATGTTTCATGGCAAGATATAATACTCATTGCGAAGTGTTACGCATTCCTCGTCTACGATTCAAATGGATGTAAATGCGAAACATCCTTGCTAGGAAGTAGCGTTTGCAAATGTCCACGTATCGTAGCAATAGAGTTCTTATGATTCTTAAAACGCGATATCGTATCTCATTTCTATGTTTCATGGTAAGATATAATATGATTCGCGAAGTGTTATGTAGTCCTCGTCTACACTTCAAATGAATGTAAATGCGACAGTTCCTCGCTAGGATATAGCGTTTGGAGATGTCTACGTATCGTAGCAATAGATTTCCAATGCTTCTTAAAACGCTATATCGCATCTCACTTCTACGTTTCATGGTAAGATATAATATGATTGGAGAAGTGTTATGTATTCCTCGTCTACACTTCAAATGAATGTGAATGCGACATTTCCTCGCTAGGATATAGCGTTTGCAGATGTCTACGTATCGTAGCAATAGATTTCCATAGCTTCTTAAAACGCGATATCGCATCTCATTTCTACGTTTCATGGTAAGATATAATATGATTGGAGAAGTGTTATGTATTCCTCGTCTACACTTCAAATGAATGTAAGTGCGACACTTCCTTGCAAGGAAATAGCGTTTGCAAATGTCTACCTATTTAGCAATAGTGTTCCAATACTTCTTAAAACGCGATATCGCATCTCATTTCTATGTTTCATGGTAAGATATAATATGATTGGGGAAGTGTTATGTATTACTCGTCTACACTTCAAACGAATGTAAATGCGACACTTCCTTGCAAGGAAATAGCGTTTGCAGATGTCTACGTATCGTAGCAATAGAGTTCTTATGATTCTTAAAACGCGATATCGCATCTCATTTCTATGATTCATGGTAAGATATAATATGATTCGCGAAGTGTTATGTAGTCCTCGTCTACACTTCAAATGAATGTAAATGCGACACTTCCTTGCAAGGAAATAGCGTTTGGAGATGTCTACGTATCGAAGCAATAGGGTTCAAATGCTTCTTAAAACGCGATATCGCATCTCATCTCTATGTTTCATGGTAAGATATAATATGATTTGCGAAGTGTTATGTATTCCTCGTCTACACTTCAAATGAATGTAAATGCGACACTTCTTTGCTAGGAAATAGCGTTTGCAAATGTCTACCTATAGTAGCAACAATGTTCTAATGCTTCTTAAAACGCGATATCGCATCTCATTTCTATGTTTCATGGTAAGATATAATATGATTTGCGAAGTATCATGTATTCCTCGTCTACACTTCAAATGAATGTAAATGCGACACTTCCTTGCTAGGAAATAGCGATTGCAGATGTCTACGTATCGTAGCAATAGAGTTCATATGATTCTTAAAACGCGATATCGCATCTCATTTCTATGTTTCATGGTAAGATATAATATGATATGCGAAGTGTCATGTATTCCTCGTCTACACTTCAAATGAATGTAAATGCGACACTTCCTTGCTAGGAAATAGCGTTTGCAGATGTCAACGTATCGTAGCAATAGAGATCTTATGCTTCTTAAAACGCGATATCGCATCTCATTTCTATGTTTCATGGTAAGATTAGATATGATTTACGATGTGTTATGTAGTCCACGTCTACACTTCAAATGAATGTGAATGCGACACTTCCTTGCTAGGAAATAGCGTTTGCAGATGTCTACGTATTGTAGGGATGGAGTTTTAGTGCTTCTTAAAACGTGATATCGCATCTCATTTCTATGTTTCATGATAAGATGTTATATTCATTGCGAAGTGTTATGTAGTCCACGTCTACACTTCAAATGAATGTAAATGCGACACTTCCTTGCTAGGAAATAGCGTTTGCAGATGTCTACGTATCGAAGCGATAAAGTTAAAATGCTTCTTAAAACGAGATATTGCATCTCATATCTATGTTTCATGGTAAGATATAATACTCATTGCGAAGTGTTACGCATTCCTCGTCTACGATTCAAATGGATGTAAATGCGAAACTTCCTTGCTAGGATGTAGCGTTTGCAAATTTCCACGTATCGAAGCAATAGATTTCAAATGCTTCTTAAAACGCGATATCGCATCTCATTTCTATGTTTCATGGTAAGATATAATATGATTGGGGAAGTGTTATGTATTACTCGTCTACACTTCAAATGAATGTAAATGCGACACTTCCTTGCAAGGAAATAGCGTTTGCAGATGTCTACGTATCGTAGCAATAGAGTTCTTATGATTCTTAAAACGCGATATCGTATCTCATTTCTATGTTTCATGGTAAGATATAATATGATTCGCGAAGTGTTATGTAGTCCTCGTCTACACTTCAAATGAATGTAAATGCGACAGTTCCTCGCTAGGATATAGCGTTTGGAGATGTCTACGTATCGTAGCAATAGATTTCCAATGCTTCTTAAAACGCGATATCGCATCTCATTTCTACGTTTCATGGTAAGATATAATATGATTGGAGAAGTGTTATGTATTCCTCGTCTACACTTCAAATGAATGTGAATGCGACACTTCCTCGCTAGGATATAGCGTTTGCAGATGTCTACGTATCGATGCAATAGAGTTCCAATGCTTCTTAAAACGCGATATCGCATCTCATTTCTATGTTTCATGGTAAGATATAATATGATTGGGGAAGTGTTATGTATTACTCGTCTACACTTCAAATGAATGTAAATGCGACACTTCCTTGCAAGGAAATAGCGTTTGCAGATGTCTAGGTATCGTAGCAATAGAGTTCTAATGCTTCTTAAAACGCGATATCGCATCTCATTTCTATGTTTCATGGTAAGATATAATATGATTTGCGAAGTGTTATGTATTCCTCGTATACGCTTCAAATGAATGTAAATGCGACACTTCCTTGCAAGGAAATAGCGTTTGCAAATGTCTACCTATCGTAGCAATAGTGTTATAATGATTCTTAAAACGCGATATCGCATCTCATTTCTATGTTTCATGGTAAGGTATAATATGATTTGCGAAGTGTTATGTATTTCTCGTCTACACTTCAAATGAATGTAAATGCGACACTTCCTCGCTAGGATATAGCGTTTGCAAATGTCTACGTATCGTAGCAATAGATTTCCAATGCTTCTTAAAACGCGATATCGCATCTCATTTCTATGTTTCATGGTAAGATATAATATGATTGGGGAAGTGTTATGTATTACTCGTCTACACTTCAAATAAATGTAAATGCGACACTTCCTTGGAAGGAAATAGCGTTTGCAGATGTCTACGTATCGTAGCAATAGAGTTCTTATGATTCTTAAAAAGCGATATCGCATCTCATTTCTATGTTTCATGGTAAGATATAATATGATTTGCGAAGTGTTATGTAGTCCTCGTCTACACTTCAAATGAATGTAAATGCGACACTTCCTTGCCAGGAAATAGCGTTTGCAGATGTCTACCTGTCGTAGCAATAGAGTTCTAATGCTTCTTAAAACGCGATATCGCATCTCATTTCCATGTTTCATGGTAAGATATAATATGATTTGCGAAGTGTTACGTATTCCTCTTCTACACTTCAAATGAATGTAAATGCGACACTTCCTTGCAAGGAAATAGCGTTTGCAGATGTCAACGTATCGTAGGGATAGAGTTCTAATGCTTCTTAAAACGAGATATCGCATCTCATTTCTATGTTTCATGATAAGATATAATATTCATTGCGAAGTGTTATGCATTCCTCGCCTACACTTCAAATGAATGTAAATGCCACACTTCCCTGCTAGGAAGTAGCGTCTGCAGATGACTAGGTATCGTAGCAATAAAGTTCTAATGCTTCTTAAAACGCGATATCGCATCTCATTCCTATGTTTCATGATAAGATATAATATGATATGCGAAGTGTCATGTATTCTTCGTCTACACTTCAAATGAATGTAAATGCGACACTTCCTTGCTAGGAAATAGCGATTGCAGATGTCTACGTATCGTAGCAATAGAGTTCATATGATTCTTAAAACGCGATATCGCATCTCATTTCTATGTTTCATGGTAAGATATAATATGATATGCGAAGTGTCATGTATTCCTCGTCTACACTTCAAATGAATGTAAATGCGACACTTCCTTGCTAGGAAATAGCGTTTGCAGATGTCAACGTATCGTAGCAATAGAGATCTTATGCTTCTTAAAACGCGATATCGCATCTCATTTCTATGTTTCATGGTAAGATTAGATATGATTTACGATGTGTTATGTAGTCCACGTCTATACTTCAAATGAATGTGAATGCGACACTTCCTTGCTAGGAAATAGCGTTTGCAGATGTCTACGTATTGTAGGGATGGAGTTTTAGTGCTTCTTAAAACGTGATATCGCATCTCATTTCTATGTTTCATGATAAGATGTTATATTCATTGCGAAGTGTTATGTAGTCCACGTCTACACTTCAAATGAATGTAAATGCGACACTTCCTTGCTAGGAAATAGCGTTTGCAGATGTCTACGTATCGAAGCGATAAAGTTCAAATGCTTCTTAAAACGAGATATTGCATCTCATATCTACGTTTCATGGTAAGATATAATACTCATTGCGAAGTGTTACGCATTCCTCGTCTACGATTCAAATGGATGTAAATGCGAAACTTCCTTGCTAGGAAGTAGCGTTTGCAAATTTCCACGTATCGAAGCAATAGATTTCAAATGCTTCTTAAAACGCGATATCGCATCTCATTTCTATGTTTCATGGTAAGATATAATATGATTGGGGAAGTGTTATGTATTACTCGTCTACACTTCAAATGAATGTAAATGCGACACTTCCTTGCAAGGAAATAGCGTTTGCAGATGTCTACGTATCGTAGCAATAGAGTTCTTATGATTCTTAAAACGCGATATCGTATCTCATTTCTATGTTTCATGGTAAGATATAATATGATTCGCGAAGTGTTATGTAGTCCTCGTCTACACTTCAAATGAATGTAAATGCGACAGTTCCTCGCTAGGATATAGCGTTTGGAGATGTCTACGTATCGTAGCAATAGATTTCCAATGCTTCTTAAAACGCGATATCGCATCTCATTTCTACGTTTCATGGTAAGATATAATATGATTGGAGAAGTGTTATGTATTCCTCGTCTACACTTCAAATGAATGTGAATGCGACACTTCCTCGCTAGGATATAGCGTTTGCAGATGTCTACGTATCGATGCAATAGAGTTCCAATGCTTCTTAAAACGCGATATCGCATCTCATTTCTATGTTTCATGGTAAGATATAATATGATTGGGGAAGTGTTATGTATTACTCGTCTACACTTCAAATGAATGTAAATGCGACACTTCCTTGCAAGGAAATAGCGTTTGCAGATGTCTAGGTATCGTAGCAATAGAGTTCTAATGCTTCTTAAAACGCGATATCGCATCTCATTTCTATGTTTCATGGTAAGATATAATATGATTTGCGAAGTGTTATGTATTCCTCGTATACGCTTCAAATGAATGTAAATGCGACACTTCCTTGCAAGGAAATAGCGTTTGCAAATGTCTACCTATCGTAGCAATAGTGTTCTAATGATTCTTAAAACGCGATATCGCATCTCATTTCTATGTTTCACGGTAAGGTATAATATGATTTGCGAAGTGTTATGTATTTCTCGTCTACACTTCAAATGAATGTAAATGCGACACTTCCTCGCTAGGATATAGCGTTTGCAAATGTCTACGTATCGTAGCAATAGATTTCCAATGCTTCTTAATACGCGATATCGCATCTCATTTCTATGTTTCATGGTAAGATATAATATGATTGGGGAAGTGTTATGTATTACTCGTCTACACTTCAAATAAATGTAAATGCGACACTTCCTTGGAAGGAAATAGCGTTTGCAGATGTCTACGTATCGTAGCAATAGAGTTCTTATGATTCTTAAAAAGCGATATCGCATCTCATTTCTATGTTTCATGGTAAGATATAATATGATTTGCGAAGTGTTATGTATTTCTCGTCTACACTTCAAATGAATGTAAATGCGACACTTCCTCGCTAGGAAATAGCGTTTGCAAATGTCTACCTATCTTAGAAATAGTGTTCTAATACTTCTTAAAACGCGATATCGCATCTCATTTCTATGTTTCATGGTAAGATATAATATGATTTGCGAAGTGTTATGTATTCCTCGTATACACTTCAAATGAATGTAAATGCGACACTTCCTTGCAAGGAAATAGCGTTTGCAAATGTCTACCTATCGTAGCAATAGTGTTCTAATGATTCTTAAAACGCGATATCGCATCTCATTTCTATGTTTCATGGTAAGGTACAATATGATTTGCGAAGTGTTATGTATTTCTCGTCTACACTTCAAATGAATGTAAATGCGACACTTCCTCGCTAGGATATAGCGTTTGCAAATGTCTACGTATCGTAGCAATAGATTTCCAATGCTTCTTAAAACGCGATATCGCATCTCATTTCTATGTTTCATGGTAAGATATAATATGATTGGGGAAGTGTTATGTATTACTCGTCTACACTTCAAATAAATGTAAATGCGACACTTCCTTGGAAGGAAATAGCGTTTGCAGATGTCTACGTATCGTAGCAATAGAGTTCTTATGATTCTTAAAAAGCGATATCGCATCTCATTTCTATGTTTCATGGTAAGATATAATATGATTTGCGAAGTGTTATGTAGTCCTCGTCTACACTTCAAATGAATGTAAATGCGACACTTCCTTGCCAGGAAATAGCGTTTGCAGATGTCTACCTGTCGTAGCAATAGAGTTCTAATGCTTCTTAAAACGCGATATCGCATCTCATTTCCATGTTTCATGGTAAGATATAATATGATTTGCGAAGTGTTACGTATTCCTCTTCTACACTTCAAATGAATGTAAATGCGACACTTCCTTGCAAGGAAATAGCGTTTGCAGATGTCAACGTATCGTAGGGATAGAGTTCTAATGCTTCTTAAAATGAGATATCGCATCTCATTTCTATGTTTCATGATAAGATATAATATTCATTGCGAAGTGTTATGCATTCCTCGCCTACACTTCAAATGAATGTAAATGCCACACTTCCCTGCTAGGAAGTAGCGTCTGCAGATGACTAGGTATCGTAGCAATAAAGTTCTAATGCTTCTTAAAACGCGATATCGCATCTCATTCCTATGTTTCATGATAAGATATAATATGATATGCGAAGTGTCATGTATTCTTCGACTACACTTCAAATGAATGTAAATGCCACACTTCCCTGCTAGGAAATAGCGTCTGCAGATGACTAGGTATCGTAGCAATAGAGTTCTAATGCTTCTTAAAGCGCGATATCGCATCTCATTTCTATGTTTCATGATAAGATAGAATAAGATTTGCGAAGTGTCATGTATTCCCCGTCTACACTTCAAATGAATGTAAATGCCACACTTCCCTGCTAGGAAATAGCGTCTGCAGATGACTAGGGTTTGTAGCAATAGAGTTCTAATGCTTCTTAAAGCGCGATATCGCATCTCATTTCTATGTTTCATGGTAAGATAAAATATGATTTGCGAAGTGTCATGTATTGTTCGTCTACACTTCAAATGAATGTAAATGCGACACTTCCTTGCTAGGAAATAGCGATTGCAGATGTCTACGTATCGTAGCAATAGAGTTCATATGATTCTTAAAACGCGATATCGCATCACATTTCTATGTTTCATGGTAAGATATAATATGATATGCGAAGTGTCATGTATTCCTCGTCTACACTTCAAATGAATGTAAATGCGACACTTGCTTGCTAGGAAGTAGCGTTTGCAGATGTCAACGTATCGTAGCAATAGAGATCTTATGCTTCTTAAAACGCGATATCGCATCTCATTTCTATGTTTCATGGTAAGATTAGATATGATTTACGAAGTGTTATGTAGTCCACGTCTACACTTCAAATGAATGTGAATGCGACACTTCCTTGCTAGGAAATAGCGTTTGCAGATGTCTACGTATTGTAGGGATGGAGTTTTAGTGCTTCTTAAAACGTGATATCGCATCTCATTTCTATGTTTCATGATAAGATGTTATATTCATTGCGAAGTGTTATGTAGTCCACGTCTACACTTCAAATGAATGTGAATGCGACACTTCCTTGCTAGGAAATAGCGTTTGCAGATGTCTACGTATCGTAGGGATGGAGTTCTAGTGCTTCTTAAAACGTGATATCGCATCTCATTTCTATGTTTCATGATAAGATGTAATATTCATTGCGAAGTGTTATGTAGTCCTCGTCTACACTTCAAATGAATGTAAATGCAATACTTCCTTGCAAGGAAATAGCGTCTGCAGATGTCTACGTATCGATGCAATAGAGTTCAAGTGCTTCTTAAAACGAGATATCGCATCTCATATCTATGTTTCATGATAAGATATAATATTCATTGCGAAGTGTCATGTATTCTTCGTCTACACTTCAAATGAATGTAAATGCCACACTTCCCTGCTAGGAAATAGCGTCTGCAGATGACTAGGTATCGTAGCAATAGAGTTCTAATGCTTCTTAGAGCGCGATATCGCATCTCATTTCTATGTTTCATGGTAAGATAGAATAAGATTTGCGAAGTGTCATGTATTCCCCGTCTACACTTCAAATGAATGTAAATGCCACACTTCCCTGCTAGGAAATAGAGTCTGCAGATGACTAGGGTTTGTAGCAATAGAGTTCTAATGCTTCTTAAAGCGCGATATCGCATCTCATTTCTATGTTTCATGGTAAGATAAAATATGATTTGCGAAGTGTCATGTATTGTTCGTCTACACATCAAATGAATGTAAATGCGACTCTTCCTTGCAAGGAAATAGCGTTTGCAGATGTCTACGTATCGTAGCAATAGAGTTACAATGCTTCTTAAAACGCGATATCGCACCTCATTTCTGTGTTTCATGGTAAGATATAATATGATTGGGGAAGTGTTATGTATTACTCGTCTACACTTCAAATGAATGTAAATGCGACACTTCCTTGCAAGGAAATAGCGTTTGCAGATGTCTACGTATCGTAGCAATAGAGTTCTTATGATTCTTAAAACGCGATATCGAATCTCATTTCTATGTTTCATGGTAAGATATAATATGATATGCGAAGTGTCATGTATTCCTCGTCTACACTTCAAATGAATGTAAATGCGACACTTCCTTGCTAGGAAGTAGCGTTTGCAGATGTCAACGTATCGTAGCAATAGAGATCTTATGCTCCTTAAAACGCGATATCGCATCTCATTTCTATGTTTCATGGTAAGATAGAATATGATTCGCGAAGTGTTATGTATTCCTCGTCTACACTTCAAATGAATGTAAATGCGACACTTCCTTGCTAGGAAATAGCGTTTGCAGATGTCTACGTATCGAAGCGATAGAGTTCAAATGCTTCTTAAAACGGGATATTGCATCTCATATCTATGTTTCATGGTAAGATATAATACTCATTGCGAAGTGTTACGCATTCCTCGTCTACGATTCAAATGGATGTAAATGCGAAACTTCCTTGCTAGGAAGTAGCGTTTGCAAATGTCCACGTATCGAAGCAATAGAGTTCAAATGCTTCTTAAAACGCGATATCGCATCTCATTTCTATGTTTCATGGTAAGATATAATATGATTGGGGAAGTGTTATGTATTACTCGTCTACACTTCAAATGAATGTAAATGCGACACTTCCTTGCAAGGAAATAGCGTTTGCAGATGTCTACGTATCGTAGCAATAGAGTTCTTATGATTCTTAAAACGCGATATCGTATCTCATTTCTATGTTTCATGGTAAGATATAATATGATTCGCGAAATGTTATGTAGTCCTCGTCTACACTTCAAATGAATGTAAATGCGACAGTTCCTCGCTAGGATATAGCGTTTGGAGATGTCTACGTATCGTAGCAATAGATTTCCAATGCTTCTTAAAACGCGATATCGCATCTCATTTCTACGTTTCATGGTAAGATATAATATGATTGGAGAAGTGTTATGTATTCCTCGTCTACACTTCAAATGAATGTGAATGCGACACTTCCTCGCTAGGATATAGCGTTTGCAGATGTCTACGTATCGTAGCAATAGATTTCCAATGCTTCTTAAAACGCGATATCGCATCTCATTTCTACGTTTCATGGTAAGATACAATATGATTGGAGATGTGTTATGTATTCCTCGTCTACACTTCAAATGAATGTAAATGCGACACTTCCTTGCAAGGAAATAGCGTTTGCAAATGTCTACCTATTTAGCAATAGTGTTCCAATACTTCTTAAAACGCGATATCGCATCTCATTTCTATGTTTCATGGTAAGATATAATATGATTTGCGAAGTGTTATGTATTCCTCGTCTACACTTCAAATGAATGTAAATGCGACACTTCCTTGCAAGGAAATAGCGTTTGCAGATGTCTACGTATCGAAGCAATAGAGTTCCAATGCTTCTTAAAACGCGATATCGCATCTCATTTCTATGTTTCATGGTAAGATATAATATGATTGGGGAAGTGTTATGTATTACTCGTCTACACTTCAAATGAATGTAAATGCGACACTTCCTTGCAAGGAAATAGCGTTTGCAGATGTCTACGTATCGTAGCAATAGAGTTCTTATGATTCTTAAAACGCGATATCGCATCTCATTTCTATGATTCATGGTAAGATATAATATGATTCGCGAAGTGTTATGTAGTCCTCGTCTACACTTCAAATGAATGTAAATGCGACACTTCCTTGCAAGGAAATAGCGTTTGGAGATGTCTACGTATCGAAGCAATAGCGTTCAAATGCTTCTTAAAACGCGATATCGCATCTCATCTCTATGTTTCATGGTAAGATATAATATGATTTGCGAAGTGTTATGTATTCCTCGTCTACACTTCAAATGAATGTAAATGCGACACTTCTTTGCTAGGAAATAGCGTTTGCAAATGTCTACCTATAGTAGCAATAGTGTTCTAATGCTTCTTAAAACGCGATATCGCATCTCATTTCTATGTTTCATGGTAAGATATAATATGATTTGCGAAGTATCATGTATTCCTCGTCTACACTTCAAATGAATGTAAATGCGACACTTCCTTGCTAGGAAATAGCGATTGCAGATGTCTACGTATCGTAGCAATAGAGTTCATATGATTCTTAAAACGCGATATCGCATCTCATTTCTATGTTTCATGGTAAGATATAATATGATATGCGAAGTGTCATGTATTCCTCGTTTACACTTCAAATGAATGTAAATGCGACACTTCCTTGCTAGGAAATAGCGTTTGCAAATGTCAACGTATCGTAGCAATAGAGATCTTATGCTTCTTAAAACGCGATATCGCATCTCATTTCTATGTTTCATGGTAAGATTAGATATGATTTACGAAGTGTTATGTAGTCCACGTCTACACTTCAAATGAATGTGAATGCGACACTTCCTTGCTAGGAAATAGCGTTTGCAGATGTCTACGTATTGTAGGGATGGAGTTTTAGTGCTTCTTAAAACGTGATATCGCATCTCATTTCTATGTTTCATGATAAGATGTTATATTCATTGCGAAGTGTTATGTAGTCCACGTCTACACTTCAAATGAATGTAAATGCGACACTTCCTTACTAGGAAATAGCGTTTGCAGATGTCTACGTATCGAAGCGATAAAGTTCAAATGCTTCTTAAAACGAGATATTGCATCTCATATCTATGTTTCATGGTAAGATATAATACTCATTGCGAAGTGTTACGCATTCCTCGTCTACGATTCAAATGGATGTAAATGCGAAACTTCCTTGGTAGGAAGTAGCGTATGCAAATGTCCACGTATCGAAGCAATAGAGTTCAAATGCTTCTTAAAACGCGATATCGCATCTCATTTCTATGTTTCATGGTAAGATATAATATGATTGGGGAAGTGTTATGTATTACTCGTCTACACTTCAAATGAATGTAAATGCGACACTTCCTTGCAAGGAAATAGCGTTTGCAGATGTCTACGTATCGTAGCAATAGAGTACTTATGATTCTTAAAACGCGATATCGTATCTCATTTCTATGTTTCATGGTAAGATATAATATGATTCGCGAAGTGTTATGTAGTCCTCGTCTACACTTCAAATGAATGTAAATGCGACAGTTCCTCGCTAGGATATAGCGTTTGGAGATGTCTACGTATCGTAGCAATAGATTTCCAATGCTTCTTAAAACGCGATATCGCATCTCATTTCTACGTTTCATGGTAAGATATAATATGATTGGAGAAGTGTTATGTATTCCTCGTCTACACTTCAAATGAATGTGAATGCGACACTTCCTCTCTAGGATATAGCGTTTGCAGATGTCTACGTATCGATGCAATAGAGTTCCAATGCTTCTTAAAACGCGATATCGCATCTCATTTCTATGTTTCATGGTAAGATATAATTTGATTGGGGAAGTGTTATGTATTACTCGTCTACACTTCAAATGAATGTAAATGCGACACTTCCTTGCAAGGAAATAGCGTTTGCAGATGTCTAGGTATCGTAGCAATAGAGTTCTAATGCTTCTTAAAACGCGATATCGCATCTCATTTCTATGTTTCATGGTAAGATATAATATGATTTGCGAAGTGTTATGTATTACTCGTCTACACTTCAAATGAATGTAAATGCGACACTTCCTTGCAAGGAAATAGCGTTTGCAGATGTCTACGTATCGTAGCAATAGAGTTCTTATGATTCTTAAAACGCGATATCGTATCTCATTTCTATGTTTCATGGTAAGATATAATATGATTCGCGAAATGTTATGTAGTCCTCGTCTACACTTCAAATGAATGTAAATGCGACACTTCCTCGCTAGGATATAGCGTTTGCAGATGTCTACGTATCGTAGCAATAGATTTCCAATGCTTCTTAAAACGCGATATAGCATCTCATTTCTACGTTTCATGGTAAGATACAATATGATTGGAGAAGTGTTATGTATTCCTCGTCTACACTTCAAATGAATGTAAATGCGACACTTCCTTGCAAGGAAATAGCGTTTGCAGATGTCTAGGCATCGTAGCAATAGAGTTCTAATGCTTCTTAAAACGCGATATCGCATCTCATTTCTATGTTTCATGGTAAGATATAATATGATTTGCGAAGTGTCATGTATTCCTCGTTTACACTTCAAATGAATGTAAATGCGACACTTCCTTGCTAGGAAATAGCGTTTGCAGATGTCTACGTATCGAAGCGAGAAAGTTCAAATGCTTCTTAAAACGAGATATTGCATCTCATATCTATGTTTCATGGTAAGATATAATACTCATTGCGAAGTGTTACGCATTCCTCGTCTACGATTCAAATGGATGTAAATGCGAAACTTCCTTGCTAGGAAGTAGCGTATGCAAATGTCCACGTATCGAAGCAATAGAGTTCAAATGCTTCTTAAAACGCGATATCGCATCTCATTTCTATGTTTCATGGTAAGATATAATATGATTGGGGAAGTGTTATGTATTACTCGTCTACACTTCAAATGAATGTAAATGCGACACTTCCTTGCAAGGAAATAGCGTTTGCAGATGTCTACGTATCGTAGCAATAGAGTACTTATGATTCTTAAAACGCGATATCGTATCTCATTTCTATGTTTCATGGTAAGATATAATATGATTCGCGAAGTGTTATGTAGTCCTCGTCTACACTTCAAATGAATGTAAATGCGACAGTTCCTCGCTAGGATATAGCGTTTGGAGATGTCTACGTATCGTAGCAATAGATTTCCAATGCTTCTTAAAACGCGATATCGCATCTCATTTCTACGTTTCATGGTAAGATATAATATGATTGGAGAAGTGTTATGTATTCCTCGTCTACACTTCAAATGAATGTGAATGCGACACTTCCTCTCTAGGATATAGCGTTTGCAGATGTCTACGTATCGATGCAATAGAGTTCCAATGCTTCTTAAAACGCGATATCGCATCTCATTTCTATGTTTCATGGTAAGATATAATTTGATTGGGGAAGTGTTATGTATTACTCGTCTACACTTCAAATGAATGTAAATGCGACACTTCCTTGCAAGGAAATAGCGTTTGCAGATGTCTAGGTATCGTAGCAATAGAGTTCTAATGCTTCTTAAAACGCGATATCGCATCTCATTTCTATGTTTCATGGTAAGATATAATATGATTTGCGAAGTGTTATGTATTCCTCGTCTACACTTCAAATGAATGTAAATGCGACACTTCCTTGCAAAGAAATAGCGTTTGCAAATATCTACGTATCGAAGCAATAGAGTTCATATGCTTCTTAAAACGAGATATTGCACCTCATATTTATGTTTCATGATAAGATATAATATTCATTGCGAAGTGTTATGCATTCCTCGTATACACATCAAAAGAATGTAAATGCGACACTTCCTTGCAAGGAAATAGCGTTTGCAAATGTCTACCTATCGTAGCAATAGTGTTCTAATGCTCCTTAAAACGCGATATCGCATCTCATTTCTATGTTTCATGGTAAGATATAATGTGATTTGCGAAGTGTCATATAATCCTCGTCTACACTTCAAATTAATGTAAATGCGACACTTCCATGCTAGGAAATAGCGTCTGCAGATGTCTAGGTATCGTAGCAGTAGAGTTCAAATGCTTCTTAAAACGAGATATTACATCTCATTTCTATGTTTCATGGTAAGATATAATATGATTTGCGAAGTGTCATGTATTCCTCGTCTACACTTCAAGTGAATGTAAATGCGACACTTCCTTGCTAGGAAATAGCGTCTGCAGATGTATAGGTATCGTAGCAATAGAGTTCAAATGCTTCTTAAAACGAGATATTGCATCTCATATCTATGTTTCATGATAAGATACAATATACATTGCGAAGTGTTATGCATTCCTCGTCTACGATTCAAATGAATGTAAATGCGACACTTCCTTGCAAGGAAATAGCGTTTGCAGATGTCTAGGTATCGTAGCAATAGAGTTCAAATGCTTCTTAAAACGATATATTGCATCTCATATCTATGTTTCATGATAAGATTTAATATTCATTGCGAAGTGTTATGCATTCCTCGTCTACGATTCAAATGAATGTAAATGCGACACTTCCTTGCTAGGAAATAGTATCTGCAGATGTCTAGGTATCGTAGCGATAGAGTTCTAACGCTTCTTAAAACTCGATATCGCATCTCATTTCTATGTTGCATGATAGGATATAATATTCATTGTAAAGTGATATGTATACCTCGTATTCTCTTCAGAAGAATGTAAATGCGATACTTCCTTGCATGGAAATAGCGTTTGCAGATGTCTACGAATCGAAGCAATAGAGTTCAAATGCTTCTTAAAACGAGATATTGCACCTCATATCTATGTTTCATGATAAGATTTAATATTCATTGCGAAGTGTTATGCATTCCTCGTCTACGATTCAAATGAATGTAAATGCGACACTTCCTTGCTAGGAAATAGCGTCTGCAGATGTCTAGGTATCGTAGCAATAGAGTTCAAATGCTTCTTAAAACGAGATATTGCATCTCATATCTATGTTTCATGATAAGATACAATATATACTGCGAAGTGTTATGCATTCCTCGTCTACGATTCAAATGAATGTAAATGCGACACTTCCTTGCAAGGAAATAGCGTTTGCAGATGTCTAGGTATCGTAGCAATAGTGTTCTAATGCTTCTTAAAACGCGATATCGCATCTCATTTCTATGTTTCATGGTAAGATATAATATGATTTGCGAAGTGTCATATATTCCTCGTCTACACTTCAAATGAATGTAAATGCGACACTTCCATGCTAGGAAATAGCGTCTGCGGATGTCTAGGTATCGTAGCAGTAGAGCTCAAATGCTTCTTAAAACGAGATATTGCATTTCATTTCTATGTTTCATGGTAAGATATAATATGATTTGCGAAGTGTCATGTATTCCTCGTCTGCACTTCAAATGAATGAAAATGCGACACTTCCTTGCTAGGAAATAGCGTCTGCAGATGTCTAGGTATCGTAGCAATAGAATTCAAATTCTTCCTAAACCAGATATTGCATCTCATATCTATGTTTCATGATAAGATACAATATACATTGCGAAGTGTTATGCATTCCTCGTCTACGATTCAAATGAATGTAAATGCGACACTTCCTTGCAAGGAAATAGCGTTTGCAGACGTCTAGGCATCGTAGCAATAGAGTTCTAATGCTTCTTAAAACGCGATATCGCATCTCAGTTCTATGTTTCATGGTAAGATATAAAATGACTTGCGAAGTCTTATGTATTCCTCGTCTACACTTCAAATGAATGTAAATGCGACACTTCCTTGCAAAGAAATAGCGTTTGCAAATGTCTACGTATCGAAGCAATAGAGTTCAAATGCTTCTTAAAACGAGATATTGTATCTCATATTTATGTTTCATGATAAGATATAATATTCATTGCGAAGTGTTATGCATTCCTCGTCTATGATTCAAATGAACGTAAATGCGACACGTCCATGCAGGGAAATAGCGTTTGCAGATGTCTAGGTATCGTAGCAATAGAGTTCTAATGCTTCCTAAAACGCGATATTGCATCTCATTTCTATGTTTCATGGTAAGATATAATATGATTTGCGAAGTGTTATGTATTCCTCGTCTACGATTCAAATGAAAGTAAATGCGACACTTCCTTGCAAGGAAAGAGCGTTTGCAGATATCTACGTATCGTAGCAATAGAGTTCTTATGATTCTTAAAACGCGATATCGCATCTCATTTCTATGTTTTTTCGTAAGATATAATATGATTTGCAAAGTGTTATGTATTCCTCGTTTACACTTCAAATGAATGTAAATGCGACACTTCCTTGCAAGGAAATAGCGTTTGCAGATGTCTAGGTATCGTAGCAATAGAGTTCATATGATTCTTAAAACGCGATATCGCATCTCATTTCTATGTTTCATGGTAAGATAAAACATGATTTGCGAAGTGTTATGTATTCCTCGTCTACACTTCAAATGAATGAAAATGCGACACTTCCTAGCAAGGAAATAGCGTTTGCAGATGTCTACGTATCGTAGCAATAGAGTTCTAATGCTTCCTAAAACGCGATATCGCATCTCATTTGTATGTTTCATGGTAAGATATAATATGATTTGCGAAGTGTTATGTATTCCTCGTATACGATTCAAATGAATGTAAATGCGGCACTTCCTTGAGAGGAAATAGCGTCTGCAGATGTCTAGGTATCGTAGCGATAGAGTTCTAATGCTTCTCAAAACACAATATCGCATCTCATTTCTATGTTTCATGGTAAGATATAATATGATTCGCGAAGTGTGATGTATTCCTCGTCTACACTTCAAATGAATGTAAATGCGACACTTCCTTGCAAGGAAATAGCGTTTGCATATGTCTACCTATCGTAGCAGTAGAGTTCTAATGCTTCTTAAAACGCGATATCGCATCTCATTTCTGTGTTTCATGGTAAGATATAAAATGACTTGCGAAGTGTTATGTATTCCTCATCTGCACTTCAAATGAATGTGAATGCGACACTTCCTCGCTAGGAAATAGCGTTTGCAGGTGTCTACGTATCGTAGCCATAGAGTTCTTATGATTCTTAAAACGAGATATTGCATCTCATATCTATGTTTCATGATAAGATATATTATTCATTGCGAAGTGTTATGCATTCCTCGTCTATGATTCAAATGAACGTAAATGCGACACGTCCTTGCAAGGAAATAGCGTTTGCAGATGTCTAGGTATCGTAGCAATAGAGTTCTAATGCTTCCTAAAACGCGATATCGCATCTCATTTCTATGTTTCATGGTAAGATATAATATGATTTGCAAAGTGTTATGTATTCCTCGTCTACACTTCAAATGAATGAAAATGCGACACTTCCCAGCAAGGAAATAGCGTTTGCAGATGTCTACGTATCGTAGCAATAGAGTTCTAATGCTTCTTAAAACGCGATATCGCATCTCATTTCTATGTTTCATGGTAAGATATAACATGATTTGCGAAGTGTTATGTATTCCTCGTCTACACTTCAAATGAATGAAAATGCGACACTTCCTAGCAAGGAAATAGCGTTTGCAGATGTCTACGTATCGTAACAATAGAGTTCTAATGCTTCCTAAAACGCGATATCGCATCTCATTTGTATGTTTCATGGTAAGATATAATATGATTTGCGAAGTGTTATGTATTCCTCGTATACGATTCAAATGAATGTAAATGCGGCACTTCCTTGAGAGGAAATAGCGTCTGCAGATGTCTAGGTATCGTAGCGATAGAGTTCTAATGCTTCTCAAAACACAATATCGCATCTCATTTCTATGTTTCATGGTAAGATATAATATGATTCGCGAAGTGTGATGTATTCCTCGTCTACACTTCAAATGAATGTAAATGCGACACTTCCTTGCAAGGAAATAGCGTTTGCATATGTCTACCTATCGTAGCAGTAGAGTTCTAATGCTTCTTAAAACGCGATATCGCATCTCATTTCTGTGTTTCATGGTAAGATATAAAATGACTTGCGAAGTGTTATGTATTCCTCATCTGCACTTCAAATGAATGTGAATGCGACACTTCCTCGCTAGGAAATAGCGTTTGCAGGTGTCTACGTATCGTAGCCATAGAGTTCTTATGATTCTTAAAACGAGATATTGCATCTCATATCTATGTTTCATGATAAGATATATTATTCATTGCGAAGTGTTATGCATTCCTCGTCTATGATTCAAATGAACGTAAATGCGACACGTCCTTGCAAGGAAATAGCGTTTGCAGATGTCTAGGTATCGTAGCAATAGAGTTCTAATGCTTCCTAAAACGCGATATCGCATCTAATTTCTATGTTTCATGGTAAGATATAATATGATTTGCAAAGTGTTATGTATTCCTCGTCTACACTTCAAATGAATGAAAATGCGACACTTCCTAGCAAGGAAATAGCGTTTGCAGATGTCTACGTATCGTAACAATAGAGTTCTAATGCTTCCTAAAACGCGATATCGCATCTCATTTGTATGTTTCATCTTAAGATATAATATGATTTGCGAAGTGTTATGTATTCCTCGTATACGATTCAAATGAATGTAAATGCGGCACTTCCTTGAGAGGAAATAGCGTCTGCAGATGTCTAGGTATCGTAGCGATAGAGTTCTAATGCTTCTCAAAACACAATATCGCCTCTCATTTCTATGTTTCATGGTAAGATATAAGTCTACGTATCGTAGCAATAGAGTTCTAATGCTTCTTAAAACGCGATATCGAATCTCATTTCTATGTTTCATGGTAAGATATAATATTATTTGCGAAGTGTTATGTATTCCTCGTCTACACTTCATATGAATGTTAATGCGACACTTCCTTGCAAGGAAAGAGCGTTTGCAGCTGTCTACGTATCGTAGCAATGGAGTTCTTATGATTCTTAAAACGCGATATCGCATCTCACTTCTATGTTTCATCGTAAGATATAATATGATTTGCAAAGTGTTATGTATTCCTCGTCTACACTTCAAATGAACGTAAATGCGACACGTCCTTGCAAGGAAATAGCGTTTGCAGATGTCTAGGTATCGTAGCAATAGAGTTCTAATGCTTCCTAAAACGCGATATCGCATCTCATTTCTATGTTTCATGGTAAGATATAATATGATTTGCGAAGTGTTATGTATTCCTCGTCTACGATTCAAATGAAAGTAAATGCGACACTCCCTTGCAAGGAAATAGCGATTGCAGATGTCTACGTATCGTAGCAATGGAGTTCATATGATTCTTAAAACGCGATATCGCATCTCATTTCTATGTTTCATGGTAAGATATAACATGATTTGCGAAGTGTTATGTATTCCTCGTCTACACTTCAAATGAATGAAAATGCGACACTTCCTAGCAAGGAAATAGCGTTTGCAGATGTCTACGTATCGTAGCAATAGAGTTCTAATGCTTCTTAAAACGCGATATCGAATCTTATTTCTATGTTTCATGGTAAGATATAATACTATTTGCGAAGTGATATGTATTCCTCGTCTACACTTCATATGAATGTTAATGCGACACTTCCTTGCAAGGAAAGAGCGTTTGCAGATGTCTACGTATCGTAGCAACAGATTTCTTATGATTCTTAAAACGCGATATCGCATCTCATTTCTATGTTTTTTCGTAAGATATAATATGATTTGCAAAGTGTTATGTATTCCTCGTCTACACTTCAAATGAGTGTAAATGCGACACTTCCTTGCAAGGAAATGGCGTTTGCAGATGTCTAGGTATCGTAGCAATGGAGTTCATATGATTCTTAAAACGCGATATCGCATCTCATTTCTATGTTTCATGGTAAGATTTAATATTCATTGCGAAGTGTTATGCATTCCTCGTCTACGATTCAAATGAATGAAAATGCGACACTTCCTAGCAAGGAAATAGCGTTTGCAGATGTCTACGTATCGTAGCAATAGAGTTCTAATGCTTCCTAAAACGCGATATCGCATCTCATTTGTATGTTTCATCTTAAGATATAATATGATTTGCGAAGTGTCATGTATTCCTCGTATACGATTCAAATGAATGTAAATGCGGCACTTCCTTGAAAGGAAATAGCGTCTGCAGATGTCTAGGTATCGTAGCGATAGAGTTCTAATGCTTCTCAAAACACAATATCGCATCTCATTTCTATGTTTCATGGTAAGATATAATATGATTCGCGAAGTGTGATGTATTCCTCGTCTACACTTCAAATGAATGTAAATGCGACACTTCCTTGCAAGGAAATAGCGTTTGCATATATCTACCTATCCTAGCAGTAGAGTTCTAATGCTTCTTAAAACGCGATATCGCATCTCATTTCTATGTTTCATGGTAAGATATAATATGACTTTCGAAGTGTTATGTATTCCTCGTCTGCACTTCAAATGAATGTGAATGCGACACTTCCTCGGTAGGAAATAGCGTTTGCAGGTGTCTACGTATCGTAGCCATAGAGTTCTGATGCTTCTTAAAACGCGATAACGCATCTCATTTCTATGTTTCATGGTAAGATATAATATTCATTGCGAAGTGTTATGCATTCCTCGTCTATGATTCAAATGAACGTAAATGCGACACGTCCTTGCAAGGAAATAGCGTTTGCAGATGTCTAGGTATCGTAGCAATAGAGTTCTAATGCTTCCTAAAACGCGATATCGCATCTCATTTCTATGTTTCATGGTAAGATATAATATGATTTGCGAAGTGTTATGTATTCCTCGTCTACGATTCAAATGAAAGTAAATGCGACACTTCCTTGCAAGGAAATAGCGATTGCAGATGTCTACGTATCGAAGAAATAGAGTTCATATGATTCATAAAACGCGATATCGCATCTCATATCTATGTTTCATGGTAAGATATAACATGATTTGCGAAGTGTTATGCATTCCTCGTCTACACTTCAAATGAATGAAAATGCGACACTTCCTAGCAAGGAAATAGCGTTTGCAGATGTCTACGTATCGTAGCAATAGAGTTCTAATGCTTCTTAAAACGCGATATCGAATCTCATTTCTATGTTTCATGGTAAGATATAATATTATTTGCGAAGTGTTATGTATTCCTCGTCTACACTTCGTATGAATGTTAGTGCGACACTTCCTTGCAAGGAAAGAGCGTTTGCAGCTGTCTACGTATCGTAGCAATGGAGTTCTTATGATTCTTAAAACGCGATATCGCATCACACTTCTATGTTTCATCGTAAGATATAATATGATTTGCAAAGTGTTATGTATTCCTCGTCTACACTTCAAATGAATGTAAATGCGACACTTCCTTGCAAGAAAATAGCGTTTGCAGATGTCTAGGTATCGTAGCAATAGAGTTCTAATGCTTCCTAAAACGCGATATCGCATCTCATTTGTATGTTTCATGGTAAGATATAATATTATTTGCGAAGTGTTATGTATTCCTCGTCTACACTTCATATGAATGTTAATGCGACACTTCCTTGCAAGGAAAGAGCGTTTGCAGATGTCTAGGTATCGTAGCAATAGAGTTCATATGATTCTTAAAGCGCGATATCTCATCTCATTTCTATGTTTCATGGTAAGATATAACATGATTTGCGAAGTGTTATGTATTCCTCGTCTACACTTCAAATGAATGAAAATGCGACACTTCCTAGCAAGGAAATAGCGTTTGCAGATGTCTACGTATCGTAGCAATAGAGTTCTAATGCTTCTTAAAACGCGATATCGAATCTCATTTCTATGTTTCATGGTAAGATATAATATTATTTGCGAAGTGTTATGTATTCCTCGTCTACACTTCATATGAATGTTAATGCGACACTTCCTTGCAAGGAAAGAGCGTTTGCAGCTGTCTACGTATCGTAGCAATGGAGTTCTTATGATTCTTAAAACGCGATATCGCATCTCACTTCTATGTTTCATCGT
This sequence comes from Xylocopa sonorina, assembly GCF_050948175.1. Lineage (NCBI taxonomy): Eukaryota > Metazoa > Arthropoda > Insecta > Hymenoptera > Apidae > Xylocopa > Xylocopa sonorina. Next base: position 402,106 of record NW_027490271.1, on the reverse strand, counting down.
AAGATATAATATGATTTGCAAAGTGTTATGTATTCCTCGTCTACACTTCAAATGAACGTAAATGCGACACGTCCTTGCAAGGAAATAGCGTTTGCAGATGTCTAGGTATCGTAGCAATAGAGTTCTAATGCTTCCTAAAACGCGATATCGCATCTCATTTCTATGTTTCATGGTAAGATATAATATGATTTGCGAAGTGTTATGTATTCCTCGTCTACGATTCAAATGAAAGTAAATGCGACACTTCCTTGCAAGGAAATAGCGATTGCAGATGTCTAGGTATCGTAGCAATGGAGTTCATATGATTCTTAAAACGAGATATTGCATCTCATTTCTATGTTTCATGGTAAGATATAATATGATTTGCGAAGTGTTATGTATTCCTCGTCTACACTTCAAATGAATGTGAATGCGATACATCCTGGCTAGGAAATAGCGTTTGCAGATGTCTACGTATCGTAGCACTAGCTTTCTAATGCTTCTTAAAACGCGATATCGCTTCTCATTTCTGTCTTTCATGGTAAGATATAATATGATTTGCGAAGTGTCATGTATTCCTCTTCTACACTTCAAATGAATGTAAATGTGACACTTCATTGCTAGGAAACAGCGTTTGCAGATGTCTACCTATCGTAGTAGTAGAGTTCTTATGATTCTTAAAACGCGATATCGCATCTCATTTCTATGTTTCATGGTAAGATATAACATGATTTGCGATGTCTTATGTATTCCTAGTCTACACTTCAAATGAATGAAAATGCGACACTTCCTAGCAAGGAAATAGCGTTTGCAGATGTCAACGTATCGTAGCAATAGAGTTCAAATGCTTCTTAAAACGAGATATTGCATCTCATATTTATGTTTCATGATAAGATATAATATTCATTGCGAAGTGTTATGCATTCCTCGTCTAGGATTCAAATGAACGTAAATGCGACACGTCCATGCAAGGAAATAGCGTTTGCAGATGTCTAGGTATAGTAGCAATAGAGTTCTAATGCTTCCTAAAACGCGATATCGCATCTCATTTCTATGTTTCATGGTAAGATATAATATGATTTGCGAAGTGTTATGTATTCCTCGTCTCCGATTCAAATGAAAGTAACTGCGACACTTCCTTGCAAGGAAATAGCGATTGCAGATGTCTACGTATCGTAGCAATAGAGTTCATATGATTCTTAAAACGCGATATCGCATCTCATTTCTATGTTTCATGGTAAGATATAACATGATTTGCGAAGTGTTATGCATTCCTCGTCTACACTTCAAATGAATGTAAATGTGACACTTCATTGCTAGGAAACAGCGTTTGCAGATGTCTACCTATCGTAGCAGTAGAGTTCTTATGATTCTTATAACGCGATATCGCATCTCATTTCTATGTTTCATGGTAGGATATAATATGATTTGCGAAGTGTTATGTATTCCTCGTCTACACTTCAAATAAATGTGAATGCGACACTTCCTTGCAAGGAAATAGCGTTTGCAGATGTCTACGTACCGAAGCAACATAGTTCAAATGCTTCTTAAAACGAGATATTGCATCTCATTTCTATGTTTCATGATAAGATATAATATTCATTGCGAAGTGTTATGCATTCCTCGTCTGCGATTCAAATGAAAGTAAATGCGACACTTCCTTGCAAGGAAATAGCGATTGCAGATGTCTACGTATAGTAGCAATAGTGTTCATATGATTCTTAAAACGCGATATCGCATCTCATTTCTATGTTTCATGGTAAGATTTAATATTCATTGCGAAGTGTTATGCATTCCTCGTCTACGATTCAAATGAATGTAAATGCGACACTTCCTTGCAAGGAAATAGCGTTTGCAGATGTCTAGGTATCGTAGCAATAGAGTTCTAATGCTCCTTAGAACGCGATATCGCATCTCAGTTCTATGTTTCATGGTAAGATATAATATGATTTGCCAAGTGTTATGTATTCCTCGTCTACACTTCAAATGAATGTAAATGCGACACTTCCTTGCAAAGAAATAGCGTTTGCAAATGTCTGCGTATCGAAGAAATAGAGTTCAAATGCTTCTTAAAACGAGATATTGCATCTCATATTTATGTTTCATGATAAAGTATAATATTCATTGCGAAGTGTTATGCATTCCTCGTCTATGATTCAAATGAACGTAAATGCGACACGTCCTTGCAAGGAAATAGCGTTTGCAGATGTCTAGGTATCGTAGCATTAGAGTTCTAATGCTTCCTAAAATGCGATATCGCATCTCATTTCTATGTTTCATGGTAAGATATAATATGATTTGCGAAGTGTTATGTATTCCTCGTCTACGATTCAAATGAAAGTAAATGCGACACTTCCTTGCAAGGAAATAGCGATTGCAGATGTCTACGTATCGTAGCAATAGAGTTCATATGATTCTTAAAACGCGATATCGCATCTCATTTCTATGTTTCATGGTAAGATATAACATGATTTGCGAAGTGTTATGCATTCCTCGTCTACACTTCAAATGAATGAAAATGCGACACTTCCTAGCAAGGAAATAGCGTTTGCAGATGTCTACGTATCGTAGCAATAGAGTTCTAATGCTTCTTAAAACGCGATATCGAATCTCATTTCTATGTTTCATGGTAAGATATAATATTATTTGCGAAGTGTTATGTATTCCTCGTCTACACTTCATATGAATGTTAATGCGACACTTCCTTGCAAGGAAAGAGCGTTTGCAGCTGTCTACGTATCGTAGCAATGGAGTTCTTATGATTCTTAAAACGCGGTATCGCATCTCGTTTTTATGTTTCATCGTAAGATATAATATGATGTGCAAAGTGTTATGTATTCCTCGTCTACACTTCAAATGAATGTAAATGCGACACTTCCTTGCAAGGAAATAGCGTTTGCAGATGTCTAGGTATCGCAGCAATAGAGTTCTAATGCTTCCTAGAACGCGATATCGCATCTCATTTTATGTTTCATGGTAAGATATAATATTATTTGCGAAGTGTTATGTATTCCTCGTCTACACTTCATATGAATGTTAATGCGACACTTCCTTGCAAGGAAAGAGCGTTTGCAGATGTCTAGGTATCGTAGCAAAAGAGTTCATATGATTCTTAAAACGCGATATCGCATCTCATTTCTATGTTTCATGGTAAGATATAACATGATTTGCGAAGTGTTATGTATTCCTCGTCTACACTTCAAATGAATGAAAATGCGACACTTCCTAGCAAGGAAATAGCGTTTGCAGATGTCTACGTATCGTAGCAATAGAGTTCATATGATTCTTAAAACGCGATATCGCATCTCATTTCTATGTTTCATGGTAAGATTTAATATCCATTGCGAAGTGTTATGCATTCCTCGTCTACGATTCAAATGAATGTAAATGCGACACTTCCTTGCAAGGAAATAGCGTTTGCAGATGTCTAGGTATCGTAGCAACAGTGTTCTAATGCTTCTTAAAACGCGATATCGCATCTCAGTTCTATGTTTCATGGTAAGATATAATATGATTTGCCAAGTGTTATGTATTCCTCGTCTACACTTCAAATGAATGTAAATGCGACACTTCCTTGCAAAGAAATAGCGTTTGCAAATGTCTACGTATCGAAGCAATAGAGTTCAAATGCTTCTTAAAACGAGATATTGCATCTCATATTTATGTTTCATGATAAGATATAATATTCATTGCGAAGTGTTATGCATTCCTCGTCTATGATTCAAATGAACGTAAATGCGACACGTCCATGCAAGGAAATAGCGTTTGCAGATGTCTAGGTATAGTAGCAATAGAGTTCTAATGCTTCCTAAAACGCGATATCGCATCTCATTTCTATGTTTCATGGTAAGATATAATATGACTTGCGAAGTGTTATGTATTCCTCGTCTACACTTCAAATAAATGTGAATGCGACACTTCCTTGCAAGGAAATAGCGTTTGCAGATGTCTACGTACCGAAGCAATTGAGTTCAAATGCTTCTTAAAACGAGATATTGCATCTCATTTCTATGTTTCATGATAAGATATAATATTCATTGCGAAGTGTTATGCATTCCTCGTCTATGATTCAAATGAACGTAAATGCGACACGTCCATGCAAGGAAATAGCGTTTGCAGATGTCTAGGTATAGTAGCAATAGAGTTCTAATGCTTCCTAAAACGCGATATCGCATCTCATTTCTATGTTTCATGGTAAGATATAACATGATTTGCGAAGTGTTATGCATTCCTCGTCTACACTTCAAATGAATGAAAATGCGACACTTCCTAGCAAGGAAATAGCGTTTGCAGATGTCTACGTATCGTAGCAATAGAGTTCTAATGCTTCTTAAAACGCGATATCGCATCTCATTTGTATGTTCCATGGTAAGATATAATATGATTTGCGAAGTGTGATGTATTCCTCGTATACGATTCAATTGAATGTAAATGCGGCACTTCCTTGAAAGGAAATAGCGTCTGCAGATGTCTAGGTACCGTAGCGATAGAGTTCTAATGCTTCTCAAAGCACAATATCGCATCTCATTTCTATGTTTCATGGTAAGATATAATATGATTCGCGAAGTGTGATGTATTCCTCGTCTACACTTCAAATGAATGTAAATGCGACACTTCCTTGCAAGGAAATAGCGATTGCAGATGTCTACGTATAGTAGCAATAGTGTTCATATGATTCTTAAAACGCGATATCGCATCTCATTTCTATGTTTCATGGTAAGATATAACATGATTTGCGAAGTGTTATGCATTCCTCGTCTACACTTCAAATGAATGAAAATGCGACACTTCCTAGCAAGGAAATAGCGTTTGCAGATGTCTACGTATCGTAGCAATAGAGTTCTAATGCTTCTTAAAACGCGATATCGAATCTCATTTCTATGTTTCATGGTAAGATATAATATTATTTGCGAAGTGTTATGTATTCCTCGTCTACACTTCATATGAATGTTAATGCGACACTTCTTTGCAAGGAAAGAGCGTTTGCAGCTGTCTACGTATCGTAGCAATGGAGTTCTTATGATTCTTAAAACGCGATATCGCATCTCATTTCTATGTTTCATCGTAAGATATAATATGATTTGCAAAGTGTTATGTATTCCTCGTCTACACTTCAAATGAATGTAAATGCGACACTTCCTAGCAAGGAAATAGCGTTTGCAGATGTCTAGGTATCGTAGCAATAGAGTTCTAATGCTTCCTAAAACGCGATATCGCATCTCATTTTTATGTTTCATGGTAAGATATAATATTATTTGCGTAGTGTTATGTATTCCTCGTCTACACTTCATATGAATGCTAATGCGACACTTCCTTGCAAGGAAAGAGCGTTTGCAGATGTCTAGGTATCGTAGCAATAGAGTTCATATGATTCTTAAAACGCGACATCGCATCTCATTTCTATGTTTCATGGTAAGATTTAATATCCATTGCGAAGTGTTATGCATTCCTCGTCTACGATTCAAATGAATGTAAATGCGACACTTCCTTGCAAGGAAATAGCGTTTGCAGATGTCTAGGTATCGTAGCAATAGAGTTCTAATGCTTCTTAAAACGCGATATCGCATCTCAGTTCTATGTTTCATGGTAAGATATAATATGATTTGCCAAGTGTTATGTATTCCTCGTCTACACTTCAAATGAATGTAAATGCGGCACTTCCTTGCAAAGAAATAGCGTTTGCAAATGTCTACGTATCGAAGCAATAGAGTTCAAATGCTTCTTAAAACGAGATATTGCATCTCATATTTATGTTTCATGATAAGATATAATATTCATTGCGAAGTGTTATGCATTCCTCGTCTATGATTCAAATGAACGTAAATGCGACACGTCCATGCAAGGAAATAGCGTTTGCAGATGTCTAGGTATAGTAGCAATAGAGTTCTAATGCTTCCTAAAACGCGATATCGCATCTCATTTCTATGTTTCATGGTAAGATATAATATGATTTGCGAAGTGTTATGTATTCCTCGTCTACGATTCAAATGAAAGTAACTGCGACACTTCCTTGCAAGGAAATAGCGATTGCAGATGTCTACGTATCGTAGCAATAGAGTTCATATGATTCTTAAAACGCGATATCGCATCTCATTTCTATGTTTCATGGTAAGATATAACATGATTTGCGAAGTGTTATGCATTCCTCGTCTACACTTCAAATGAATGAAAATGCGACACTTCCTAGCAAGGAAATAGCGTTTGCAGATGTCTACGTATCGTAGCAATAGAGTTCTAATGCTTCTTAAAACGCGATATCGCATCTCATTTGTATGTTCCATGGTAAGATATAATATGATTTGCGAAGTGTGATGTATTCCTCGTATACGATTCAATTGAATGTAAATGCGGCACTTCCTTGAAAGGAAATAGCGTCTGCAGATGTCTAGGTACCGTAGCGATAGAGTTCTAATGCTTCTCAAAGCACAATATCGCATCTCATTTCTATGTTTCATGGTAAGATATAATATGATTCGCGAAGTGTGTTGTATTCCTCCTCTACACTTCAAATGAATGTAAATGCGACACTTCCTTGCAAGGAAATAGCGATTGCAGATGTCTACGTATAGTAGCAATAGTGTTCATATGATTCTTAAAACGCGATATCGCATCTCATTTCTATGTTTCATGGTAAGATATAACATGATTTGCGAAGTGTTATGCATTCCTCGTCTACACTTCAAATGAATGAAAATGCGACACTTCCTAGCAAGGAAATAGCGTTTGCAGATGTCTACGTATCGTAGCAATAGAGTTCTAATGCTTCTTAAAACGCGATATCGAATCTCATTTCTATGTTTCATGGTAAGATATAATATTATTTGCGAAGTGTTATGTATTCCTCGTCTACACTTCATATGAATGTTAATGCGACACTTCCTTGCAAGGAAAGAGCGTTTGCAGCTGTCTACGTATCGTAGCAATGGAGTTCTTATGATTCTTAAAACGCGATATCGCATCTCATTTCTATGTTTCATCGTAAGATATAATATGATTTGCAAAGTGTTATGTATTCCTCGTCTACACTTCAAATGAATGTAAATGCGACACTTCCTAGCAAGGAAATAGCGTTTGCAGATGTCTAGGTATCGTAGCAATAGAGTTCTAATGCTTCCTAAAACGCGATATCGCATCTCATTTTTATGTTTCATGGTAAGATATAATATTATTTGCGTAGTGTTATGTATTCCTCGTCTACACTTCATATGAATGCTAATGCGACACTTCCTTGCAAGGAAAGAGCGTTTGCAGATATCTAGGTATCGTAGCAATAGAGTTCATATGATTCTTAAAACGCGATATCGCATCTCATTTCTATGTTTCATGGTAAGATATAACATGATTTGCGAAGTGTTATGCATTCCTCGTCTACACTTCAAATGAATGAAAATGCGACACTTCCTAGCAAGGAAATAGCGTTTGCAGATGTCTACGTATCGTAGCAATAGAGTTCTAATGCTTCTTAAAACGCGATATCGCATCTCATTTGTATGTTCCATGGTAAGATATAATATGATTTGCGAAGTGTGATGTATTCCTCGTATACGATTCAATTGAATGTAAATGCGGCACTTCCTTGAAAGGAAATAGCATCTGCAGATGTCTAGGTACCGTAGCGATAGAGTTCTAATGCTTCTCAAAGCACAATATCGCATCTCATTTCTATGTTTCATGGTAAGATATAATATGATTCGCGAAGTGTGATGTATTCCTCGTCTACACTTCAAATGAATGTAAATGCGACACTTCCTTGCAAGGAAATAGCGATTGCAGATGTCTACGTATAGTAGCAATAGTGTTCATATGATTCTTAAAACGCGATATCGCATCTCATTTCTATGTTTCATGGTAAGATATAACATGATTTGCGAAGTGTTATGCATTCCTCGTCTACACTTCAAATGAATGAAAATGCGACACTTCCTAGCAAGGAAATAGCGTTTGCAGATGTCTACGTATCGTAGCAATAGAGTTCTAATGCTTCTTAAAACGCGATATCGAATCTCATTTCTATGTTTCATGGTAAGATATAATATTATTTGCGAAGTGTTATGTATTCCTCGTCTACACTTCATATGAATGTTAATGCGACACTTCTTTGCAAGGAAAGAGCGTTTGCAGCTGTCTACGTATCGTAGCAATGGAGTTCTTATGATTCTTAAAACGCGATATCGCATCTCATTTCTATGTTTCATCGTAAGATATAATATGATTTGCAAAGTGTTATGTATTCCTCGTCTACACTTCAAATGAATGTAAATGCGACACTTCCTAGCAAGGAAATAGCGTTTGCAGATGTCTAGGTATCGTAGCAATAGAGTTCTAATGCTTCCTAAAACGCGATATCGCATCTCATTTTTATGTTTCATGGTAAGATATAATATTATTTGCGTAGTGTTATGTATTCCTCGTCTACACTTCATATGAATGCTAATGCGACACTTCCTTGCAAGGAAAGAGCGTTTGCAGATGTCTAGGTATCGTAGCAATAGAGTTCATATGATTCTTAAAACGCGACATCGCATCTCATTTCTATGTTTCATGGTAAGATTTAATATCCATTGCGAAGTGTTATGCATTCCTCGTCTACGATTCAAATGAATGTAAATGCGACACTTCCTTGCAAGGAAATAGCGTTTGCAGATGTCTAGGTATCGTAGCAATAGAGTTCTAATGCTTCTTAAAACGCGATATCGCATCTCAGTTCTATGTTTCATGGTAAGATATAATATGATTTGCCAAGTGTTATGTATTCCTCGTCTACACTTCAAATGAATGTAAATGCGGCACTTCCTTGCAAAGAAATAGCGTTTGCAAATGTCTACGTATCGAAGCAATAGAGTTCAAATGCTTCTTAAAACGAGATATTGCATCTCATATTTATGTTTCATGATAAGATATAATATTCATTGCGAAGTGTTATGCATTCCTCGTCTATGATTCAAATGAACGTAAATGCGACACGTCCATGCAAGGAAATAGCGTTTGCAGATGTCTAGGTATAGTAGCAATAGAGTTCTAATGCTTCCTAAAACGCGATATCGCATCTCATTTCTATGTTTCATGGTAAGATATAATATGACTTGCGAAGTGTTATGTATTCCTCGTCTACACTTCAAATAAATGTGAATGCGACACTTCCTTGCAAGGAAATAGCGTTTGCAGATGTCTACGTACCGAAGCAATTGAGTTCAAATGCTTCTTAAAACGAGATATTGCATCTCATTTCTATGTTTCATGATAAGATATAATTTTCATTGCGAAGTGTTATGCATTCCTCGTCTATGATTCAAATGAACGTAAATGCGACACGTCCATGCAAGGAAATAGCGTTTGCAGATGTCTAGGTATAGTAGCAATAGAGTTCTAATGCTTCCTAAAACGCGATATCGCATCTCATTTCTATGTTTCATGGTTAGATATAATATGATTTGCGAAGTGTTATGTATTCCTCGTCTACGATTCAAATGAAAGTAACTGCGACACTTCCTTGCAAGGAAATAGCGATTGCAGATGTCTACGTATCGTAGCAATAGAGTTCTAATGCTTCCTAAAACGCGATATCGCATCTCATTTTTATGTTTCATGGTAAGATATAATATTATTTGCGTAGTGTTATGTATTCCTCGTCTACACTTCATATGAATGCTATTGCGACACTTCCTTGCAAGGAAAGAGCGTTTGCAGATGTCTAGGTATCGTAGCAATAGAGTTCATATGATTCTTAAAACGCGATATCGCATCTCATTTCTATGTTTCATGGTAAGATATAACATGATTTGCGAAGTGTTATGTATTCCTCGTCTACACTTCAAATGAATGAAAATGCGACACTTCCTAGCAAGGAAATAGCGTTTGCAGATGTCTACGTATCGTAGCAATAGAGTTCTAATGCTTCTTAAAACGCGATATCGAATCTCATTTCTATGTTTCATGGTAAGATATAATATTATTTGCGAAGTGTTATGTATTCCTCGTCTACACTTCATATGAATGTTAATGCGTCACTTCCTTGCAAGGAAAGAGCGTTTGCAGATGTCTAGGTATCGTAGCAATAGAGTTCATATGATTCTTAAAACGCGATATCGCATCTCATTTCTATGTTTCATGGTAAGATATAACATGATTTGCGAAGTGTTATGTATTCCTCGTCTACACTTCAAATGAATGAAAATGCGACACTTCCTAGCAAGGAAATAGCGTTTGCAGATGTCTACGTATCGTAGCAATAAGTTCTAATGCTTCTTAAAACGCGATATCGCATCTCATTTGTATGTTTCATGGTAAGATATAATATGATTTGCGAAGTGTGATGTATTCCTCGTATACGATTCAATTGAATGTAAATGCGGCACTTCCTTGAAAGGAAATAGCGTCTGCAGATGTCTAGGTATCGTAGCAGTAGAGTTCTAATGCTTCTTAAGACGCGATATCGCATCTCATTTCTATGTTTCATGGTAAGATATAATATGACTTGCGAAGTGTTATGTATTCCTCGTCTACACTTCAAATAAATGTGAATGCGACACTTCCTTGCAAGGAAATAGCGTTTGCAGATGTCTACGTACCGAAGCAATTGAGTTCAAATGCTTCTTAAAACGAGATATTGCATCTCATTTCTATGTTTCATGATAAGATATAATATTCATTGCGAAGTGTTATGCATTCCTCGTCTGCGATTCAAATGAAAGTAAATGCGACACTTCCTTGCAAAGAAATAGCGCTTGCAAATGTCTACGTATCGAAGCAATAGAGTTCAAATGCTTCTTAAAACGAGATATTGCATCTCATTTCTATGTTTCATGATAAGATATAATATTCATTGCGAAGTGTTATGCATTCCTCGTCTGCGATTCAAATGAAAGTAAATGCGACACTTCCTTGCAACGAAATAGCGATTGCAGATGTCTACGTATCGTAGCAATAGAGTTCATATGATTCTTAAAACGCGATATCGCATCTCATTTCTATGTTTCATGGTAAGATTTAATATACATTGCGAAGTGTTATGCATTCCTCGTCTACGATTCAAATGAATGTAAATGCGACACTTCCTTGCAAGGAAATAGCGTTTGCAGATGTCTAGGTATCGTAGCAATAGAGTTCTAATGCTTCTTAAAACGCGATATCGCATCTCAGTTCTATGTTTCATGGTAAGATATAACATGATTTGCGAAGTGTTATGCATTCCTCGTCTACACTTCAAGTGAATGAAAATGCGACACTTCCTAGCAAGGAAATAGCGATTGCAGATGTCTACGTATCGTAGCAATAGAGTTCATATGATTCTTAAAACGCGATATCGCATCTCATTTCTATGTTTCATGGTAAGATTTAATATTCATTGCGAAGTGTTATGCATTCCTCGTCTACGATTCAAATGAATGTAAATGCGACACTTCCTTGCAAGGAAATAGCGATTGCAGATGTCTACGTATCGTAGCAATAGAATTCATATGATTCTTAAAACGCGATATCGCATCTCATTTCTATGTTTCATGGTAAGATATAACATGATTTGCGACGTGTTATGCATTCCTCGTCTACACTTCAAATGAATGAAAATGCGACACTTCCTAGCAAGGAAGTAGCGTTTGCAGATGTCTACGTATCGTAGCTATAGAGTTCTAATGCTTCTTAAAACGCGATATCGAATCTCATTTCTATGTTTCATGGTAAGATATAATATGATTTGCGAAGTGTGATGTATTCCTCGTCTACACTTCAAATGAATGTAAATGCGACACCTCCTTGCAAGGAAAGAGCGTTTGCATATGTCTACCTATCGTAGCAGTGGAGTTCTAATGCTTCTTAAAACGCGATATCGCATCTCATTTCTATGTTTCATGGTAAGATATAATATGACTTGCGAAGTGTTATGTATTCCTCGTCTACACTTCAAACAAATGTGAATGCGACACTTCCTTGCAAGGAAAGAGCGTTTGCAGATGTCTAGGTATCGTAGCAATAGAGTTCATATGATACTTAAAACGCGATATCGCATCTCATTTGTATGTTTCATGGTAAGATATAATATGATTTGCGAAGTGTGATGTATTCCTCGTATACGATTCAATTGAATGTAAATGCGGCACTTCCTTGAAAGGAAATAGCGTCTGCAGATGTCTACGTATCGTAGCAATAGAGTTCTAATGCTTCTCAAAGCACAATATCGCATCTCATTTCTATGTTTCATGGTAAGATATAATATGATTCGCGAAGTGTGATGTATTCCTCGTCTACACTTCAAGTGAATGTAAATGCGACACTTCCTTGCAAGGAAATAGCGTTTGCATATGTCTACCTATCGTAGCAGTAGAGTTCTAATGCTTCTTAAAACGCGATATCGCATCTCATTTCTATGTTTCATGGTAAGATGTAATATGACTTGCGAAGTGTTATGTATTCCTCGTCTACACTTCAAATAAATGTGAATGCGATACTTCCTTGCAAGGAAATAGCGTTTGCAGATGTCTACGTACCGAAGCAATTGAGTTCAAATGCTTCTTAAAACGAGATATTGCATCTCATTACTATGTTTCATGATAAGATATAATATTCATTGCGAAGTGTTATGCATTCCTCGTCTGCGATTCAAATGAAAGTAAATGCGACACTTCCTTGCAAGGAAATAGCGATTGCAGATGTCTACGTATCGTAGCAATAGAGTTCATATGATTCTTAAAACGCGATATCGCATCTCATTTCTATGTTTCATGGTAAGATATAACATGATTTGCGAAGTGTTATGTATTCCTCGTCTACACTTCAAATGAATGAAAATGCGACACTTCCTAGCAAGGAAATAGCGTTTGCAGATGTCTACGTATCGTAGCAATAGAGTTCTAATGCTTCATAAACGCGATATCGAATCTCATTTCTATGTTTCATGGTAAGATATAATATGATTTGCGAAGTGTGATGTATTCCTCGTCTACACTTCAAATGAATGTAAATGCGACACCTCCTTGCAAGGAAAGAGCGTTTGCATATGTCTACCTATCGTAGCAGTGGAGTTCTAATGCTTCTTAAAACGCGATATCGCATCTCATTTCTATGTTTCATGGTAAGATATAATATGACTTGCGAAGTGTTATGTATTCCTCGTCTACACTTCAAACAAATGTGAATGCGACACTTCCTTGCAAGGAAAGAGCGTTTGCAGATGTCTAGGTATCGTAGCAATAGAGTTCATATGATACTTAAAACGCGATATCGCATCTCATTTGTATGTTTCATGGTAAGATATAATATGATTTGCGAAGTGTGATGTATTCCTCGTATACGATTCAATTGAATGTAAATGCGGCACTTCCTTGAAAGGAAATAGCGTCTGCAGATGTCTACGTATCGTAGCAATAGAGTTCTAATGCTTCTCAAAGCACAATATCGCATCTCATTTCTAGGTTTCATGGTAAGATATAATATGATTCGCGAAGTGTGATGTATTCCTCGTCTACACTTCAAGTGAATGTAAATGCGACACTTCCTTGCAAGGAAATAGCGTTTGCATATGTCTACCTATCGTAGCAGTAGAGTTCTAATGCTTCTTAAAACGCGATATCGCATCTCATTTCTATGTTTCATGGTAAGATGTAATATGACTTGCGAAGTGTTATGTATTCCTCGTCTACACTTCAAATAAATGTGAATGCGATACTTCCTTGCAAGGAAATAGCGTTTTCAGATGTCTACGTACCGAAGCAATTGAGTTCAAATGCTTCTTAAAACGAGATATTGCATCTCATTTCTATGTTTCATGATAAGATATAATATTCATTGCGAAGTGTTATGCATTCCTCGTCTGGGATTCAAATGAAAGTAAATGCGACACTTCCTTGCAAGGAAATAGCGATTGCAGATGTCTACGTATCGTAGCAATAGAGTTCATATGATTCTTAAAACGCGATATCGCATCTCATTTCTATGTTTCATGGTAAGATATAACATGATTTGCGAAGTGTTATGTATTCCTCGTCTACACTTCAAATGAATGAAAATGCGACACTTCCTAGCAAGGAAATAGCGTTTGCAGATGTCTACGTATCATAGCAATAGAGTTCTAATGCTTCATAAACGCGATATCGAATCTCATTTCTATGTTTCATGGTAAGATATAATATGATTTGCGAAGTGTGATGTATTCCTCGTCTACACTTCAAATGAATGTAAATGCGACACCTCCTTGCAAGGAAATAGCGTTTGCATATGTCTACCTATCGTAGCAGTGGAGTTCTAATGCTTCTTAAAACGCGATATCGCATCTCATTTCTATGTTTCATGGTAAGATATAATATGACTTGCGAAGTGTTATGTATTCCTCGTCTACACTTCAAACAAATGTGAATGCGACACTTCCTTGCAAGGAAATAGCGTTTGCAGATGTCTACGTACCGAAGCAATTGAGTTCAAATGCTTCTTAAAACGAGATATTGCATCTCATTTCTATGTTTCATGATAAGATATAATATTCATTGCGAAGTGTTATGCGTTCCTCGTCTGCGATTCAAATGAAAGTAAATGCGACACTTCCTTGCAAGGAAATAGCGATTGCAGATGTCTACGTATCGTAGCAATAGAATTCATATGATTCTTAAAACGCGATATCGCATCTCATTTCTATGTTTCATGGTAAGATATAACATGATTTGCGACGTGTTATGCATTCCTCGTCTACACTTCAAATGAATGAAAATGCGACACTTCCTAGCAAGGAAGTAGCGTTTGCAGATGTCTACGTATCGTAGCAATAGAGTTCTAATGCTTCTTAAAACGCGATATCGAATCTCATTTCTATGTTTCTTGGTAAGATATAATATTATTTGCGAAGTGTTATGTATTCCTCGTCTACACTTCATATGAATGTTAATGCGACACTTCCTTGCAAGGAAAGAGCGTTTGCAGCTGTTTACGTATCGTAGCAATAGAGTTCTTATGATTCTTAAAACGCGATATCGCATCTCATTTGTATGTTTCATGGTAAGATATAATATTATTTGCGAAGTGTTATGTATTCCTCGTCTACACTTCATATGAATGTTAATGCGACACTTCCTTGCAAGGAAAGAGCGTTTGCAGATGTCTAGGTATCGTAGCAATAGAGTTCATATGATACTTAAAACGCGATATCGCATCTCATTTGTATGTTTCATGGTAAGATATAATATGATTTGCGAAGTGTGATGTATTCCTCGTATACGATTCAATTGAATGTAAATGCGGCACTTCCTTGAAAGGAAATAGCGTCTGCAGATGTCTACGTATCGTAGCAATAGAGTTCTAATGCTTCTCAAAGCACAATATCGCATCTCATTTCTATGTTTCATGGTAAGATATAATATGATTCGCGAAGTGTGATGTATTCCTCGTCTACACTTCAAGTGAATGTAAATGCGACACTTCCTTGCAAGGAAATAGCGTTTGCATATGTCTACCTATCGTAGCAGTAGAGTTCTAATGCTTCTTAAAACGCGATATCGCATCTCATTTCTATGTTTCATGGTAAGATGTAATATGACTTGCGAAGTGTTATGTATTCCTCGTCTACACTTCAAATAAATGTGAATGCGATACTTCCTTGCAAGGAAATAGCGTTTGCAGATGTCTACGTACCGAAGCAATTGAGTTCAAATGCTTCTTAAAACGAGATATTGCATCTCATTTCTATGTTTCATGATAAGATATAATATTCATTGCGAAGTGTTATGCATTCCTCGTCTGCGATTCAAATGAAAGTAAATGCGACACTTCCTTGCAAGGAAATAGCGATTGCAGATGTCTACGTATCGTAGCAATAGAGTTCATATGATTCTTAAAACGCGATATCGCATCTCATTTCTATGTTTCATGGTAAGATATAACATGATTTGCGAAGTGTTATGTATTCCTCGTCTACACTTCAAATGAATGAAAATGCGACACTTCCTAGCAAGGAAATAGCGTTTGCAGATGTCTACGTATCGTAGCAATAGAGTTCTAATGCTTCATAAACGCGATATCGAATCTCATTTCTATGTTTCATGGTAAGATATAATATGATTTGCGAAGTGTGATGTATTCCTCGTCTACACTTCAAATGAATGTAAATGCGACACCTCCTTGCAAGGAAAGAGCGTTTGCATATGTCTACCTATCGTAGCAGTGGAGTTCTAATGCTTCTTAAAACGCGCTATCGCATCTCATTTCTATGTTTCATGGTAAGATATAATATGACTTGCGAAGTGTTATGTATTCCTCGTCTACACTTCAAACAAATGTGAATGCGACACTTCCTTGCAAGGAAAGAGCGTTTGCAGATGTCTAGGTATCGTAGCAATAGAGTTCATATGATACTTAAAACGCGATATCGCATCTCATTTGTATGTTTCATGGTAAGATATAATATGATTTGCGAAGTGTGATGTATTCCTCGTATACGATTCAATTGAATGTAAATGCGGCACTTCCTTGAAAGGAAATAGCGTCTGCAGATGTCTACGTATCGTAGCAATAGAGTTCTAATGCTTCTCAAAGCACAATATCGCATCTCATTTCTATGTTTCATGGTAAGATATAATATGATTCGCGAAGTGTGATGTATTCCTCGTCTACACTTCAAGTGAATGTAAATGCGACACTTCCTTGCAAGGAAATAGCGTTTGCATATGTCTACCTATCGTAGCAGTAGAGTTCTAATGCTTCTTAAAACGCGATATCGCATCTCATTTCTATGTTTCATGGTAAGATGTAATATGACTTGCGAAGTGTTATGTATTCCTCGTCTACACTTCAAATAAATGTGAATGCGATACTTCCTTGCAAGGAAATAGCGTTTTCAGATGTCTACGTACCGAAGCAATTGAGTTCAAATGCTTCTTAAAACGAGATATTGCATCTCATTTCTATGTTTCATGATAAGATATAATATTCATTGCGAAGTGTTATGCATTCCTCGTCTGGGATTCAAATGAAAGTAAATGCGACACTTCCTTGCAAGGAAATAGCGATTGCAGATGTCTACGTATCGTAGCAATAGAGATCATATGATTCTTAAAACGCGATATCGCATCTCATTTCTATGTTTCATGGTAAGATATAACATGATTTGCGAAGTGTTATGTATTCCTCGTCTACACTTCAAATGAATGAAAATGCGACACTTCCTAGCAAGGAAATAGCGTTTGCAGATGTCTACGTATCATAGCAATAGAGTTCTAATGCTTCATAAACGCGATATCGAATCTCATTTCTATGTTTCATGGTAAGATATAATATGATTTGCGAAGTGTGATGTATTCCTCGTCTACACTTCAAATGAATGTAAATGCGACACCTCCTTGCAAGGAAATAGCGTTTGCATATGTCTACCTATCGTAGCAGTGGAGTTCTAATGCTTCTTAAAACGCGATATCGCATCTCATTTCTATGTTTCATGGTAAGATATAATATGACTTGCGAAGTGTTATGTATTCCTCGTCTACACTTCAAACAAATGTGAATGCGACACTTCCTTGCAAGGAAATAGCGTTTGCAGATGTCTACGTACCGAAGCAATTGAGTTCAAATGCTTCTTAAAACGAGATATTGCATCTCATTTCTATGTTTCATGATAAGATATAATATTCATTGCGAAGTGTTATGCATTCCTCGTCTGCGATTCAAATGAAAGTAAATGCGACACTTCCTTGCAACGAAATAGCGATTGCAGATGTCTACGTATCGTAGCAATAGAGTTCATATGATTCTTAAAACGCGATATCGCATCTCATTTCTATGTTTCATGGTAAGATTTAATATTCATTGCGAAGTGTTATGCATTCCTCGTCTACGATTCAAATGAATGTAAATGCGACACTTCCTTGCAAGGAAATAGCGTTTGCAGATGTCTAGGTATCGTAGCAATAGAGTTCTAATGCTTCTTAAAACGCGATATCGCATCTCAGTTCTATGTTTCATGGTAAGATATAATATGATTTGCCAAGTGTTATGTATTCCTCGTCTACACTTCAAATGAATGTAAATGCGACACTTCCTTGCAAAGAAATAGCGTTTGCAAATGTCTACGTTTCGAAGCAATAGAGTTCAAATGCTTCTTAAAACGAGATATTGCATCCCATATTTATGTTTCATGATAAGATATAATATTCATTGCGAAGTGTTATGCATTCCTCGTCTATGATTCAAATGAACGTAAATGCGACACGTCCTTGCAAGGAAAGAGCGTTTGCAGATGTCTACGTATCGTAGCAATAGAGTTCTAATGCTTCTCAAAGCACAATATCGCATCTCATTTCTATGTTTCATGGTAAGATATAATATGATTCGCGAAGTGTGATGTATTCCTCGTCTACACTTCAAGTGAATGTAAATGCGACACTTCCTTGCAAGGAAATAGCGTTTGCATATGTCTACCTATCGTAGCAGTAGAGTTCTAATGCTTCTTAAAACGCGATATCGCATCTCATTTCTATGTTTCATGGTAAGATGTAATATGACTTGCGAAGTGTTATGTATTCCTCGTCTACACTTCAAATAAATGTGAATGCGATACTTCCTTGCAAGGAAATAGCGTTTGCAGATGTCTACGTACCGAAGCAATTGAGTTCAAATGCTTCTTAAAACGAGATATTGCATCTCATTTCTATGTTTCATGATAAGATATAATATTCATTGCGAAGTGTTATGCATTCCTCGTCTGCGATTCAAATGAAAGTAAATGCGACACTTCCTTGCAAGGAAATAGCGATTGCAGATGTCTACGTATCGTAGCAATAGAGTTCATATGATTCTTAAAACGCGATATCGCATCTCATTTCTATGTTTCATGGTAAGATATAACATGATTTGCGAAGTGTTATGTATTCCTCGTCTACACTTCAAATGAATGAAAATGCGACACTTCCTAGCAAGGAAATAGCGTTTGCAGATGTCTACGTATCGTAGCAATAGAGTTCTAATGCTTCATAAACGCGATATCGAATCTCATTTCTATGTTTCATGGTAAGATATAATATTATTTGCGAAGTGTTATGTATTCCTCGTCTACACTTCATATGAATGTAAATGTGACTCTTCCTTGCAAGGAAACAGCGTTTGCAGATGTCTACCTATCGTAGCAGTAGAGTTCTAATGCTTCTTAAAACGCGATATCGCATCTCATTTCCATGTTTCATGGTAAGATATAATATGATTTGCGAAGTGTTATGTATTCCTCGTCAACACTTCAAATGAATGTAAATGCGACACTTCCTAGCAAAGAAATAGCGTTTGCGGATGTCTACGTATCGTAGCATTACCTTTCTAATGCTTCTTGTGACGTCAGGCGTGCCGCCTGCCACCCTCTCAACGCACCACAGCAACCACCCACACGCGCCTGCACCACAGGCAACACCCAGGCGCAACTCGCCGTCTCACTCAGGCCAAGGGCTACGACCATCGACTCGCTCGCACCCGCAGAGGTGCTCGCCGTCTCTCTCACTCCAAGGAACCTACCCTCCGTCTCACTCGCACCCGCAGAGGTGCTCGCCGTCTCTCTCACTCCAAGGGACCTACCCTCCGTCTCACTCGCACCCGCAGAGGTGCTCGCCGTCTCTCTCACTCCAAGGGACCTACCCTCCGTCTCACTCGCACCCGCAGAGGTGTTCGCCACCTCTCTCGCTCCAAGGGCAACACACTCTGTCCCACTCGCACCGAGGAGCTCGTGCGCCATCTCGCTCGCACCAAGGACCATGTGCGCTGTCTCGCTCCCACTCAACGAGTCACCCACCGTCTCACTCTTACCTGCAGGGAAACTCGCCCTCTCGCTCACTCCAGGGACGTGCCAGGAGAATCAACCTCTACGAGATCCGACGACGGGAACCCTCACCGTACAAAGGACTCTACGATTTCACCATCCCAGATCTGCCATGCCCAAAATACTATTTCTAAGATTATTAATTAACATTATATATATACTCTTACATTCTAAGCTCTGTATTCCTAGCTCATAGAATTTACACGACACAACTTTATAACGACACAAACAACACACATTTTACATTTAAGGCGTAATTTCTAATTTCATACGTGTACCTCTATATTCATAAGTTGCGCTAATTAAGTAAGCCGCGACGCGCGAAATCGCGACCGCCTCAGCGGCACGCGCCGCTAGCCCCACCACGCAACGCCGAGACCCCACTCCGGCGTCCACATACTCCCACCTACGTTCGCACGCGACCGAAGCGCTCCGAGAGTCAGGGAGGTCGCAGACGCATCTTGGGAGACACAGTTAGTCTCCACAGTCAATCAGAGACAGTTAGTCTCTACAGTCAATTACAGACAGTCATGACGGACAGTCAGACACAGTCAGTCAGTACCGTCAGTACGGTACAGTTCTATTTCGCCTTCGGGCACTTCTAATTCCAAGTCTCTTCCAAGTCGCGCCTTAGGGCCGTCGCGCAGCCTCGATGAGGTTCCTAGTTCTAAAGTCTTTGTTCTAATTCCTAATTCATAGTTAACCTAGTCTTAATACTTAGAAATAATTGTTCTTGTACTCTTTGATTTAGAATACTCTTTATTATTTTTCTACCACATCAAGTTCTAGTTCATTCCATCTCCATTTCTAAATTCAATTTAATTTTAATACAAATTCTTCCAAGTTCGTAACAACTTGAGTGTTTATAAACGAACTCTTCGCGCCGGGAGGAAGAATTTAATCCATTATCTCGTGCGGAATACGTTGGTAAAACGCCAGAATTCTTCGTTCATCGACGGACGGCGACATTCATCGCAGCTTCCACCGTCACAACGCCGATTCCAGCCAGCCGTACGCCGACTCCTCCCCCGAGAACGACCTTCGACGATCGCCACATCTGAAAGTAGAAGAGGGAAATCAGCGAAAGGTAAGTAAAATCCCCCCTTACACGCGTTCGCGATTGTTTACGGTGCCCGCGTCTTGCCAGAATCGACGGACCCGGTCATACGCGTTTTATACCGGACCGAATTCGCGACTAAAAGGCTTGTGTCATTCAGCCTCCTGGGATACGACTAATTTGTTCGCCAGGACGTGACATTCTTAAAACGCGATATCGCTTCTCATTTCTATCTTTCAAGGTAAGATATAATATGATTTGCGAAGTGTCATGTATTCCTCTTCTACACTTCAAATGAATGTAAATGTGACACTTCCTTGCAAGGAAACAGCGTTTGCAGATGTCTACCTATCGTAGCAGTAGATTTCTAATGCTCCTTAAAGCGCGATATCGCATCTCATATCTATGTTTCATGATAAGATATAATATTCATTGCGAACTGTTATGCATTCCTCGTCTACGATTCAAATGAATGAAAATGCGACACTTCCTTGCAAGGAAATAGCGTTTGCAGATGTCTACGTATCGTAGCAATGGAGTTCTTATGATACTTAAAACGCGATATCGCATCTCATTTCTATGTTTCATGGTAAGATATAATATTCATTGCAAAGTGTTATGCATTCCTCGTCTACACTTCAAATGAATGTAAATGCGACACTTCCTTGCAAGGAAATAGCGATTGCAGATGTCTACGTATCGTAGCAATAGAGTTCTTATGATTCTTAAAACTTGATATCGCATCTCATTTCTATGTTTCATGGTAAGATATAATATGATTTGCGAAGTGTTATGTATTCCTCGTCTACACTTCAAATGAATGTAAATGCGACACTTCCTTGCTAGGAAATAGTGTCTGGAGATGTCTAGGTATCGTAGCGATAGAGTTCTAATGCTTCATAAAACGCGATATCGCATCTCATATCTATGTTTCATGATAAGATATAATATTCATTGCGAAGTGTTATGCATTCCTCGTATACGATTCAAATGAGTGTAAATGCGACACTTCCTCGCTAGGAAATAGCGCTTGCAGATGTCTACGTATCGTAGCAATAGAGTTCTTATGATTCTTAAAACGCGATATCGCATCTCACTTCTATGTTTTATGGTAGGATATAATATGATTTGCGAAGTGTTATGTATTCCTCGTCTACACTTCAAATGAATGTAAATGCGACACTTCCTTGCTAGGAAATAGTGTCTGGAGATGTCTAGGTATCGTAGCGATAGAGTTCTAATGCTCCTTAAAACGCGATATCGCGTCTCATTTCTATGTTTCATGGTAGGATATAATATGATTTGCGAAGTGTTATGTATTCCTCGTCTACACTTCAAATGAATGTGAATGCGACACTTCCTTGCAAGGAAATAGTGTTTGCAGATGTCTACGTACTGAAGCAATAGAGTTGAAATGCTTCTTAAAACGAGATATTGCATCTCATTTCTATGTTTCATGATAAGATATAATATTCATTGCGAAGTGTCAAGTATTCCTCTTCTACACTTCAAATGAATGTAAATGCGACACTTCCTTGCAAGGAAATAGCGTTTGCAGATGTCTACGTATCGTAGCAATAGAGTTCTTATGATTCTTAAAACTTGATATCGCATCTCATTTCTATGTTTCATGGTAAGATATAATATGATTTGCGAAGTGTTATGTATTCCTCGTCTACACTTCAAATGAATGTAAATGCGACACTTCCTTGCTAGGAAATAGTGTCGGGAGATGTCTAGGTATCGTAGCGATAGAGTTCTAATGCTTCTTAAAACGCGAAATCGCGTCTCATTTCTATGTTTCATGGTAGGATATAATATGATTTGCGAAGTGTTATGTATTCCTCGTCTACACTTCAAATGAATGTGAATGCGACACTTCCTTGCAAGGAAATAGCGTTTGCAGATGTCTACGTACCGAAGCAATAGAGTTGAAATGCTTCTTAAAACGAGATATTGCATCTCATTTCTATGTTTCATGATAAGATATAATATTCATTGCGAAGTTTTATGCATTCCTCGTCTGCGATTCAAATTTAAGTAAATGCGACACTTCCTTGCAAGGAAATAGCGATTGCAGATGTCTACGTATCGTAGCAATAGAGTTCATATGATTCTTAAAACGCGATATCGCATCTTATTTCTATGTTTCATGGTAAGATATAACATGATTTGCGAAGTGTTATGTATTCCTCGTCTACACTTCAAATGAATGTGAATGCGATACTTCCTCGCTAGGAAATAGCGTTTGCAGATGTCTACGTATCGTAGCATTAGCTTTCTAATGCTTCTTAAAACGCGATATCGCGTCTCATTTCTATCTTTCATGGTAAGATATAATATGATTTGCGAAGTGTCATGTATTCCTCTTCTACACTTCAAATGAATGTAAATGTGACACTTCCTTGCAAGGAAACAGCGTTTGCAGATGTCTACGTATCGTAGCAATAGAGTTCATATGATTCTTAAAACGCGATATCGCATCTCATTTCTATGTTTCATGGTAAGATATAACATGATTTGCGAAGTGTTATGTATTCCTCGTCTACACTTCAAATGAATGTGAATGCGATACTTCCTCGCTAGGAAATAGCGTTTGCAGATGTCTACGTATCGTAGCATTAGCTTTCTAATGCTTCTTAAAACGCGATATCGCGTCTCATTTCTATCTTTCATGGTAAGATATAATATGATTTGCGAAGTGTCATGTATTCCTCTTCTACACTTCAAATTAATGAAAATACGACACTTCCTTGCAAGGAAATAGCGTTTGCAGATGTCTACGTATCGTAGCAATAGAGTTCTTATGATTCTTAAAACTTGATATCGCATCTCATTTCTATGTTTCATGGTAAGATATAATATGATTTGCGAAGTGTTATGCATTCCTCGTCTACGATTCAAATGAATGTAAATGCGACACTTCCTTGCAAGGAAATAGCGATTGCAGATGTCTACGTATCGTAGCAATAGAGTTCATATGATTCTTAAAACGGGATATTGCATCTCATATCTATGTTTCATGATAAGATGTAATATGATTTGCGAAGTGTCATGTATTCCTCGTCTACACTTCAAATGAATGTAAATGCGACACTACCTTGCATGGAAATAACGTTTGCAGATGTCTGCGTATCGTTGCAATAGAGTTCTAATGCTTCTTTAAAAGCGTTATCGAATCTCATTTCTATGTTTCATGGTAAGATATAATATGATATGCGACGTGTCATGTATTCCTCGTCTACTCTTCAAATGAATGTAAATGCGACACTTCCTTGCTAGGAAATAGCGTCTGCAGATGTCTAGGTATCGTAGCAATAGATTTCTAATGCTTCTTAAAACGCGGTATCGCATCTCATTTCTATGTTCCATGGTATGATATAATATGATTTGCGAAGTGTCATGTATTCCTCGTCTACACTTCAAATGAATGTAAATGCGACACTTCCTTGCAAGGAAATAGCGTTTGCAGATGTCTACGTATCGTAGCAATAGATTTCTAATGCTTCTTAAAACTCGATATCGGATCTCATTTCTATGTTTCATGGTAAGATATAATATTCATTGCGAAGTGTTATGCATTCCTCGTCTACGATTCAAATGAATGTAAATGCGACACTACCTTGCAAGGAAATAGTGTTTGCAGATGTCTAGGTATCGTAGCAATAGAGTTCAAATGCTTCTTAAAACGAGATATTGCATCTCATATCTATGTTTCATGATAAGATATAATATTCATTGCGAAGTGTTATGCATTCCTCGTATACGATTCAAATGAGTGTAAATGCGACACTTCCTCGCTAGGAAATAGCGCTTGCAGATGTCTACGTATCGTAGCAATAGAGTTCTTATGATTCTTAAAACGCGAAATCGCATCTCACTTCTATGTTTTATGGTAGGATATAATATTCATTGCGAAGTGTACTGCGTTCCTCGTCTACGATTCGAATGAATGTAAATGCGACACTTCCTTGCAAGGAAATAGCGATTGCAGATGTCTACGTATCGTAGCAATAGGGTTCATATGATTTTAAAACGAGATATTGCATCTGATATCTATGTTTCATGATAAGATATAATATTCATTGCGAAGTGTTATGCATTCCTCGTCTACGATTCAAATGAATGTAAATGTGACACTTCCTTGCAAGGAAACAGCGTTTGCAGATGTCTACGTATCGTAGCAATAGAGTTCATATGATTCTTAAAACGCGATATCGCATCTCATTTCTATGTTTCATGGTAAGATATAACATGATTTGCGAAGTGTTATGTATTCCTCGTCTACACTTCAAATGAATGTGAATGCGATACTTCCTCGCTAGGAAATAGCGTTTGCAGATGTCTACGTATCGTAGCATTAGCTTTCTAATGCTTCTTAAAACGCGATATCGCGTCTCATTTCTATCTTTCATGGTAAGATATAATATGATTTGCGAAGTGTCATGTATTCCTCTTCTACACTTCAAATGAATGTAAATGCGACACTTCCTTGCAAGGAAATAGCGTTTGCACATGTCTACGTATCGTAGCAATAGAGTTCTTATGATTCTTAAAACTTGATATCGCATCTCATTTCTATGTTTCATGGTAAGATATAATATGATTTGCGAAGTGTTGTGTATTCCTCGTCTACACTTCAAATGAATGTAAATGCGACACTTCCTTGCTAGGAAATAGTGTCTGGAGATGTCTAGGTATCGTAGCGATAGAGTTCTAATGCTTCATAAAACGCGATATCGCATCCCATATCTATGTTTCATGTTAAGATATAATATTCATTGCGAAGTGTTATGCATTCCTAGTATACGATTCAAATGAGTGTAAATGCGACTCTTCCTCGCTAGGAAGTAGCGCTTGCAGATGCCTACGTATCATAGCAATAGAGTTCTTATGATTCTTAAAACGCGATATCGCATCTCACTTCTATGTTTTATGGTAGGATATAATATGATTTGCGAAGTGTTATGTATTCCTCGTCTACACTTCAAATGAATGTAAATGCGACACTTCCTTGCTAGGAAATAGTGTCTGGAGATGTCTAGGTATCGTAGCGATAGAGTTCTAATGCTTCTTAAAACGCGATATCGCATCTCATTTCTATGTTTCATGGTAGGATATAATATGATTTGCGAAGTGTTATGTATTCCTCGTCTACACTTCAAATGAATGTGAATGCGACACTTCCTTGCAAGGAAATAGCGTTTGCAGATGTCTACGTACCGAAGCAATAGAGTTGAAATGCTTCTTAAAACGAGATATTGCATCTCATTTCTATGTTTCATGATAAGATATAATATTCATTGCGAAGTGTTATGCATTCCTCGTCTACGATTCAAATGAATGTAAATGCGACACTTCCTTGCAAGGAAATAGCGATTGCAGATGTCTACGTATCGTAGCAATAGAGTTCATATGATTCTTAAAACGGGATATTGCATCTCATATCTATGTTTCATGATAAGATGTAATATGATTTGCGAAGTGTCATGTATTCCTCGTCTACACTTCAAATGAATGTAAATGCGACACTACCTTGCATGGAAATAACGTTTGCAGATGTCTGCGTATCGTTGCAATAGAGTTCTAATGCTTCTTTAAAAGCGTTATCGAATCTCATTTCTATGTTTCATGGTAAGATATAATATGATTTGCGACGTGTCATGTATTCCTCGTCTACTCTTCAAATGAATGTAAATGCGACACTTCCTTGCTAGGAAATAGCGTCTGCAGATGTCTAGGTATCGTAGCAATAGATTTCTAATGCTTCTTAAAACGCGGTATCGCATCGCATTTCTATGTTCCATGGTATGATATAATATGATTTGCGAAGTGTCATGTATTCCTCGTCTACACTTCAAATGAATGTAAATGCGACACTTCCTTGCAAGGAAATAGCGTTTGCAGATGTCTACGTATCGTAGCAATAGATTTCTAATGCTTCTTAAAACTCGATATCGGATCTCATTTCTATGTTTCATGGTAAGATATAATATTCATTGCGAAGTGTTATGCATTCCTCGTCTACGATTCAAATGAATGTAAATGCGACACTACCTTGCAAGGAAATAGTGTTTGCAGATGTCTAGGTATCGTAGCAATAGAGTTCAAATGCTTCTTAAAACGAGATATTGCATCTCATATCTATGTTTCATGATAAGATATAATATTCATTGCGAAGTGTTATGCATTCCTCGTATACGATTCAAATGAGTGTAAATGCGACACTTCCTCGCTAGGAAATAGCGCTTGCAGATGTCTACGTATCGTAGCAATAGAGTTCTTATGATTCTTAAAACGCGAAATCGCATCTCACTTCTATGTTTTATGGTAGGATATAATATTCATTGCGAAGTGTACTGCGTTCCTCGTCTACGATTCGAATGAATGTAAATGCGACACTTCCTTGCAAGGAAATAGCGATTGCAGATGTCTACGTATCGTAGCAATAGGGTTCATATGATTTTAAAACGAGATATTGCATCTGATATCTATGTTTCATGATAAGATATAATATTCATTGCGAAGTGTTATGCATTCCTCGTCTACGATTCAAATGAATGTAAATGTGACACTTCCTTGCAAGGAAACAGCGTTTGCAGAGATCTACGTATCGTAGCAATAGAGTTCATATGATTCTTAAAACGCGATATCGCATCTCATTTCTATGTTTCATGGTAAGATATAACATGATTTGCGAAGTGTTATGTATTCCTCGTCTACACTTCAAATGAATGTGAATGCGATACTTCCTCGCTAGGAAATAGCGTTTGCAGATGTCTACGTATCGTAGCATTAGCTTTCTAATGCTTCTTAAAACGCGATATCGCGTCTCATTTCTATCTTTCATGGTAAGATATAATATGATTGCGAAGTGTCATATATTCCTCTTCTACACTTCAAATGAATGTAAATGCGACACTTCCTTGCAAGGAAATAGCGTTTGCACATGTCTACGTATCGTAGCAATAGAGTTCTTATGATTCTTAAAACTTGATATCGCATCTCATTTCTATGTTTCATGGTAAGATATAATATGATTTGCGAAGTGTTGTGTATTCCTCGTCTACACTTCAAATGAATGTAAATGCGACACTTCCTTGCTAGGAAATAGTGTCTGGAGATGTCTAGGTATCGTAGCGATAGAGTTCTAATGCTTCTTAAAACGCGATATCGCATCTCATTTCTATGTTTCATGGTAGGATATAATATGATTTGCGAAGTGTTATGTATTCCTCGTCTACACTTCAAATGAATGTGAATGCGACACTTCCTTGCAAGGAAATAGCGTTTGCAGATGTCTACGTACCGAAGCAATAGAGTTGAAATGCTTCTTAAAACGAGATATTGCATCTCATTTCTATGTTTCATGATAAGATATAATATTCATTGCGAAGTGTTATGCATTCCTCGTCTACGATTCAAATGAATGTAAATGCGACACTTCCTTGCAAGGAAATAGCGATTGCAGATGTCTACGTATCGTAGCAATAGAGTTCATATGATTCTTAAAACGGGATATTGCATCTCATATCTATGTTTCATGATAAGATGTAATATGATTTGCGAAGTGTCATGTATTCCTCGTCTACACTTCAAATGAATGTAAATGCGACACTACCTTGCATGGAAATAACGTTTGCAGATGTCTGCGTATCGTTGCAATAGAGTTCTAATGCTTCTTTAAAAGCGTTATCGAATCTCATTTCTATGTTTCATGGTAAGATATAATATGATTTGCGACGTGTCATGTATTCCTCGTCTACTCTTCAAATGAATGTAAATGCGACACTTCCTTGCTAGGAAATAGCGTCTGCAGATGTCTAGGTATCGTAGCAATAGATTTCTAATGCTTCTTAAAACGCGGTATCGCATCTCATTTCTATGTTCCATGGTATGATATAATATGATTTGCGAAGTGTCATGTATTCCTCGTCTACACTTCAAATGAATGTAAATGCGACACTTCCTTGCAAGGAAATAGCGTTTGCAGATGTCTACGTATCGTAGCAATAGATTTCTAATGCTTCTTAAAACTCGATATCGGATCTCATTTCTATGTTTCATGGTAAGATATAATATTCATTGCGAAGTGTTATGCATTCCTCGTCTACGATTCAAATGAATGTAAATGCGACACTACCTTGCAAGGAAATAGTGTTTGCAGATGTCTAGGTATCGTAGCAATAGAGTTCAAATGCTTCTTAAAACGAGATATTGCATCTCATATCTATGTTTCATGATAAGATATAATATTCATTGCGAAGTGTTATGCATTCCTCGTATACGATTCAAATGAGTGTAAATGCGACACTTCCTCGCTAGGAAATAGCGCTTGCAGATGTCTACGTATCGTAGCAATAGAGTTCTTATGATTCTTAAAACGCGAAATCGCATCTCACTTCTATGTTTTATGGTAGGATATAATATTCATTGCGAAGTGTACTGCGTTCCTCGTCTACGATTCGAATGAATGTAAATGCGACACTTCCTTGCAAGGAAATAGCGATTGCAGATGTCTACGTATCGTAGCAATAGGGTTCATATGATTTTAAAACGAGATATTGCATCTGATATCTATGTTTCATGATAAGATATAATATTCATTGCGAAGTGTTATGCATTCCTCGTCTACGATTCAAATGAATGTAAATGTGACACTTCCTTGCAAGGAAACAGCGTCTGCAGATGTCTACGTATCGTAGCAATAGAGTTCATATGATTCTTAAAACGCGATATCGCATCTCATTTCTATGTTTCATGGTAAGATATAACATGATTTGCGAAGTGTTATGTATTCCTCGTCTACACTTCAAATGAATGTGAATGCGATACTTCCTCGCTAGGAAATAGCGTTTGCAGATGTCTACGTATCGTAGCATTAGCTTTCTAATGCTTCTTAAAACGCGATATCGCGTCTCATTTCTATCTTTCATGGTAAGATATAATATGATTTGCGAAGTGTCATATATTCCTCTTCTACACTTCAAATGAATGTAAATGCGACACTTCCTTGCAAGGAAATAGCGTTTGCACATGTCTACGTATCGTAGCAATAGAGTTCTTATGATTCTTAAAACTTGATATCGCATCTCATTTCTATGTTTCATGGTAAGATATAATATGATTTGCGAAGTGTTGTGTATTCCTCGTCTACACTTCAAATGAATGTAAATGCGACACTTCCTTGCTAGGAAATAGTGTCTGGAGATGTCTAGGTATCGTAGCGATAGAGTTCTAATGCTTCTTAAAACGCGATATCGCATCTCATTTCTATGTTTCATGGTAGGATATAATATGATTTGCGAAGTGTTATGTATTCCTCGTCTACACTTCAAATGAATGTGAATGCGACACTTCCTTGCAAGGAATAGCGTTTGCAGATGTCTACGTACCGAAGCAATAGAGTTGAAATGCTTCTTAAAACGAGATATTGCATCTCATTTCTATGTTTCATGATAAGATATAATTATCATTGCGAAGTGTTATGCATTCCTCGTCTACGATTCAAATGAATGTAAATGCGACACTTCTTGCAAGGAAATAGCGATTGCAGATGTCTACGTATCGTAGCAATAGAGTTCATATGATTCTTAAAACGGGATATTGCATCTCATATCTATGTTTCATGATAAGATATAATATGATTTGCGAAGTGTCATGTATTCCTCGTCTACACTTCAAATGAATGTAAATGCGACACTTCCTTGCATGGAAATAACGTTTGCAGATGTCTGCGTATCGTTGCAATAGAGTTCTAATGCTTCTTAAAACGCGGTATCGCATCGCATTTCTATGTTCCATGGTATGATATAATATGATTTGCGAAGTGTCATGTATTCCTCGTCTACACTTCAAATGAATGTAAATGCGACACTTCCTTGCAAGGAAATAGCGTTTGCAGATGTCTACGTATCGTAGCAATAGATTTCTAATGCTTCTTAAAACTCGATATCGGATCTCATTTCTATGTTTCATGGTAAGATATAATATTCATTGCGAAGTGTTATGCATTCCTCGTCTACGATTCAAATGAATGTAAATGCGACACTACCTTGCAAGGAAATAGTGTTTGCAGATGTCTAGGTATCGTAGCAATAGAGTTCAAATGCTTCTTAAAACGAGATATTGCATCTCATATCTATGTTTCATGATAAGATATAATATTCATTGCGAAGTGTTATGCATTCCTCGTATACGATTCAAATGAGTGTAAATGCGACACTTCCTCGCTAGGAAATAGCGCTTGCAGATGTCTACGTATCGTAGCAATAGAGTTCTTATGATTCTTAAAACGCGAAATCGCATCTCACTTCTATGTTTTATGGTAGGATATAATATTCATTGCGAAGTGTACTGCGTTCCTCGTCTACGATTCGAATGAATGTAAATGCGACACTTCCTTGCAAGGAAATAGCGATTGCAGATGTCTACGTATCGTAGCAATAGGGTTCATATGATTTTAAAACGAGATATTGCATCTGATATCTATGTTTCATGATAAGATATAATATTCATTGCGAAGTGTTATGCATTCCTCGTCTACGATTCAAATGAATGTAAATGTGACACTTCCTTGCAAGGAAACAGCGTTTGCAGAGATCTACGTATCGTAGCAATAGAGTTCATATGATTCTTAAAACGCGATATCGCATCTCATTTCTATGTTTCATGGTAAGATATAACATGATTTGCGAAGTGTTATGTATTCCTCGTCTACACTTCAAATGAATGTGAATGCGACACTTCCTTGCAAGGAAATAGCGTTTGCAGATGTCTACGTACCGAAGCAATAGAGTTGAAATGCTTCTTAAAACGAGATATTGCATCTCATTTCTATGTTTCATGATAAGATATAATATTCATTGCGAAGTGTTATGCATTCCTCGTCTACGATTCAAATGAATGTAAATGCGATACTTCCTCGCTAGGAAATAGCGTTTGCAGATGTCTACGTATCGTAGCATTAGCTTTCTAATGCTTCTTAAAACGCGATATCGCGTCTCATTTCTATCTTTCATGGTAAGATATAATATGATTTGCGAAGTGTCATATATTCCTCTTCTACACTTCAAATGAATGTAAATGC
This sequence comes from Xylocopa sonorina, assembly GCF_050948175.1. Classification (NCBI taxonomy): domain Eukaryota; kingdom Metazoa; phylum Arthropoda; class Insecta; order Hymenoptera; family Apidae; genus Xylocopa; species Xylocopa sonorina. The sequence goes on along the minus strand of NW_027490271.1, from coordinate 370,210 downwards.
GACACTTCCTTGCAAGGAAATAGCGTTTGCACATGTCTACGTATCGTAGCAATAGAGTTCTTATGATTCTTAAAACTTGATATCGCATCTCATTTCTATGTTTCATGGTAAGATATAATATGATTTGCGAAGTGTTGTGTATTCCTCGTCTACACTTCAAATGAATGTAAATGCGACACTTCCTTGCTAGGAAATAGTGTCTGGAGATGTCTAGGTATCGTAGCGATAGAGTTCTAATGCTTCTTAAAACGCGATATCGCATCTCATTTCTATGTTTCATGGTAGGATATAATATGATTTGCGAAGTGTTATGTATTCCTCGTCTACACTTCAAATGAATGTGAATGCGACACTTCCTTGCAAGGAAATAGCGTTTGCAGATGTCTACGTACCGAAGCAATAGAGTTGAAATGCTTCTTAAAACGAGATATTGCATCTCATTTCTATGTTTCATGATAAGATATAATATTCATTGCGAAGTGTTATGCATTCCTCGTCTACGATTCAAATGAATGTAAATGCGACACTTCCTTGCAAGGAAATAGCGATTGCAGATGTCTACGTATCGTAGCAATAGAGTTCATATGATTCTTAAAACGGGATATTGCATCTCATATCTATGTTTCATGATAAGATGTAATATGATTTGCGAAGTGTCATGTATTCCTCGTCTACACTTCAAATGAATGTAAATGCGACACTACCTTGCATGGAAATAACGTTTGCAGATGTCTGCGTATCGTTGCAATAGAGTTCTAATGCTTCTTTAAAAGCGTTATCGAATCTCATTTCTATGTTTCATGGTAAGATATAATATGATTTGCGACGTGTCATGTATTCCTCGTCTACTCTTCAAATGAATGTAAATGCGACACTTCCTTGCTAGGAAATAGCGTCTGCAGATGTCTAGGTATCGTAGCAATAGATTTCTAATGCTTCTTAAAACGCGGTATCGCATCTCATTTCTATGTTCCATGGTATGATATAATATGATTTGCGAAGTGTCATGTATTCCTCGTCTACACTTCAAATGAATGTAAATGCGACACTTCCTTGCAAGGAAATAGCGTTTGCAGATGTCTACGTATCGTAGCAATAGATTTCTAATGCTTCTTAAAACTCGATATCGGATCTCATTTCTATGTTTCATGGTAAGATATAATATTCATTGCGAAGTGTTATGCATTCCTCGTCTACGATTCAAATGAATGTAAATGCGACACTACCTTGCAAGGAAATAGTGTTTGCAGATGTCTAGGTATCGTAGCAATAGAGTTCAAATGCTTCTTAAAACGAGATATTGCATCTCATATCTATGTTTCATGATAAGATATAATATTCATTGCGAAGTGTTATGCATTCCTCGTATACGATTCAAATGAGTGTAAATGCGACACTTCCTCGCTAGGAAATAGCGCTTGCAGATGTCTACGTATCGTAGCAATAGAGTTCTTATGATTCTTAAAACGCGAAATCGCATCTCACTTCTATGTTTTATGGTAGGATATAATATTCATTGCGAAGTGTACTGCGTTCCTCGTCTACGATTCGAATGAATGTAAATGCGACACTTCCTTGCAAGGAAATAGCGATTGCAGATGTCTACGTATCGTAGCAATAGGGTTCATATGATTTTAAAACGAGATATTGCATCTGATATCTATGTTTCATGATAAGATATAATATTCATTGCGAAGTGTTATGCATTCCTCGTCTACGATTCAAATGAATGTAAATGTGACACTTCCTTGCAAGGAAACAGCGTCTGCAGATGTCTACGTATCGTAGCAATAGAGTTCATATGATTCTTAAAACGCGATATCGCATCTCATTTCTATGTTTCATGGTAAGATATAACATGATTTGCGAAGTGTTATGTATTCCTCGTCTACACTTCAAATGAATGTGAATGCGATACTTCCTCGCTAGGAAATAGCGTTTGCAGATGTCTACGTATCGTAGCATTAGCTTTCTAATGCTTCTTAAAACGCGATATCGCGTCTCATTTCTATCTTTCATGGTAAGATATAATATGATTTGCGAAGTGTCATATATTCCTCTTCTACACTTCAAATGAATGTAAATGCGACACTTCCTTGCAAGGAAATAGCGTTTGCACATGTCTACGTATCGTAGCAATAGAGTTCTTATGATTCTTAAAACTTGATATCGCATCTCATTTCTATGTTTCATGGTAAGATATAATATGATTTGCGAAGTGTTGTGTATTCCTCGTCTACACTTCAAATGAATGTAAATGCGACACTTCCTTGCTAGGAAATAGTGTCTGGAGATGTCTAGGTATCGTAGCGATAGAGTTCTAATGCTTTTTAAAACGCGATATCGCATCTCATTTCTATGTTTCATGGTAGGATATAATATGATTTGCGAAGTGTTATGTATTCCTCGTCTACACTTCAAATGAATGTGAATGCGACACTTCCTTGCAAGGAAATAGCGTTTGCAGATGTCTACGTACCGAAGCAATAGAGTTGAAATGCTTCTTAAAACGAGATATTGCATCTCATTTCTATGTTTCATGATAAGATATAATATTCATTGCGAAGTGTTATGCATTCCTCGTCTACGATTCAAATGAATGTAAATGCGACACTTCCTTGCAAGGAAATAGCGATTGCAGATGTCTACGTATCGTAGCAATAGAGTTCATATGATTCTTAAAACGGGATATTGCATCTCATATCTATGTTTCATGATAAGATATAATATGATTTGCGAAGTGTCATGTATTCCTCGTCTACACTTCAAATGAATGTAAATGCGACACTTCCTTGCATGGAAATAACGTTTGCAGATGTCTGCGTATCGTTGCAATAGAGTTCTAATGCTTCTTTAAAAGCGTTATCGAATCTCATTTCTATGTTTCATGGTAAGATATAATATGATTTGCGACGTGTCATGTATTCCTCGTCTACACTTCAAATGAATGTAAATGCGACACTTCCTTGCTTGGAAATAGCGTCTGCAGATGTCTAGGTATCGTAGCAATAGATTTCTAATGCTTCTTAAAACGCGGTATCGCATCTCATTTCTATGTTTCATGGTATGATATAATATGATTTGCGAAGTGTCATGTATTCCTCGTCTACACTTCAAATGAATGTAAATGCGACACTTCCTTGCAAGGAAATAGCGTCTGCAGATGTCTACGTATCGTAGCAATATTTTTCTAATGCTTCTTAAAACTCGATATCGGATCTCATTTCTATGTTTCATGGTAAGATATAATATTCATTGCGAAGTGTTTTGCATTCCTCGTCTACGATTCAAATGAATGTAAATGCGACACTCCCTTGCAAGGAAGTAGCGTTTGCAGATGTCTACGTACCGAAGCAATAGAGTTGAAATGCTTCTTAAAACGAGATATTGCATCTCATTTCTATGTTTCATGATAAGATATAATATTCATTGCGATGTGTTATGCACTCCTCGTCTACGATTCAAATGAATGTAAATGCGACACTTCCTTGCAAGGAAATAGCGATTGCAGATGTCTACGTATCGTAGCAATAGAGTTCATATGATTCTTAAAACGGGATATTGCATCTCATATCTACGTTTCATGATAAGATATAATATGATTTGCGAAGTGTCATGTATTCCTCGTCTACACTTCAAATGAATGTAAATGCGACACTTCCTTGCATGGAAATAACGTTCGCAGATGTCTGCGTATCGTTGCAATAGAGTTCTAATGCTTCTTTAAAAGCGTTATCGAATCTCATTTCTATGTTTCATGGTAAGATATAATATGATTTGCGACGTGTCATGTATTCCTCGTCTACTCTTCAAATGAATGTAAATGCGAGACTTCCTTGCTTGGAAATAGCGTTTGCAGATGTCTACGTATCGTAGCATTAGCTTTCTAATGCTTCTTAAAACGCGATATCGCGTCTCATTTCTATCTTTCATGGTAAGATATAATATGATTTGCGAAGTGTCATGTATTCCTCTTCTACACTTCAAATGAATGTAAATGCGACACTTCCTTGCAAGGAAATAGCGTTTGCAGATGTCTACGTATCGTAGCAATAGAGTTCTTATGATTCTTAAAACTTGATATCGCATCTCATTTCTATGTTTCATGGTAAGATATAATATGATTTGCGAAGTGTTATGTATTCCTCGTCTACACTTCAAATGAATGTAAATGCGACACTTCCTTGCTAGGAAATAGTGTCTGGAGATGTCTAGGTATCGTAGCGATAGAGTTCTAATGCTTCATAAAACGCGATATCGCATCTCATATCTATGTTTCTTGATAAGATATAATATTCATTGCGAAGTGTTATGCATTCCTCGTATACGATTCAAATGAGTGTAAATGCGACACTTCCTCGCTAGGAAATAGCGCTTGCAGATGTCTACGTATCGTAGCAATAGAGTTCTTATGATTCTTAAAACGCGATATCGCATCTCACTTCTATGTTTTATGGTAGGATATAATGTGATTTGCGAAGTGTTATGTATTCCTCGTCCACACTTCAAATGATTGTAAATGCGACACTTCCTTGCCAGGAAATAGCGTCTGCAGATGTCTAGGTATCGTAGCGATAGAGTTCTAATGTTTCTTAAAACGCGATATCGCATCTCATATCTATGTTTCATGATAAGATATAATATTCATTGCGAAGTGTTATGCATTCCTCGTATACGATTCAAATGAGTGTAAATGCGACACTTCCTTGCAAGGAAATAGCGTTTGCAGATGTCTACGTATCGTAGCAATAGATTTCTAATGCTTCTTAAAACTCGATAACGGATCTCATTTCTATGTTTCATGGTAAGATATAATATTCATTGCGAAGTGTTATGCATTCCTCGTCTACGAATCAAATGAATGTAAATGCGACACTTCCTTGCTAGGAAATAGTGTCGGGAGATGTCTAGGTATCGTAGCGATAGAGTTCTAATGCTTCTTAAAACGCGAAATCGCGTCTCATTTCTATGTTTCATGGTAGGATATAATATGATTTGCGAAGTGTTATGTATTCCTCGTCTACACTTCAAATGAATGTGAATGCGACACTTCCTTGCAAGGAAATAGCGTTTGCAGATGTCTACGTACCGAAGCAATAGAGTTGAAATGCTTCTTAAAACGAGATATTGCATCTCATTTCTATGTTTCATGATAAGATATAATATTCATTGCGAAGTGTTATGCATTCCTCGTCTGCGATTCAAATGAAAGTAAATGCGACACTTCCTTGCAAGGAAATAGCGATTGCAGATGTCTACGTATCGTAGCGATAGAGTTCTAATGCTTCTTAAAACGCGATATCGCATCCCATATCTATGATTCATGATAAGATATAATATTCATTGCAAAGTGTTATGCATTTCTCGTCTACGATTCAAATGATTGTAAATGCGACACTTCCTTGCCAGGAAATAGCGTCTGCAGATGTCTAGGTATCGTAGCGATAGAGTTCTAATGTTTCTTAAAACGCGATATCGCATCTCATTTCTATGTTTCATGGTAAGATATAATATGATTTGCGGAGTGTTATGTATTCCTCGTCTACACTTCAAATGAATGTAAATGCGACACTTCCTTGCAAGGAAATAGCGATTGCAGATGTCTACGTATCGTAGCAATAGAGTTCTTATGATTCTTAAAACTTGATATCGCATCTCATTTCTATGCTTCATGGTAAGATATAATATGATTTGCGAAGTGTTATGTATTCCTCGTCTACACTTCAAATGAATGTAAATGCGACACTTCCTTGCTAGGAAATAGTGTCTGGAGATGTCTAGGTATCGTAGCGATAGAGTTCTAATGCTTCATAAAACGCGATATCGCATCTCATATCTATGTTTCATGATAAGATATAATATTCATTGCGAAGTGTTATGCATTCCTCGTATACGATTCAAATGAGTGTAAATGCGACACTTCCTCGCTAGGAAATAGCGCTTGCAGATGTCTACGTATCGTAGCAATAGAGTTCTTATGATTCTTAAAACGCGATATCGCATCTCACTTCTATGTTTTATGGTAGGATATAATGTGATTTGAGAAGTGTTATGTATTCCTCGTCTACACTTCAAATGATTGTAAATGCGACACTTCCTTGCCAGGAAATAGCGTCTGCAGATGTCTAGGTATCGTAGCGATAGAGTTCTAATGTTTCTTAAAACGCGATATCGCATCTCATATCTATGTTTCATGATAAGATATAATATTCATTGCGAAGTGTTATGCATTCCTCGTATACGATTCAAATGAGTGTAAATGCGACACTTCCTTGCAAGGAAATAGCGTTTGCAGATGTCTACGTATCGTAGCAATAGATTTCTAATGCTTCTTAAAACTCGATAACGGATCTCATTTCTATGTTTCATGGTAAGATATAATATTCATTGCGAAGTGTTATGCATTCCTCGTCTACGAATCAAATGAATGTAAATGCGACACTTCCTTGCTAGGAAATAGTGTCTGGAGATGTCTAGGTATCGTAGCGATAGAGTTCTAATGCTTCTTAAAACGCGATATCGCATCTCATTTCTATGTTTCATGGTAGGATATAATATGATTTGCGAAGTGTTATGTATTCCTCGTCTACACTTCAAATGAATGTGAATGCGACACTTCCTTGCAAGGAAATAGCGTTTGCAGATGTCTACGTACCGAAGCAATAGAGTTGAAATGCTTCATAAAACGAGATATTGCATCTCATTTCTATGTTTCATGATAAGATATAATATTCATTGCGAAGTGTTATGCATTCCTCGTGTACGATTCAAATGAGTGTAAATGCGACACTTCCTCGCTAGGAAATAGCGCTTGCAGATGTCTACGTATCGTAGCAATAGAGTTCTTATGATTCTTAAAACGCGATATCGCATCTCACTTCTATGTTTTATGGTAGGATATAATGTGATTTGCGAAGTGTTATGTATTCCTCGTCTACACTTCAAATGATTGTAAATGCGACACTTCCTTGCCAGGAAATGGCGTCTGCAGATGTCTAGGTATCGTAGCGATAGAGTTCTAATGTTTCTTAAAACGCGATATCGCATCTCATATCTATGTTTCATGATAAGATATAATATTCATTGCGAAGTGTTATGCATTCCTCGTATACGATTCAAATGAGTGTAAATGCGACACTTCCTTGCAAGGAAATAGCGTTTGCAGATGTCTACGTATCGTAGCAATAGATTTCTAATGCTTCTTAAAACTCGATAACGGATCTCATTTCTATGTTTCATGGTAAGATATAATATTCATTGCGAAGTGTTATGCATTCCTCGTCTACGAATCAAATGAATGTAAATGCGACACTTCCTTGCTAGGAAATAGTGTCGGGAGATGTCTAGGTATCGCAGCGATAGAGTTCTAATGCTTCTTAAAACGCGAAATCGCGTCTCATTTCTATGTTTCATGGTAGGATATAATATGATTTGCGAAGTGTTATGTATTCCTCGTCTACACTTCAAATGAATGTGAATGCGACACTTCCTTGCAAGGAAATAGCGTTTGCAGATGTCTACGTACCGAAGCAATAGAGTTGAAATGCTTCTTAAAACGAGATATTGCATCTCATTTCTATGTTTCATGATAAGATATAATATTCATTGCGAAGTGTTATGCATTCCTCGTCTGCGATTCAAATGAAAGTAAATGCGACACTTCCTTGCAAGGAAATAGCGCTTGCAGATGTCTACGTATCGTAGCGATAGAGTTCTAATGCTTCTTAAAACGCGATATCGAATCTCATATCTATGTTTCATGATAAGATATAATATGATTTGCGAAGTGTCATGTATTCCTCGTCTACACTTCAAATGAATGTAAATGCGACACTTCCTTGCAAGGAAATAGCGTTTGCAGATGTCTACGTATCGTAGCAATAGATTTCTAATGCTTCTTAAAACTCGATATCGGATCTCATTTCTATGTTTCATGGTAAGATATAATATTCATTGCGAAGTGTTATGCATTCCTCGTCTACGATTCAAATGAATGTAAATGCGACACTTGCTTGCAAGGAAATAGTGTTTGCAGATGTCTAGGTATCGTAGCAATAGAGTTCAAATGCCTCTTAAAACGAGATATTGCATCTCATATCTATGTTTCATGATAAGATATAATATTCATTGCGAAGTGTTGTGCATTCCTCGTATACGATTCAAATGAGTGTAAATGCGACACTTCCTCGCTAGGAAATAGCGCTTGCAGATGTCTACGTATCGTAGCAATAGAGTTCTTATGATTCTTAAAACGCGATATCGCATCTCACTTCTATGTTTTATGGTAGGATATAATATCATTTGCGAAGTGTTATGTATTCCTCGTCTACACTTGAAATGAATGTAAATGCGACACTTCCTTGCTAGGAAACAGCGTCTGCAGATGTCTAGGCATCGTAGCAATAGAGTTCAAATGCTTCTTAAAACGGGATATGTCATCTCATGTCTATGTTTCATGATAAGATATAATATTCATTGCGAAGTGTTATGCATTCCTCGTATACGATTCAAATGGATGTAAATGAGACACTTCCTTGCTAGGAAATAGTGTCTGGAGATGTCTAGGTATCGTAGAGATAGAGTTCTAATGCTTCATAAAACGCGATATCGCATCTCATTTCTATGTTTCATGGAAAGATATAATATGATTTGCGAAGTGTCATGTATTCCTCGTCTACACTTCAAATGAATGTAAATGCGACACTTCCTTGCAAGGAAGTAGCGTTTGCAGATGTCTACGTATCGTAGCAATAGATTTCTAATGCTTCTTAAAACTCGATATCGGATCTCATTTCTATGTTTCATGGTAAGATATAATATTCATTGCGAAGTGTTATGCATTCCTCGTCTACGATTCAAATGAATGTAAATGCGACACTTCCTTGCAAGGAAATAGTGTTTGCAGATGTCCAGGTATCGTAGCAATAGAGTTCAAATGCTTCTTAAAACGAGATATTGCATCTCATATCTATGTTTCATGATAAGATATAATATTCATTGCGAAGTGTTATGCATTCCTCGTCTACGATTCAAATGAACGAAATGCGACACTTCCTTGCAAGGAAATAGCGTTTGCAGATGTCTACGTATCGTAACAATAGAGTTGTAATGCTTCTTAAAACGCGATATCGCATCTCATTTATATGTTTCATGGTAAGATATAATATGATTTGCGAAGTATCATGTATTCCTCGTCTACACTTCAAATGAATGTAAATGCGACACTTCCTTGCAAGGAAATAGCGTTTGCAGACGTCTACGTATCGTAGCAATAGAGTTCATATGATTCTTAAAACGCGATATCGCATCTCATATCTATGTTTCATGATAAGATATAATATTCATTGCGAAGTGTTATGCATTCCTCGTCTACGATTCAAATGAACGTAAATGCGACACTTCCCTGCAAGGAAATAGCGTTTGCAGATGTCTACATATCGTAGCAATGGAGTTCTTATGATACTTAAAACGCGATATCGCATCTCATTTCTATGTTTCATGGTAAGATATAATATGATTTGCGAAGTGTTATGTATTCCTCGTCTACACTTCAAATGAATGTAAATGCGACACTTCCTTGCCAGGAAATAGCGTCTGCAGATGTCTAGGTATCGTAGCGATAGAGTTCTAATGCTTCTTAAAACGCGATATCGCATCTCATTTCTATGTTTCATGGTAAGATATAATATGATTTGCGAAGTGTTATGTATTCCTAGTCTACACTTCAAACGAATGTAAATGCGACACTTCCTTGCAAGGAAGTAGCGTATGCAGATGTCTACGTATCGAAGCAATAGAGTTCAAATGCTTCTTAAAACGAGATATTGCATCCCATATCTATGATTCACGATAAGATATAATATTCATTGCAAAGTGTTATGCATTCCTGGTCTACGATTCAAATGAATGTAAATGCGACACTTCCTTGCTAGGAAATAGTGTCAGGAGATGTCTAGGTATCGTAGCGATAGAGTTCTAATGCTTCATAAAACGCGATATAGCATCTCATTTCTATGTTTCATGGAAAGATATAATATGATTTGCGAAGTGTCAGGTATTCCTCGTCTACACTTCAAATGAATGTAAATGCGACACTTCCTTGCAAGGAAATAGCGTTTGCAGATGTCTACATATCGGAGCAATAGAGATCAAGTGCTTCTTAAAACGAGATATTGCATCTCATATCTATGTTTCATGATAAGATATAATATTCATTGCGAAGTGTTATGCATTCCTCGTCTACGATTCAAATGAATGTAAATGCGACACTTCCTTGCAAGGAAATAGCGTTTGCAAATGTCTACCTATCGTAGCAGTAGTGTTCTAATGCTTCTTAAAACGCGATATCGCATCTCATTTCTATGTTTCATGGTAAGATATAATATGATTTGCGAAGTGTTATGTATTCCTCGTCTACACTTCAAATGAACGTAAATGCGACACTTCCTTGCAAGGAAATAGCGTTTGGAGATGTCTACGTATCGTAACAATAGAGTTCATATGATTCTTAAAACGCGATATCGCATCTCATATCTATGTTTCAAGATAAGATATAATATTCATTGCGAAGTATTATGCATTCCTCGTCTACGATTCAAATGAAAGTAAATGCGACACTTCGTTGCAAGGAAATAGCGATTGCAGATGTCTACGTATCGTAGCAATAGAGTTCTAATGCTTCTTAAAACGCGATATCGCATCTCGTTTCTATGTTTCATGGTAAGATATAATATGATTTGCGAAGTGTTATGTATTCCTCGTCTACACTTCAAATGAATGTAAATGCAGCGACACTTCCTTGCAAGGAAATAGCGTTTGCAGATGTCTACCTATCGTAGCAATAGAGTTCTAATGCTTCTTAAAACGCGATATCGCATCTCATTTCTATGTTTCATGGTAAGATATAATATGATTTGCGAAGTGTTATGCATTCCTCGTCTACGATTCAAATGAATGTAAATGCGACACTTTCTTGCAAGGAAATAGCGTTTGCAGATGTCTACGTATCGTAGCAATAGAGTTCTTATGATTCTTAAAACGCGATATAGCATCTCATTTCTACGTTTCATGGTAAGGTATAATATGATTTGCGAAGTGTTATGTATTCCTCGTCCACGCTTCAAATGAATGTAAATGCGACCCTTCCTTGCAAGGAAATAGCGTTTGCAGATGTCTACGTATCGTAGCAATAGAGTTCTTATGATTCTTAAAACGCGATATCGGATCTCATTTCCATGTTTCATGGTAAGATATAATATGATTTGCGAAGTGTTATGTATTCCTCGTCTACACATCAAATGAATGTAAATGCGACACTTCCTTGTAAGGAAATAGCGTTTGCAGATGTCTACGTATCGTAGCAATAGAGTTCTTATGATTCTTAAAACGCGATATCGCATCTCATTTCAATGTTTCATGGTAAGATATAATATGATTTGCGAAGTGTTATGTATTCCTCGTCTACACTTCAAATGAATGTGAATGCGACACTTCCTTGCAAGGAAATAGCATTTTCAGATTGCTACGTATCGTAGCAATAGAGTTCTTATGATTCTTAAAACGCGATATCGCTTCTCATTTCAATGTTTCATGGTAAGATATAATATGATTTGCGAAGTGTCTTGTATTCCTCGTCTACACTTCAAATGAATGTAAATGCGACGCTTCCTTGCAAGGAAATAGCGTTTGCAGATGTCTACGTATCGTAGCAATGGATTTCTGATGCTTCTTAAAACGCGATAACGCATCTCATTTCTAAGTTTCATGGTAAGATATAATATGATTTGCGAAGTGTCATGTATTCCTCGTCCACGCTTCAAATGAATGTAAATGCGACACTTCCTTGCAAGGAAATAGCGTTTGCAGATGTCTACATATCGGAGCAATAGAGTTCAAATGCTTCTTAAAACGAGATATTGCATCTCATATCTATGTTTCATGATAAGATATAATATTCATTGCGAAGTGTTATGTATTCCTCGTCTACGATTCAAATGAATGTAAATGCGACACTTCCTTGCAAGGAAATAGCGTTTGCAAATGTCTACCTATCGTAGCAGTAGTGTTCTAATGCTTCTTAAAACGCGATATCGCATCTCATTTCTATGTTTCATGGTAAGGTATAATATTATTTGCGAAGTGTTATGTATACGTCGTCTACACTTCAAATGAATGTAAATGCGACGCTTCCTTGCAAGGAAATAGCGTTTGCAGATGTCTACGTATCGTAGCAATAGAGTTCTTATGATTCTTACATCGCGATATCGGATCTCATTTCTATGTTTCATGGTAAGATACAATATGATTTGCGAAGTGTTATGTATTCCTCGTCTGCACTTCAAATGAATGTAAATGCGACACTTCTTTGCAGGGAAATAGCGTTTGCAGATGTCTACGTATCGTAGCAATAGAGTTCTTATGATTCTTAAAACGCGATATCGCATCACATTTCTATGTTTCATGGTAAGATATAATTTGATTTGCGGAGTGTTATGTATTCCTCGTCTACACTTCAAATGAATGTGAATGCGACACTTCCTCGCTAGGAAATGGCGTTTGCAGATGTCTACGTATCGTAGCAGTAGAGTTCTAATGCTTCTTAAAACGCGATATCGCATCTCATTTCTATGTTTCATGGTAAGATATAATATGATTTGCGAAGTGTTATGTATTCCTCGTCTACACATCAAATGAATGTAAATGCGACACTTCCTTGTAAGGAAATAGCGTTTGCAGATGTCTACGTATCGTAGCAATAGAGTTCTTATGATTCTTAAAACGCGATATCGCATCTCATTTCTATGTTTCATGGTAAGGTATAATATTATTTGCGAAGTGTTATGTATACGTCGTCTACACTTCAAATGAATGTAAATGCGACACTTTCTTGCAAGGAAATAGCGTTTGCAGATGTCTACGTATTGTAGCAATGGAATTCTGCTGCTTCTTTAAACGCGATATCGCATCTCATTTCTATGTTTCATGGTAAGGTATAATATGATTTGCGAAGTGTTATGTATTCCTCGTCTACACTTCAAATGAATGTAAATGCGACACTTCCTTGCAAGGAAATAGCGTTTGCAGATATCTACGTATCGTAGCAATGGATTTCTGATGCTTCTTAAAACGCGATAACGCATCTCATTTCTAAGTTTCATGGTAAGATATAATATGATTTGCGAAGTGTCATGTATTCCTCGTCCACGCTTCAAATGAATGTAAATGCGACACTTCCTTGCAAGGAAATAGCGTTTGCAGATGTCTACATATCGGAGCAATAGAGTTCAAATGCTTCTTAAAACGAGATATTGCATCTCATATCTATGTTTCATGATAAGATATAATATTCATTGCGAAGTGTTATGTATTCCTCGTCTACGATTCAAATGAATGTAAATGCGACACTTCCTTGCAAGGAAATAGCGTTTGCAAATGTCTACCTATCGTAGCAGTAGTGTTCTAATGCTTCTTAAAACGCGATATCGCATCTCATTTCTATGTTTCATGGTAAGATATAATATGATTTGCGAAGTGTTATGTATTCCTCGTCTACACTTCGAATGAATGTAAATGCGACACTTCCTTGCTAGGAAATATCGTCTGCAGATGTCTACGTATCGTAGCAGTAGAGTTCTAATGCTTCTTAAAACGCGATATCGCATCTCATTTCTGTGTTTCATGGTAAGATATAATATGATTTGCGAAGTGTTATGTATTCCTCGTCTACACATCAAATGAATGTAAATGCGACACTTCCTTGTAAGGAAATAGCGTTTGCAGATGTCTACGTATCGTAGCAATAGAGTTCTTATGATTCTTAAAACGCGATATCGCATCTCATTTCTATGTTTCATGGTAAGGTATAATATTATTTGCGAAGTGTTATGTATACGTCGTCTAAACTTCAAATGAATGTAAATGCGACACTTTCTTGCAAGGAAATAGCGTTTGCAGATGTCTACGTATCGTAGCAATGGAATTCTGCTGCTTCTTTAAACGCGATATCGCATCTCATTTCTATGTTTCATGGTAAGGTATAATATGATTTGCGAAGTGTTATGTATTCCTCGTCTACACTTCAAATGAATGTAAATGCGACACTTCCTTGCAAGGAAATAGCGTTTGCAGATATCTACGTATCGTAGCAATGGATTTCTGATGCTTCTTAAAACGCGATAACGCATCTCATTTCTATGTTTCATGGTAAGATATAATATGAATTGCGAAGTGTCATGTATTCCTCGTCCACGCTTCAAATGAATGTAAATGCGACACTTCCTTGCAAGGAAATAGCGTTTGCAGATGTCTACATATCGGAGCAATAGAGTTCAAATGCTTCTTAAAACGAGATATTGCATCTCATATCTATGTTTCATGATAAGATATAATATTCATTGGGAAGTGTTATGCATTCCTCGTCTACGATTCAAATGAATGTAAATGCGACACTTCCTTGCAAGGAAATAGCGTTTGCAAATGTCTACCTATCGTAGCAGTAGTGTTCTAATGCTTCTTAAAACGCGATATCGCATCTCATTTCTATGTTTCATGGTAAGATATAATATGATTTGCGAAGTGTTATGTATTCCTCGTCTACACTTCAAATGAATGTAAATGCGACACTTCCTTGCTAGGAAATAGCGTCTGCAGATGTCTACGTATCGAAGCAATAGAGTTCAAATGCTTCTTAAAACGCGATATCGCATCTCATTTCCATGTTTCATGGTATGATATAATATGATTTGCGAGGTAACATGTATTCCTCGTCTACACTTCAAATGAATGTAAATGCGACACATCCTTGCAAGGAAATAGCGTTTGCAGATGTCTACGTATCGTAGCAATGGATTTCTGATGCTGCTTAGAACGCGACATTGCATCTCATTTCTATGTTTCATGGTAAGATATAATATGATTTGCGAAGTGTTATGTATTCCTCGTCTACACTTCAAATGAATGTGAATGCGACACTTCCTTGCAAGGAAATAGCATTTGCAGATGTCTACGTATCGTAGCAGTAGAGTTCTAATGCTTCTTAAAACGCTATATCGCATCTCATTTCTATGTTTCATGGTAAGATATAATATGATTTGCGAAGTGTTATGTATTCCTCGTCTACACATCAAATGAATGTAAATGCGACACTTCCTTGTAAGGAAATAGCGTTTGCAGATGTCTACGTATCGTAGCAATAGAGTTCTTATGATTCTTACAACGCGATATCGGATCTCATTTCTATGTTTCATGGTAAGATATAATATGATTTGCGAAGTGTTATGTATTCCTCGCCTGCACTTCAAATGAATGTAAATGCGACACTTCCTTGCAAGGAAATAGCGTTTACAGATGTCTACGTATCGTAGCAATAGAGTTCTAATGCTTCTTAAAACGCGATATCGCATCTCATTTCTATGTTTCATGGTAGGATATAATATGATTTGCGAAGTGTCATGTATTCCTCGTCTACACTTCAAATGAATGTAAATGCGACACTTCCTTGCTAGGAAATAGCGTCTGCAGATGTCCAGGTATCGTAGCAATAGTGTTCTAATGCTTCATAAGACGCGATATCGCATCTCATTTCTATGTTTCATGGTAAGATATAATATGATTGGGGAAGTGTTATGTATTCCTTGTCTACACTTCAAATGAATGTAAATGCGACACTTCCTTGCAAGGAAATAGCGTTTGCAGATGTCTACGTATCGTAGTAATAGAGTTCATATGATTCTTAAAACGCGATATCGCATCTCATATCTATGTTTCATGATAAGATATAATATTCATTGCGAAGTGTTATGCATTCCTCGTCTACGATTCAAATGAACGTAAATGCGACACTTCCCTGCAAGGAAATAGCGTTTGCAGATGTCTACGTATCGTAACAACAGAGTTCTTATGATTCTTGAAAAGCGATATCGCATCTCATTTCAATGTTTCATGGTAAGATGTAATATGATTTGCGAAGTGTTATGTACTCCTCGTCTACACTTCAAATGAATGTGAGTGCGACACTTCCTTGCAAGGAAATAGCGTTTGCAGATGTCTACGTATCGAAGCAATAGAGTTCAAATGCTTCTTAAAACGCGATATCGCATCTCATTTCTATGTTTCATGGTAAGATATAATATGATTTGCGAAGTGTTATGTATTCCTCGTCTACACTTCAAATGAATGTAAATGCGACACTTCCTTGCAAGGAAATAGCGTTTGCAGATGTCTACGTATCGAAGCAATAGAGTTCAAATGCTTCTTAAAACGAGATATTGCATCTCATATTTATGTGTCATGATAAGATATAATATTCATTGCGATGTGTTACGCATTCCTCGTCTACGATTCAAATGAACGTAAATGCGACACTTCCTTGCCAGGAAATAGCGTCTGCAGATGTCTACGTATCGTAACAGTAGAGTTCTTATGATTCTTAGAACGCGATATCGCATCTCATTTCAATGTTTCATGGTAAGATATAATATGATTTGCGAAGTGTTATGTATTCCTCGCCTACACTTCAAATGAATGTGAATGCGACACTTCCTAGCAAGGAAATAGCATTTGCAGATGTCTACGTATCGTAGCAATAGAGTTCTTATGATTCTTAAAACGCGATATCGCATCTCATTTCAATGTTTCATGGTAAGATATAATATGATTTGCGAAGTGTCATGTATTCCTCGTCTACACTTCAAATGAATGTAAATGCGACACTTCCTTGCAAGGAAATAGCGTTTGCAGATGTCTACGTATCGTAGCAATAGAGTTCTTATGATTCTTAAAACGCGATATCGCATCTCATATCTATGTTTCAAGATAAGATATAATATTCATTGCGAAGTATTATGCATTCCTCGTCTACGATTCAAATGAAAGTAAATGCGACACTTCGTTGCAAGGAAATAGCGATTGCAGATGTCTACGTATCGTAGCAATAGAGTTCTAATGCTTCTTAAAACGCGATATCGCATCTCGTTTCTATGTTTCATGGTAAGATATAATATGATTTGCGAAGTGTCATGTATTCCTCGTCTACACTTCAAATGAATGTAAATGCGACACTTCCTTGCAAGGAAATAGCGTTTGCAGATGTCTACGTATCGTAACAATAGAGTTCTTATGATTCTTGAAAAGCGATATCGCATCTCATTTCAATGTTTCATGGTAAGATATAATATGATTTGCGAAGTGTTATGTACTCCTCGTCTTCACTTCAAATGAATGTGAGTGCGACACTTCCTTGCAAGGAAATAGCGTTTGCAGATGTCTACGTATCGAAGCAATAGAGTTCAAATGCTTCTTAAAACGCGATATCGCATCTCATTTCTATGTTTCATGGTAAGATATAATATGATTTGCGAAGTGTTATGTATTCCTCGTCTACACTTCAAATGAATGTAAATGCGACACTTCCTTGCAAGGAAATAGCGTTTGCAGATGTCTACGTATCGAAGCAATAGAGTTCAAATGTTTCTTTAAACGACATATTGCATTTCATATCTATGTTTCATGGTAAGATATAATATGATTGGGGAAGTGTTATGTATTCCTTGTCTACACTTCAAATGAATGTAAATGCGACACTTCCTTGCAAGGAAATAGCGTTTGCAAATGTCTACGTATCGAAGCAATAGAGCTCAAATGTTTCTTTAAACGAGATATTGCATTTCATATCTATGTTTCATGATAAGATATAATATTCATTGCGAAGTGTTATGCATTCCTCGTCTACGATTCAAATGAACGAAATGCGATAATTCCTTGCAAGGAAATAGCGTTTGCAGATGTCTACGTATCGTAACAATAGAGTTCTAATGCTTCTTAAAACGCGATATCGCATCTCATTTCTATGTTTCATGGTAAGATATAATATGATTTGCGAAGTATCATGTATTCCTCGTCTACACTTCAAATGAATGTAAATGCGACACTTCCTTGCAAGGAAATAGCGTTTGCAGATGTCTACGTATCGTAGCAATAGAGTTCATATGATTCTTAAAACGCGATATCGCATATCATATCTATGTTTCATGATAAGATATAATATTCATTGCGAAGTGTTATGCATTCCTCGTCTACGATTCAAATGAACGTAAATGCGACACTTCCCTGCAAGGAAATAGCGTTTGCAGATGTCTACGTATCGTAGCAATAGAGTTCTTATGATTCTTGAAAAGCGATATCGCATCTCATTTCAATGTTTCATGGTAAGATATAATATGATTTGCGAAGTGTTATGTACTCCTCGTCTACACTTCAAATGAATGTGAGTGCGACACTTCCTTGCAAGGAAATAGCGTTTGCAGATGTCTACGTATCGAAGCAATAGAGTTCAAATGCTTCTTAAAACGCGATATCGCATCTCATTTCTATGTTTCATGGTAAGATATAATATGATTTGCGAAGTGTTATGTATTCCTCGTCTACACTTCAAATGAATGTAAATGCGACACTTCCTTGCAAGGAAATAGCGTTTGCAGATGTCTACGTATCGAAGCAATAGAGTTCAAATGCTTCTTAAAACGAGATATTGCATCTCATATCTATGTGTCATGATAAGATATAATATTCATTGCGATGTGTTACGCATTCCTCGTCTACGATTCAAATGAACGTAAATGCGACACTTCCTTGCAAGGAAATAGCGTCTGCAGATGTCTACGTATCGTAACAGTAGAGTTCTTATGATTCTTAGAACGCGATATCGCATCTCATTTCAATGTTTCATGGTAAGATATAATATGATTTGCGAAGTGTTATGTATTCCTCGTCTACACTTCAAATGAATGTGAATGCGACACTTCCTAGCAAGGAAATAGCATTTGCAGATGTCTACGTATCGTAGCAATAGAGTTCTTATGATTCTTAAAACGCAATATCGCATCTCATTTCAATGTTTCATGGTAAGATATAATATGATTTGCGAAGTGTCATGTATTCCTCGTCTACACTTCAAATGAATGTAAATGCGACACTTCCTTGCAAGGAAATAGCGTTTGCAGATGTCTACGTATCGTAGCAATAGAGTTCTTATGATTCTTAAAACGGGATATCGCATCTCATATCTATGTTTCAAGATAAGATATAATATTCATTGCGAAGTATTATGCATTCCTCGTCTACGATTCAAATGAAAGTAAATGCGACACTTCGTTCCAAGGAAATAGCGATTGCAGATGTCTACGTATCGTAGCAATAGAGTTCTAATGCTTCTTAAAACGCGATATCGCATCTCGTTTCTATGTTTCATGGTAAGATATAATATGATTTGCGAAGTGTCATGTATTCCTCGTCTACACTTCAAATGAATGTAAATGCGACACTTCCTTGCAAGGAAATAGCGTTTGCAGATGTCTACGTATCGTAACAATAGAGTTCTTATGATTCTTGAAAAGCGATATCGCATCTCATTTCAATGTTTCATGGTAAGATATAATATGATTTGCGAAGTGTTATGTACTCCTCGTCTACACTTCAAATGAATGTGAGTGCGACACTTCCTTGCAAGGAAATAGCGTTTGCAGATATCTACGTATCGAAGCAATAGAGTTCAAATGCTTCTTAAAACGCGATATCGCATCTCATTTCTATGTTTCATGGTAAGATATAATATGATTTGCGAAGTGTTATGTATTCCTCGTCTACACTTCAAATGAATGTAAATGCGACACTTCCTTGCAAGGAAATAGCGTTTGCAGATGTCTACGTATCGAAGCAATAGAGTTCAAATGTTTCTTTAAACGACATATTGCATTTCATATCTATGTTTCATGGTAAGATATAATATGATTGGGGAAGTGTTATGTATTCCTTGTCTACACTTCAAATGAATGTAAATGCGACACTTCCTTGCAAGGAAATAGCGTTTGCAAATGTCTAAGTATCGAAGCAATAGAGTTCAAATGTTTCTTTAAACGAGATATTGCATTTCATATCTATGTTTCATGATAAGATATAATATTCATTGCGAAGTGTTATGCATTCCTCGTCTACGATTCAAATGAACGAAATGCGACAATTCCTTGCAAGGAAATAGCGTTTGCAGATGTCTACGTATCGTAACAATAGAGTTCTAATGCTTCTTAAAACGCGATATCGCATCTCATTTCTATGTTTCATGGTAAGATATAATATGATTTGCGAAGTATCATGTATTCCTCGTCTACACTTCAAATGAATGTAAATGCGACACTTCCTTGCAAGGAAATAGCGTTTGCAGATGTCTACGTATCGTAGCAATAGAGTTCATATGATTCTTAAAACGCGATATCGCATATCATATCTATGTTTCATGATAAGATATAATATTCATTGCGAAGTGTTATGCATTCCTCGTCTACGATTCAAATGAACGTAAATGCGACACTTCCCTGCAAGGAAATAGCGTTTCCAGATGTCTACGTATCGTAGCAATAGAGTTCTTATGATTCTTAAAACGCGATATCGCATCTCATTTCTATGTTTCATGGTAAGATATTATATGATTTACGAAGTGTCATGTATTCCTCGTCAACACTTCAAATCAATGTAAATGCGACACTTCCTTGCAAGGAAATAGCGTTTGCAGATGTCTACGTATCGTAGCAATAGCGTTCTAATGCTTCTTAAAACGCGATATCGCATCTCACTTCTATGTTTCATTGTAGGATATAATATGATTTGCGAAGTGTCATGTATTCCTCGTCTACACTTCAAATGAATGTAAATGCGACACTTCCTTGCAAGGAAATAGCGTTTGCAGATGTCTACGTATCGATGCAATAGAGTTCATATGATACTTAAAACGCGATATCGCATCTCATATCTATGTTTCAAGATAAGATATAATATTCATTGCGAAGTGTTATGCATTCCTCGTCTACGATTCAAATGAATGTAAATGCGACACTTCGTTGCAAGGAAATAGCGATTGCAGATGTCTACGTATCGTAGCAATAGAGTTCTTATGATTCTTAAAACGCGATATCGGATCTCTTTCTATGTTTCATGGTAAGATATAATATGATTTGCGAAGTGTTATGTATTCCTCGTCTACACTTCAAATGAATGTAAATGCGACACTTCTTTGCAGGGAAATAGCGTTTGCAGATGTCTACGTATCGTAGCAATAGAGTTCTTATGATTCTTAAAACGCGATATCGCATCACATTTCTATGTTTCATGGTAAGATATAATTTGATTTGCGGAGTGTTATGTATTCCTCGTCTACACTTCAAATGAATGTGAATGCGACACTTCCTCGCTAGGAAATGGCGTTTGCAGATGTCTACGTATCGTAGCAGTAGAGTTCTAATGCTTCTTAAAACGCGATATCGCATCTCATTTCTATGTTTCATGGTAAGATATAATATGATTTGCGAAGTGTTATGTATTCCACGTCTACACATCAAATGAATGTAAATGCGACACTTCCTTGTAAGGAAATAGCGTTTGCAGATGTCTACGTATCGTAGCAATAGTGTTCTTATGATTCTTAAAACGCGATATCGCATCTCATTTCTATGTTTCATGGTAAGATATTATATGATTTGCGAAGCGTCATGTATTCCTCGTCAACACTTCAAATCAATGTAAATGCGACACTTCCTTGCAAGGAAATAGCGTTTGCAGACGTCTACGTATCGTAGCAATAGAGTTCCTATGATTCTTAAAACGCGATATCGCATCTCATTTCTATGTTTCATGGTAAGGTATAATATTATTTGCGAAGTGTTATGTATACGTCGTCTACACTTCAAATGAATGTAAATGCGACACTTTCTTGCAAGGAAATAGCGTTTGCAGATGTCTACGTATCGTAGCAATGGAATTCTGCTGCTTCTTTAAACGCGATATCGCATCTCATTTCTATGTTTCATGGTAAGGTATAATATGATTTGCGAAGTGTTATGTATTCCTCGTCTACACTTCAAATGAATGTAAATGCGACACTTTCTTGCAAGGAAATAGCGTTTGCAGATGTCTACGTATCGTAGCAATAGATTTCTTATGATTCTTAAAACGCGACATCGGATCTCATTTCTATGTTTCATGGTAAGATATAATATGATTTGCGAAGTGTTATGTATTCCTCGTCTACACTTCAAATGAATGTAAATGCGACACTTTCTTGCAAGCAAATAGCGTTTGCAGATGTCTACGTATCGTAGCAATGGATTTCTGCTGCTTCTTAAAACGCGATATCGCATCTCACTTCTATGGTTCATGGTAAGATATAATATGATTTGCGAAGTGTTATGTATTCCTCGTCCACGCTTCAAATGAATGTAAATGCGACACTTCCTTGCAAGGAAATAGCGTTTGCAGATGTCTACGTATCGGAGCAATAGAGTTCTAATGCTTCTTAAAACGCGATATCGCATCTCATTTCTATGTTTCATGGTAAGATATAATATGATTTGCGAAGTGTTATGTATTCCTCGTCTACACTTCAAATGAATGTAAGTGCGACACTTCCTTGCTAGGAAATAGCGTCTGCAGATGTCTAGGTATCGTAGCAATAGAGTTCTAATGCTACTTAAAACGCGATATCGCATCTCATTTCTATGTTTCATGGTAAGATATAATATGATTTGCGAAGTGTCGTGTATTCCTCGTCCACGCTTCAAATGATTGTAAATGCGACACTTCCTTGCAAGGAAATAGCGTTTGCAGATGTCTACGTATCGTAGCAATAGAGTTCTTATGATTCTTAAAACGCGATGTCGGATCTCATTTCAATGTTTCATGGTAAGATATAATATGATTTGCGAAGTGTTATGTACTCCTCGTCTACACTTCAAATGAATGTGAGTGCGACACTTCCTTGCAAGGAAATAGCGTTTGCAGATGTCTACGTATCGAAGCAATAGAGTTCAAATGCTTCTTAAAACGCGATATCGCATCTCATTTCTATGTTTCATGGTAAGATATAATATGATTTGCGAAGTGTTATGTATTCCTCGTCTACACTTCAAATGAATGTAAATGCGACACTTCTTTGCAGGGAAATAGCGTTTGCAGATGTCTACGTATCGTAGCAATAGAGTTCTTATGATTCTTAGAACGCGATATCGCATCTCATTTCAATGTTTCATGGTAAGATATAATATGATTTGCGAAGTGTTATGTATTCCTCGGCTACACTTCAAATGAATGTGAATGCGACACTTCCTCGCTAGGAAATGGCGTTTGCAGATGTCTACGTATCGTAGCAGTAGAGTTCTAATGCTTCTTAAAACGCGATATCGCATCTCATTTCTATGTTTCATGGTAAGATATAATATGATTTGCGAAGTGTTATGTATTCCTCGTCTACACATCAAATGAATGTAAATGCGACACTTCCTTGTAAGGAAATAGCGTTTGCAGATGTCTACGTATCGTAGCGATAGAGTTCTTATGATTCTTAAAACGCGATATCGCATCTCATTTCTATGTTTCATGGTAAGATATTATATGATTTACGAAGTGTCATGTATTCCTCGTCAACACTTCAAATCAATGTAAATGCGACACTTCCTTGCAAGGAAATAGTGTTTGCAGATGTCTACGTATCGTAGCAATAGAGTTCTTATGATTCTTTAAACGCGATATCGCATCTCATTTCTATGTTTCATGGTAAGGTATAATATGATTTGCGAAGTGTTATGTATTCCTCGTCTGCACTTCAAATGAATGTAAATGCGACACTTCCTTGCAAGGAAATAGCGTTTGCAGATGTCTACGTATCGTAGCAATAGCGTTCTAATGCTTCTTAAAACGCGATATCGCATCTCACTTCTATGTTTCATTGTAGGATATAATATGATTTGCGAAGTGTCATGTATTCCTCGTCTACACTTCAAATGAATGTAAATGCGACACTTCCTTGCAAGGAAATAGCGTTTGCAGATGTCTACGTATCGATGCAATAGAGTTCATATGATTCTTAAAACGCGATATCGCATCTCATATCTATGTTTCAAGATAAGATATAATATTCATTGCGAAGTGTTATGCATTCCTCGTCTACGATTCAAATGAATGTAAATGCGACACTTCGTTGCAAGGAAATAGCGATTGCAGATGTCTACGTATCGTAGCAATAGAGTTCTTATGATTCTTAAAACGCGATATCGGATCTCTTTCTATGTTTCATGGTAAGATATAATATGATTTGCGAAGTGTTATGTATTCCTCGTCTACACTTCAAATGAATGTAAATGCGACACTTCTTTGCAGGGAAATAGCGTTTGCAGATGTCTACGTATCGTAGCAATAGAGTTCTTATGATTCTTAAAACGCGATATCGCATCACATTTCTATGTTTCATGGTAAGATATAATTTGATTTGCGGAGTGTTATGTATTCCTCGTCAACACTTCAAATGAATGTGAATGCGACACTTCCTCGCTAGGAAATGGCGTTTGCAGATGTCTACGTATCGTAGCAGTAGAGTTCTAATGCTTCTTAAAACGCGATGTCGGATCTCATTTCAATGTTTCATGGTAAGATATAATATGATTTGCGAAGTGTTATGTACTCCTCGTCTACACTTCAAATGAATGTGAGTGCGACACTTCCTTGCAAGGAAATAGCGTTTGCAGATGTCTACGTATCGATGCAATAGAGTTCATATGATTCTTAAAACGCGATATCGCATCTCATATCTATGTTTCAAGATAAGATATAATATTCATTGCGAAGTGTTATGCATTCCTCGTCTACGATTCAAATGAATGTAAATGCGACACTTCGTTGCAAGGAAATAGCGATTGCAGATGTCTACGTATCGTAGCAATAGAGTTCTTATGATTCTTAAAACGCGATATCGGATCTCTTTCTATGTTTCATGGTAAGATATAATATGATTTGCGAAGTGTTATGTATTCCTCGTCTACACTTCAAATGAATGTAAATGCGACACTTCTTTGCAGGGAAATAGCGTTTGCAGATGTCTACGTATCGTAGCAATAGAGTTCTTATGATTCTTAAAACGCGATATCGCATCACATTTCTATGTTTCATGGTAAGATATAATTTGATTTGCGGAGTGTTATGTATTCCTCGTCAACACTTCAAATGAATGTGAATGCGACACTTCCTCGCTAGGAAATGGCGTTTGCAGATGTCTACGTATCGTAGCAGTAGAGTTCTAATGCTTCTTAAAACGCGATGTCGGATCTCATTTCAATGTTTCATGGTAAGATATAATATGATTTGCGAAGTGTTATGTACTCCTCGTCTACACTTCAAATGAATGTGAGTGCGACACTTCCTTGCAAGGAAATAGCGTTTGCAGATGTCTACGTATCGAAGCAATAGAGTTCAAATGCTTCTTAAAACGCGATATCGCATCTCATTTCTATGTTTCATGGTAAGATATAATATGATTTGCGAAGTGTTATGTATTCCTCGTCTACACTTCAAATGAATGTAAATGCGACACTTCTTTGCAGGGAAATAGCGTTTGCAGATGTCTACGTATCGTAGCAATAGAGTTCTTATGATTCTTAGAACGCGATATCGCATCTCATTTCAATGTTTCATGGTAAGATATAATATGATTTGCGAAGTGTTATGTATTCCTCGGCTACACTTCAAATGAATGTGAATGCGACACTTCCTCGCTAGGAAATGGCGTTTGCAGATGTCTACGTATCGTAGCAGTAGAGTTCTAATGCTTCTTAAAACGCGATATCGCATCTCATTTCTATGTTTCATGGTAAGATATAATATGATTTGCGAAGTGTTATGTATTCCTCGTCTACACATCAAATGAATGTAAATGCGACACTTCCTTGTAAGGAAATAGCGTTTGCAGATGTCTACGTATCGTAGCGATAGAGTTCTTATGATTCTTAAAACGCGATATCGCATCTCATTTCTATGTTTCATGGTAAGATATTATATGATTTACGAAGTGTCATGTATTCCTCGTCAACACTTCAAATCAATGTAAATGCGACACTTCCTTGCAAGGAAATAGTGTTTGCAGATGTCTACGTATCGTAGCAATAGAGTTCTTATGATTCTTTAAACGCGATATCGCATCTCATTTCTATGTTTCATGGTAAGGTATAATATGATTTGCGAAGTGTTATGTATTCCTCGTCTGCACTTCAAATGAATGTAAATGCGACACTTCCTTGCAAGGAAATAGCGTTTGCAGATGTCTACGTATCGTAGCAATAGCGTTCTAATGCTTCTTAAAACGCGATATCGCATCTCACTTCTATGTTTCATTGTAGGATATAATATGATTTGCGAAGTGTCATGTATTCCTCGTCTACACTTCAAATGAATGTAAATGCGACACTTCCTTGCAAGGAAATAGCGTTTGCAGATGTCTACGTATCGATGCAATAGAGTTCATATGATTCTTAAAACGCGATATCGCATCTCATATCTATGTTTCAAGATAAGATATAATATTCATTGCGAAGTGTTATGCATTCCTCGTCTACGATTCAAATGAATGTAAATGCGACACTTCGTTGCAAGGAAATAGCGATTGCAGATGTCTACGTATCGTAGCAATAGAGTTCTTATGATTCTTAAAACGCGATATCGGATCTCTTTCTATGTTTCATGGTAAGATATAATATGATTTGCGAAGTGTTATGTATTCCTCGTCTACACTTCAAATGAATGTAAATGCGACACTTCTTTGCAGGGAAATAGCGTTTGCAGATGTCTACGTATC
The DNA here is from genome assembly GCF_050948175.1 of Xylocopa sonorina. NCBI lineage: Eukaryota > Metazoa > Arthropoda > Insecta > Hymenoptera > Apidae > Xylocopa > Xylocopa sonorina. The sequence continues at coordinate 343,548 of NW_027490271.1, read as the reverse complement.
GTAGCAATAGAGTTCTTATGATTCTTAAAACGCGATATCGCATCACATTTCTATGTTTCATGGTAAGATATAATTTGATTTGCGGAGTGTTATGTATTCCTCGTCAACACTTCAAATGAATGTGAATGCGACACTTCCTCGCTAGGAAATGGCGTTTGCAGATGTCTACGTATCGTAGCAGTAGAGTTCTAATGCTTCTTAAAACGCGATATCGCATCTCATTTCTATGTTTCATGGTAAGATATAATATGATTTGCGAAGTGTTATGTATTCCTCGTCTACACATCAAATGAATGTAAATGCGACACTTCCTTGTAAGGAAATAGCGTTTGCAGATGTCTACGTATCGTAGCAATAGTGTTCTTATGATTCTTAAAACGCGATATCGCATCTCATTTCTATGTTTCATGGTAAGATATTATATGATTTGCGAAGCGTCATGTATTCCTCGTCAACACTTCAAATCAATGTAAATGCGACACTTCCTTGCAAGGAAATAGCGTTTGCAGACGTCTACGTATCGTAGCAATAGAGTTCCTATGATTCTTAAAACGCGATATCGCATCTCATTTCTATGTTTCATGGTAAGGTATAATATTATTTGCGAAGTGTTATGTATACGTCGTCTACACTTCAAATGAATGTAAATGCGACACTTTCTTGCAAGGAAATAGCGTTTGCAGATGTCTACGTATTGTAGCAATGGAATTCTGCTGCTTCTTTAAACGCGATATCGCATCTCATTTCTATGTTTCATGGTAAGGTATAATATGATTTGCGAAGTGTTATGTATACGTCGTCTACACTTCAAATGAATGTAAATGCGACACTTTCTTGCAAGGAAATAGCGTTTGCAGATGTCTACGTATTGTAGCAATGGAATTCTGCTGCTTCTTTAAACGCGATATCGCATCTCATTTCTATGTTTCATGGTAAGGTATAATATGATTTGCGAAGTGTTATGTATTCCTCGTCTACACTTCAAATGAATGTAAATGCGACACTTCCTTGCAAGGAAATAGCGTTTGCAGATATCTACGTATCGTAGCAATGGATTTCTGATGCTTCTTAAAACGCGATAACGCATCTCATTTCTAAGTTTCATGGTAAGAAATAATATGATTTGCGAAGTGTCATGTATTCCTCGTCCACGCTTCAAATGAATGTAAATGCGACACTTCCTTGCAAGGAAATAGCGTTTGCAGATGTCTACATATCGGAGCAATAGAGTTCAAATGCTTCTTAAAACGAGATATTGCATCTCATATCTATGTTTCATGATAAGATATAATATTCATTGCGAAGTGTTATGCATTCCTCGTCTACGATTCAAATGAATGTAAATGCGACACTTCCTTGCAAGGAAATAGCGTTTGCAAATGTCTACCTATCGTAGCAGTAGTGTTCTAATGCTTCTTAAAACGCGATATCGCATCTCATTTCTATGTTTCATGGTAAGATATAATATGATTTGCGAAGTGTTATGTATTCCTCGTCTACACTTCAAATGAATGTAAATGCGACACTTCCTTGCTAGGAAATAGCGTCTGCAGATGTCTACGTATCGAAGCAATAGAGTTCAAATGATTCTTAAAACGCGATATCGCATCTCATTTCCATGTTTCATGGTATGATATAATATGATTTGCGAGGTAACATGTATTCCTCGTCTACACTTCAAATGAATGTAAATGCGACACATCCTTGCAAGGAAATAGCGTTTGCAGATGTCTACGTATCGTAGCAATGGATTTCTGATGCTGCTTAGAACGCGACATTGCATCTCATTTCTATGTTTCATGGTAAGATATAATATGATTTGCGAAGTGTTATGTATTCCTCGTCTACACTTCAAATGAATGTGAATGCGACACTTCCTTGCAAGGAAATAGCATTTGCAGATGTCTACGTATCGTAGCAGTAGAGTTCTAATGCTTCTTAAAACGCTATATCGCATCTCATTTCTATGTTTCATGGTAAGATATAATATGATTTGCGAAGTGTTATGTATTCCTCGTCTACACATCAAATGAATGTAAATGCGACACTTCCTTGTAAGGAAATAGCGTTTGCAGATGTCTACGTATCGTAGCAATAGAGTTCTTATGATTCTTAAAACGCGATATCGCATCTCATTTCTATGTTTCATGGTAAGGTATAATATTATTTGCGAAGTGTCATGTATTCCTCGTCTACACTTCAAATGAATGTAAATACGACACTTCCCTGCAAGGAAATAGCGTTTGCAGATGTCTACGTATCGTAGCAATAGAGTTCTTATGATTCTTACAACGCGATATCGGATCTCATTTCTATGTTTCATGGTAAGATATAATATGATTTGCGAAGTGTTATGTATTCCTCGCCTGCACTTCAAATGAATGTAAATGCGACACTTCCTTGCAAGGAAATAGCGTTTACAGATGTCTACGTATCGTAGCAATAGAGTTCTAATGCTTCTTAAAACGCGATATCGCATCTCATTTCTATGTTTCATGGTAGGATATAATATGATTTGCGAAGTGTCATGTATTCCTCGTCTACACTTCAAATGAATGTAAATGCGACACTTCCTTGCTAGGAAATAGCGTCTGCAGATGTCCAGGTATCGTAGCAATAGTGTTCTAATGCTTCATAAGACGCGATATCGCATCTCATTTCTATGTTTCATGGTAAGATATAATATGATTTGCGAAGTGTTATGTATTCCTCGCCTACACTTCAAATGAATGTGAATGCGACACTTCCTAGCAAGGAAATAGCATTTGCAGATGTCTACGTATCGTAGCAATAGAGTTCTTATGATTCTTAAAACGCGATATCGCATCTCATTTCAATGTTTCATGGTAAGATATAATATGATTTGCGAAGTGTCATGTATTCCTCGTCTACACTTCAAATGAATGTAAATGCGACACTTCCTTGCAAGGAAATAGCGTTTGCAGATGTCTACGTATCGTAGCAATAGAGTTCTTATGATTCTTAAAACGCGATATCGCATCTCATATCTATGTTTCAAGATAAGATATAATATTCATTGCGAAGTATTATGCATTCCTCGTCTACGATTCAAATGAAAGTAAATGCGACACTTCGTTGCAAGGAAATAGCGATTGCAGATGTCTACGTATCGTAGCAATAGAGTTCTAATGCTTCTTAAAACGCGATATCGCATCTCGTTTCTATGTTTCATGGTAAGATATAATATGATTTGCGAAGTGTCATGTATTCCTCGTCTACACTTCAAATGAATGTAAATGCGACACTTCCTTGCAAGGAAATAGCGTTTGCAGATGTCTACGTATCGTAACAATAGAGTTCTTATGATTCTTGAAAAGCGATATCGCATCTCATTTCAATGTTTCATGGTAAGATATAATATGATTTGCGAAGTGTTATGTACTCCTCGTCTACACTTCAAATGAATGTGAGTGCGACACTTCCTTGCAAGGAAATAGCGTTTGCAGATGTCTACGTATCGAAGCAATAGAGTTCAAATGCTTCTTAAAACGCGATATCGCATCTCATTTCTATGTTTCATGGTAAGATATAATATGATTTGCGAAGTGTTATGTATTCCTCGTCTACACTTCAAATGAATGTAAATGCGACACTTCCTTGCAAGGAAATAGCGTTTGCAGATGTCTACGTATCGAAGCAATAGAGTTCAAATGTTTCTTTAAACGACATATTGCATTTCATATCTATGTTTCATGGTAAGATATAATATGATTGGGGAAGTGTTATGTATTCCTTGTCTACACTTCAAATGAATGTAAATGCGACACTTCCTTGCAAGGAAATAGCGTTTGCAAATGTCTAAGTATCGAAGCAATAGAGTTCAAATGTTTCTTTAAACGAGATATTGCATTTCATATCTATGTTTCATGATAAGATATAATATTCATTGCGAAGTGTTATGCATTCCTCGTCTACGATTCAAATGAACGAAATGCGACAATTCCTTGCAAGGAAATAGCGTTTGCAGATGTCTACGTATCGTAACAATAGAGTTCTAATGCTTCTTAAAACGCGATATCGCATCTCATTTCTATGTTTCATGGTAAGATATAAT